>NC_028647.1:2298178-2367650 GCF_001406875.1 Solanum pennellii
AGTCTTACCCAGCCTGGGATTACGCAGCCTGTGACGGCCCGTCGTGCCTGCGACGGTCCGTCCTGCTGCTTCCGTCACAGACTTCAGAGACTAAATTTCCTTGAAGAGTCTGTGACAGTCCGTCGTGCCCACGACGGTCCGTCCTGCCATGTCGTCACGAAGTTCAAAGAGTCGATTTCAGTACCCAAATTTCAGAATTCTAAGTGTTTTGGAACGAGACCCCCTCGACGGTCCGTCGTGCCCATGACGGTCCGTCGTGGGATCCTCGTCTCAGTCAGTTTTTCCAGAAATAAAATCTGCTGCTCAAAACGACTAAACAGGTCGTTACAATTTTATCCTAATGCTTTTACAATCTAATTTTTTTCTATATATTACAAATAGTAATAGCATGGGCTAGCTACTTTTTAGCTTTTAAATTAAAACATATATAGCTACAAATTAAAATTGTGGAGTACTTGTATCACATTCTATATTGTGTTGGTTGTGGATATTGACTTGAAAATGAATGTGGATCAATGATAATTAATTGAAATTCTTTAAGCAACAACAAAGCCCATAACAAAAATTGACTCTAATATTTAATTTTTATACTTTTAGCCAATATAATCATTGTAAAATTTGTGTATTCATTATATTTATATACTTATCATAAATGAATATACATCGAAGAAGGTACATACGATCAAAGACTAAGTGAGTTAAAAAAAATATAAAAATAAAAATAATGATAATTTGGCTAAAAATATAAAGATTTCTATTTGATTATAATTTCAAACATGAGAAATCAATTGGACATTATTTTGGGCCTTTGCAAAATCCAGGTCTGTCATTAGGCCTGAACGGAGCACTATTTTGTGTTCGAAAAAAAATTCAAATTATTTTAAACTATTCGAAATAACTCATATTTACTCGTTATTTGTTTTTGGCATCAAAACTACACTCAGACATTTATGTTTTGGACAACAATGGAGCTAACATGTTCAACGTTTTAATTTTTATTCCTCAAGGTAAATAACTTCTTTGATGGACATAAATTTATATTTTCACAACATACGATCTCATAAATAATATTTCACGCCTTCTATAAAAACTTATGCCCTACTACACGTAAGTTCAATTTATTATATTAAAATTAATGACCACGGGTAAAATTATTAAAAACTGCCATTAAATGCTTTTGGGCTTGGTAATAATGCAACCAAGACACTTTTTAGCCTTTTGAAAAATAATCAATGTAATAAGATTTTAAATCTCAAATTAAAATCCAAATATAAAGTCCTCTAACTTCATATACATTGATTTGAACATTTTATGATTGAGTTTAATTTTTTATCATAGAGATTAAAAAATGATTATTTTGTGAATTTGGCTCCATTAGAACTTCAAAATATTAATTAAATATTACACGAGTATAATAAAAACTACTGTTACATTCTATCACACAAAAAGGAAAGCTGGGATTTTTCAAGTAAAATCAGTTCAGATTATTTAGAAGAAACAAGTGAAAAAACATTACATTACAGATCGAAACATGAGTTGTGGTGGAATGGTTGGCCAACAGTAAACAGAGAACCCCCAAGCTGCAACTAAAAAACACAAAAAGAATCTCATTTGGCCAACCATAATCGAAGGACCCTCGAGCTACAACCAAGAAACACGAAAAATTTAAGTAGAAACAGAGAAAACGGATTCAATGACCATAAAAATACTAGAATTGCTATGCATCTTGTAAGACGATAGCTTAACATGCAATTACCTTGCAAGACGGATGATGATACCAAGAAAGTCGATATAGGACCCCTCCTGCAGACCAAGAAAGTCGCGCCTATCACTAAAGAGCGTTAATTGTACACTCCATGACTTTCTTAAGACACGGGCATCGCAGTCAGTTCTAATCAGCAAAACTGAAAAACCTCAATCATAGTCAATGGTAACTAAAGAAACAACAACTACTACTACTACTACTACGCTTCAATCCCAAATACTAACTAAAGAAAACTCGATAATATCTTATTCACCGAAGAAGGTGCATACACATATCAAATCAGTATCATAAATTTCAGAATACACACACACAAACAAAACAATTGTTATTGTCGCGCACCTGGTTTTGAACTTTCTGAAGAAGCAAAAGAGCTGAAGGCAAATCATCAACCACTGTGAAAAACAAAAGAGACATTGCAATAGGCAGTGACTATGGTCAGAACTCGGAACTCAGAAAACTGCTCATAACAACAAAAATGAGTCAACACAACTACATCAAATAAAATTGATGATGTACACTTCAAACAAGAAATCAACTCCAGACGAGAGGTATCTCAATAGAATTCGGAATGACTGAGTTTCAGTAATCACCTTTTACAGACATCAGCAAAAACCAGTGTGTTGCAGCATGACTCATTGAAACTGCGTTTTCACCGAACTTGGATTGTAAAGACATACTTCTCCATTGCAGCAGATACCAATAAGACTTTTCGTTAATTGACATGTCAAACTTACCTCTACCAGAAGAAAGTAACTTATGGTGCAATCACCTACCACAGAGCACTTAAGTATCCTTACGAAGAATTCCAGACACATATTCACTAGTAATAGAGAAGTACACATACTAAAACACAGCAGAGACTTGATTATTTGCAGAGTCGCGGAAAATCAATGGACTCCAGAAATCAGGATCGAACATTGACAGTTAACTACATCAAGCACATCCACCAGGGTCATATAAAGACACAAGGAACTCAAATTAAAATATTGCAAGGATGTCAAATAAAACATAACGATACAAAAGGCATGATCACTCAAAAACTCGCGAACTTCAGGCAAGTCAGAGAAATAAAACACAACAAAAGGAGCGAGATACATACAAATATTACTATCAAGTGATAAACATACAATCTTTTGTTTCTTTTCAAAGAGAAAAACACAGGCTTAGATTTTAACTAATGTCAAGCGGAAAATGTGCCAATTCTAGTCAAGTTCGATTTCTCTGCTATTACCTAACCGTTTAATGAAACAACACATAGTTTGACACCTAACATAAGCAGTATTCTACGAGGGGAATACACGATAACTCAAACAGTGTTATATGAATTCCCAATAAGTATCGACAACAGTGATGAAACCACAGACAGTTCAATAACGTTCCACATTCAGCATGCTTAATTGAATTCTCAAAAAATACAGATTTTATACATCTATATTAAAAAATTCATCATAACAAAGCATTTCGTCAAAAATTCATCACATTTTCATCTCATCATCGTGAATTTAAAACAAAGAATACAGATACTACGAAATTAGATCCAACTAATAGAACTGTCGATAAAACAGAGTAAAATTTACCATTTCCAAAGGATTGTAGATAGATAATTGAGGAATCATCAAGCTACAACCAAAGAAGAAAATTTAAGTAAGTAAACAAAGCATACAAACTTAAAGCAGATATTAAGCAAAATTCTCTAAATTACAAACCCAAATTCACAAAAATTATCAAAAGAACTTGGGTTCAAGAGTTCAATTAACAAAAGCTGATAGATTTCATAGATGATTGATTAGCAATCCACATTACACAAGATGCGTACAAGTAAGGAAGCTAATAATTAAAAGGAACTGTTTTTACACCTATCATCAAACCCTAATACAGTAAAGATATTCAAATTCTTAAGAGCTAGTGAATTTGGTAACAGCCTTTGTGCCTTCAGAGACAGCATGCTTAGCCAATTCACCAGGAAGGACCAATCGAACAGCCGTCTGAATTTCCCGAGAAGTTATAGTAGGCTTCTTGTTGTAGCGGGCAAGTCGGGAAGCTTCCTGAGCAAGTTTCTCAAAGATATCATTGATGAAACTGTTCATGATACCCATAGCTTTGCTTGAAATACCGATATCAGGATGAACCTGCTTCAGAACTTTGAAGATATAGATCTTGTAAGTCTCAACAGCCTTTTTCGACCTCTTCTTCTTCTTGTCACCGGCGGCAGCATCCTTTGGGAGCTTCTTCCCAGCCTTTGGCTTCTTCTCCGCCGGAGCTTTCTCGGCGACGGGAGTTTTCTCAGCTGGCTTCTTCTCTGCGGGCTTTTTCTCAGATTTTGGTGCCATTTTTCTCTAAATTTGTTAATGAAATTTTTTGATGGAGAAAGTTGGGGGTTAGGGTTTGGTGTATATAATGAGAAAGAGCTGAGTTCTGATTGGCTAATGTATGGTGACGCGGATGGTGGTTTAGAACCGTTGATCTTAGTTTTTAATCGACGGCCAATAGTTGATATTGGGATTTGTGTACTTTTTCACTTTAAGGCGGTAGGTGAAAATTTTAAAAACTCGCGGGATAAATGAAATTTAAATTTTTTGATTTTAACATTTAGGGGTATTTGGTTTAGAGATTATCCGGTTTACTCCCTCAGCTTTTGTTTCTTTCTAAAATGATATAGAAATCAATATATAGTAATAGTATAATATAAATAGATATTTGATATGAATAAAAGAAAAATTACTTGCTTTTTGATCTAATTATGTTTTACTTTCTTCATGTTAGTTTATGTGATGTGTTTTACTTTTTGATTTATTTTAGAAAAAAATGATGTTCCATGGTGTGTTACGTGTAAGTTTTCAAAGATAAACTCTAGAGTTGAAAGGGTTTGGGTTAGAGCAAGATCAAAACAAAATATTTGGAATATAAATTAAATTAAATGTTGAGTTGGATGAAGTGGACGTGGAAGTAAGGTTGGCCACGTAGACTATCTCCAAGATAATAGGGACATCGATCGATGATAATGTCATACATCGCAGTGGGACGACATGAACGAAATGTAGGTTCGCTTTTAGTGTCTTATGGGATAAAAAAGTAAAACATACGCTTAAATTAAGTTATACGAAATGGTTGTTAAACTGTATTTGTTATATAGGTGGAGTGTTAGTCACTCAAGCACTCACATTTTCAAAAGATGCATATTACAGATATGAGGATGTTGAGATGGATGTAGGCATACCAAAGGGATAAAATTAGGAATGAGGTTAACTATTAGAAGGTGAGGGTTAGTGGTGGAGCCAAAAATTTAAACTAGGGGTTCAAAATCTGAAAAGATACACATATGAAGTAATTGTAGGGCGTTCGACATCTTTTATACATACATAAATAATTATTGAAAAAATTATGCGGTTAATTAAACTTATACTACTTCTTACTCATCATATCTATAGTTTGCAATAAATACTACTCGTGACTAACATAATACATCAATTACGTGGCCTAGCTTTGAGTTTGTATAATTAGCTACGTTTGTATATGTATAATTTGCCAGAATGTGCAAATTCATATGTACAATTCACCTCTCTCCCGATCTCGTTCTCCTTTCTACTCCCTCTCCCAATCTCGCTTGTCATACAAATGCATATATATAATATACAATTAACCGATATACATATACAATTCACCTTTCTCCCAGTCTCTGCCCTCTCTCGCTCGCCTCTCTCCTAATCTTGCTCACTTCTCTATCCCTATCCCAATCTCGCTTGTCATATGTACAAATACATATGTATAATATACAATTTTCTAACCGATATATATACAATTTACTTCTCTCCCACTCTTTGCGATCTCTCACTCGCCTCTCTCTACGAATTGTAATTATCAAACTATGGTTATGAATGTAAATAGGCTATTTTTGAGTGACTATATGTGAGTTTCTTATAATTATTTTAATCATATATAAATAATATATTTTATCGTCAAAGGGGTTCATTGGAACCAAGACCCTATGGTGGATCTTCCACTAGTGTGAGTGACCTCATCTGCAGACAAGATTAGCAAAGCGAGACTAAGATAATTTAGATATATGTAGATGATCTGCATTGACGCCCTAGTAAATATGTGCGAAAAGCTAGTTATAGGGGGGTTTGCGAAAAGGGTAAAGATAGGTCAAAAAAGTGTCATGGAGATGTGATTATACAAGACACAATTTGACTTTATATTACCGAAGATATAACTCTAAATAAGAAATAGTGAAAGTCACGTATAAGGGTAAAAGCTTAGTAAGAGTAAAGTGTTTTCTTACCTTAGTTTAGAATCTCCCTACTCATATGTAAAGGTGTAGGTTTATTAGTGCTTATAGTAGTATTAGTTGTGATACCATTGTAGTTCTATCATATGTTGTCAATTATGTATTTCAATTATCAAACTAGTATTAGTTGTGATACCATTGTAGTTCTGTCATATGTCGTCAATTATGTATTTCAATTATCAAACTAGTATTAGTTGTTATTAATTCTTTTTTAGACTTTACATTGTTATCTTATTTATTCTTATTATATCGTTTGTTCTTTTATTTAGCTTTGATACACTTGAATCAATTTTTTTCGCAAATAACATATCTATTATGATAGTGTAAAGTCTATTTACACTCTAATCTCTCCATACTAGTAGTGATGAATGAAATCAGCTTAAACAATTTTACAATTCCAGTAATATACATTTGCAATGTAAAACCATCTTATCATATATATTAAATACCAAGTAAAACCATTACAAATGCAGAAACTTGAAAAATCTATGCCGATAACTAATCATTGTTTCTTCTTTACATCACAAAACCCTAATCAGACCCATAAACCCAACACCTAAAAACAGCAATAACAAAAAAAAAGCCCTAAAATTCAAGAGCTGGTGAATTTGGTAACAGCCTTAGTACCCTCAGAAACAGCGTGTTTAGCCAATTCACCGGGAAGAACCAATCGAACAGCAGTTTGAATTTCTCGCGAAGTGATAGTAGGCTTTTTGTTATACCTAGCAAGTTTTGAAGATTCCTGAGCAAGCTTCTCGAAGATATCATTGATGAAGCTGTTCATGATCCCCATAGCTTTGCTCGAGATCCCGATATCAGGATGAACTTGCTTCAGCACCTTGAAGATGTAGATCTTGTAGGTTTCCACCGATTTCTTAGATTTCTTCTTCTTCTTGTCAGCGGCGACGGCGGAACCACCGTCTTTTGGTAGCTTCTTCCCGGCCTTCGATTTTTCCACCGCCGGAGATTTTTCGGCTGCTGGCTTCTTCTCTGCGGGTTTCTTCTCTGCCTTTGGTGCCATTTTTGAAGAGAAAATTTGTATGAAATTGTATGAAGAAAAGGGGGCGTAGCGATTTTCTTATATAAGATCCTTGGCGTGTTCTCATTGGTTGATTTCTGATGACGCGGATCGTGAATTTTAGCCGTTCGATTGTTTGATCCATCAACGGTGTATAAAATGAAGGACGATGTGGATACAATTTAGGCATAATACGTTTGCATCTAATTAATCAATCTTATAGAAATTTAATTGTCTGCTTATAAATTATAAATACCTATAATCTATATAAAACACTTTTTTGGAGTATATGGGGCACCTTTTACTTTTTCAATATATATATACTAGAAAATCAATTAATAAATTAACTTAAAAGAAAGTCTATGGAACAAATTGATTTTATGTAAGAGGTTTAAATTATTTCGAAGGGAGAGGGTTAGGCAGCCTTCAAAATCCACAAGTGTGGGTCCCAACTAAATTAATTTTTTCAAAATTGAGGTGAAGAATAAATTAATATACAAGTATAATAAACACTTAATATACACAAGTAATAAAATAAAATAATAATGTAATAAACGGCCTAAGGTTTGCCTAACGCCAATATGTACATAATAAGGAATAAAAAATAATAATTTGAACTCTTCGAATAGCTTCAAATGGAAGCACCTTCGAGGTACCTGTAAAGACTCTTAGTAAAATTGTTAATAATAAATAAATATGAAGAAAAACAAATAAATTAAAGAATAATTAAAAATAAAAC
The DNA here is from genome assembly GCF_001406875.1 of Solanum pennellii. Lineage (NCBI taxonomy): Eukaryota > Viridiplantae > Streptophyta > Magnoliopsida > Solanales > Solanaceae > Solanum > Solanum pennellii. The sequence goes on from NC_028647.1 coordinate 2,305,989, forward strand.
CTGTCTTATTAACATGGGAGGTCTTGGAAATCGACGATAATTTCTTCATAGGCCAATTTTAACATATAAAATATATAAACTTAAATTAAAAAATTTTCTTTTAAGACGAAAATGCCTCCAAAACAAGAGATTTTCTCGTTGATCATTTTAACTTATAAAAATAGTAATAATCATTAGGAGGTAAAATACTTAAATAAATGACAACCAAACACAAACAGTGAAGTAGGAATAGTTAACCTAATAACACAATCATCAATGATAGTAACAAATAAATATTTCACAAAAAGAGATATGTATAAAGTAGTAAAAAATTAACAACTGACCACATAAAAACCAACAAAGATGTATGGAATTAACAATAATTTAAAGTAATAAATAAAACAATAACAACAAAACACATGTTACCTATTATTAGAACACTAGTGTACTTAGCCGCGCTTCGCGCGATTATAAAAAAGATTAAAATAAAATTACATATTAATATCAATAATTACTTTAATAAAAAGAATTTTTTGTTAATCACATAATTTTATAGAAGAGAAACTATGAAAAATATTTAGATTAAATATGAAATTTATTAAGAAATCAATATATGTGAACTTTGAAAAGTTAAATATTAAAAATAAATTTTATAGAGAAAAAGGGAAGGTAATAACTCATAAGAATTGGGTAATATTAGAACTACTTAAATGTAAACTTGTGATCATTTTTTTCTTTTTTATTTGAGATTTTCTTAGTATAATTTATATATATTTATGTAAACTTTAAATCTAATCATTCTTTTATGTTTATTTGTAATTTTATAAATTATATTCTTAGTATAATTTTTCGGCAATGTATAACTCGGATTGCTATTAATAGTTAGTATTCATGACTATATAGTTAGCCAACAGTATTATAAATCATTATCCACAATTACTATTACTTGTCCTCGTCATGACCCAATCATCACATGTTTTAATTATTTTTATTGTACAATATTAGATTAATTTAATATTTATATTAATAACTTTTTAATAATTAAATTTTAAATAAAGAAAAGTTTAAAAATCTTAATTAGTTAAATTTCATACTTATTATTATTATTATCATCATCATCATTTTACTTAGGTTTAGATATCCAATTATTTTTGGGACAACTTATATTGGGAAAAAATATAAAATTTAAAAATAACATAAAAGAGAACAAAAGAGAGAATTAACTACGAAAAAAGATTCAAGAAAATGACACACACACAATTCCTATTTTTTTTTAATTTTGTTTGGCTTAAACACAAAATATTAAAAAATATATTTCACATTTTAAATAAATATTACATTTAGCATAATAAATTCCTAAGAATAAAAAGTCACAATAACTAAGAGAGATTAATAATATGACTTTGAACTTTTGTAACATAATAAGAGTAATATTTGTACATTATTACACTAATAAAGAACATTAACTATAGAAAATGAAAACAAACAAATTAGAGTTATTGAGACAAATATTTTATTATAAGTAAATAGAAAGGTAGGAAACCAACTAAATTTTTAAAATTATAAATTAATCGTAATTTTGAAATAACTTTAGAACTCCCGAAAAATAACAAATATGAAAACATAAAGACTTATTAATAAACAACTTGAAATATTCTAAGAAAAACAACAAAAATGAAAAATTTAAGAATTGTAATTTTACATATTAATAAATAATTTATTTTTGATAAAATCATGTGTATTTTAAAAATGATAAATTAACTTTACATTCTTATGTTCTATCATTTTTGTTAATAAAAATTGTTTCACCGGATTATGAAAGTATATGCACATATTTCTTTAAGTAGCATATCGATTTCTACTTCTATGTTTTAAAATATTATAAGTCACAAACACAATAAACTAATATTATCAATAAAAAAGTGAGAGATGAATTTACCTAAACAAATAATTATTTTTGAAGAATGTTATCATTATATATAGTAAAATTATCTAAGAATCATATGGAGGTCTAAGGAGAATAAATTAGATATTTTTTTATTAAAAAAACTCAAGATTTCTATCTTCATGAACATAAACAAATAATATTAAATGTATGATTCAACAAAGAAAGAGTTGTAATTATATTAGACATATCATATTATTTTTCCTTGTAAACTCAAATTATGCAAGAATGTCTACCCATTTTCACTATAGATATATCTTCTATAATCGGCAAATCTGATTAAATAAGTTTAAAAATTATTTACCAAAAGAAGAAAAAGATATAGAATAAGGAGAAAATTACATTTAAACACATATAATCATTTTTGACAAAATATAAATAATTCAAAAGAAAATAATATAATAGAAACATTACTTCTTAAGGACCTAAAAAAATAAAGAATAATCACTATATAGCTCAAAATCCATAAATCTCCATCTCTGAATGTTCTCATTTTATCATATGTACAAGAGTCAAGAAAAATAATAACAAATAAATTATTAGTCCTAAAATGAATCTCAAAGTTCACAAAATAAAATATTATATCTCATAAAGAATAAGAAAAAATTACATTTAATCATAAATTCTCCTACATAATCATTTTGGACAAATAATCAATATATTTAACTCAAAATTCACTAATCTTCATCGCTTGATGTTATCATTTCATCCTATATACAAGAGTCAAGAAAAATAATAACAAATACATTATTAATTAGTCATAAAATAAATCTCAAAGATAACAAAACAAAATAATTTATCTAGAAGAAATAAAAATATAATGACATATTAGCCTTACTTGCTAATTAAAAGTAATATATGAAATAATATTTGAAAAAATAATGCACCTCAAAGCTTACAAATATTGTAACATTTCTTCCACTAATTCTCTACCAAAGATGACTACAAAATAACAAACAATTTTAGTGTGATTTTATAGTGTTAATGTAACCTTTCACATTAAATAATTAGAAGTTATGAATATGAAAGGTTTAAGAGGTTATGAATATGAAAGGTTTGAGGGTTATGAATATTATTAATACTAATTTAAGAATAGAATTTATATAATTAAAGAGGTATAAGTTTATAAAAAAAAATACTTGAAAAAAAAAGAAAAAATGTCAAGTAAAAGAAAAAAAATAAGAAAAAATGAATGGAGGTCATAGAGAGGTGCCACATCACCTCCTCTATGATCCTCATTTATATATATATATAGATTCTTATTTCTGGTAAAGTTTCATAAATTTTCATTCTAATATAATTAATACGAATTTGTAAAGTGGTTAAGATGTTACAATATTTCATTCTACTATATCTAAGGTTCCATATATAAGACCAAACAGAAAAAAGCTAAAATGGTTCATTTGATTAAGTTAGGGATTTGTATATCAATTGTGACTTGATTAAATATCAAATTGTAACAAATTAGTGTTGCGATGATTATTCCTTTAAAGTCAAAGTTTCCAACAAATATTTTTAGGATATATTAATATTCTCTTTGGTGCATTAACTTAGAAATCTAAGACATCTAATGTGTACTCAAAAAATAATCTCAAAGATTTTATCGTGTTTTTATTTTTCTACTATAAAATTATGTTTTCACCAATTACGTAATAAATACCTATCACTTTAGCTTAATATTATGCTTGCTTGTATGTTTGATTGTATAAGTATTAAGCTCAATAGTGACGAAAGTTGCGTTAAAAAAAGCTAGGGTGGAGGAGGGCTAATTAGAGACGACCAAAGCAACAAGATTTTTGCTTACTCTTTGGGTATAGGCTAAGGCACTAGCAATATAGCTAAAGCTCTAATATTATTATGTGGTCCTAAGTTACGATAGGATTCGGGGGAGAAACTGATTTCTTACTCTTAACTAAATGTATAAACGGAGAATGAATGATGCCTTAGAGATTGAATATATAAGTTGATTCAAGAAACACAAAATAGTTGAAACTCGTGAATTTATCACTGTTCATTGGTTCAAGAAAGTCTACAAACTTGTCAATAAATTAGCAACCAGGAGTTACAACATTGATGCAATAAATGATTCCAACCCCGTGAGAAATTTGAAAATTATTATGGCAATTTGGACTTTCCAAAAAATGGAATATGACTTGTCCTAATATTAGTTGAAAATCACACAATTTGTGTAAAAACAAAATAGTTTATATTAGTGAAGTAATTTGTTAGATAGTCAAATATCTATATAATGACTCTCATTATAATAATATACGTGATATAACAATTTGATTTTTTCCATAATTGATTTACGAAAAGTATATTATTATAGTGAATGTGATGACATTATTATTATTATTATTATTGTTATTATTATAGTAATAATGTTACATTCACTATAATAGTAAATTCTTCGTAAAATTATCCGCTGAAATTGTCATATTCAAATATTATATAATAAATATATTATGTAGAAGATGAATACAAAAAATGAAAGAACTCAACTTGTTACTTGTGGCTGTGAGATAGAAGAGTCCATTGTTATACTCTTAAACAACCTTCGAAGAAAAACTATTGAATATCCTTTTGCTGAAAATTTGGACTAAAATCTTGGCGAGTTTGAGCAATATATTATTACTAAAGAGACTATAATTTACAAAACAATGTACTATTATTATATTTTTATATTAAACTTGATATATATATATGTGTGTGTGAATTTTAATTAATTTTAAATGCACATGATTCTTAGATTTTAATTATTTGTGAATTTTAATTAATTTTAAATGCATATGTTTCTTAGATTTTAATTATTTATCGATACGACAATTATGAATTTATTAGTCTTTTTTATTTTAATTAATGAAATATGAAAATCAATTGAAATTTTAAATTTAAGGAGTAATTTTTTTGCACATTTTGTTTAGAACAACTAATAGAGATCAAAATATCAAATGTCAATATACATATAATCACGCTTCACTATAGTAATTGTGAAATTTTAAGATACACATCGCCATTATAATTTTTAGTTTTCTATAATAAGTTAATTCCAAATTACTCTAGTTTATCAATAATAATATATATATATATATATATATATATATATATATGGAATATAACCTACATCAACAAACAATTTGCCAAACACTAGATTGGCATTTTAAATTTAAACATAGTCTCATTTGTTTTGGAAAATTGTACATTATAAATATTTTGCCTAAACTAGTCGCCTAACTATGCCGAAAATTGTACATCATTTATTTTTCAACTCTCGGAGGTCGTTTGATATAAAAATCAACAATGCCGGGATTAGTAATATAAGGATTAGTAATACAGGGATTGGTAATGTAGGGATTAGTAATGCAGGGATTAGTAATGCAGGAATTAGTAATGCAGAGATTATTATTATCAAGTGTTTGATTCATTATTTTTTAACTAGTTTTGTGTGTGGTTTAAAACTCTACAAAATAATTTTTTCCAATTATACCCTTGATTTATTATAGGATTATTGTATTTCATGTAATTGGATCAAGATAGATAATTGACGGACAATATTATTTTTTTATACTATTTTTAACTAGCTAGGAGAATAAAAACTTTATTGTCATGTTCACTATGTTCTAATTTAAATTATTTGAGAGTAAATAATTATCATCTTAATAAATTGGAGTTAATATCTCAAAAGGTCGCACAACTATAATAATTTATAGAGAAAATTTATTGAACTTTGTTTTGTATCAATAAATTAAAAAAAAAAAATAGATATAGCAAAATTAATTAAACTATTTTTATTCTCGAGATGTTTTATTTATATATATATGCTCTTGTTTTAGACTACTTGTGTAATGTTTAAGGGACTTCCATTAAGAGACAATATTTGACTTTGAATTGTTTTTAAATTCATATACCAACATTAGCATATATATTAGTCGGATTATCATATTTTATATTAATAATAAGTAGATTAAATAACTGATGTTTTAGAAACAAAAAGTTACATCTAAATAATAAAATTTGCAAACTAATTTATTTAAATAAATTTATTTATATAAATATAAAATATAAAATCAAGAAAATAAACAAAATGATTAAAAGAATTTGAGCGGGTATTTTTGTCTTTCCCTAGATTAGTCCTATGATATTAAACTAATACCACCTAATGTAAGGTATTAGTTATACACCCTCTAATACCATGTAGGTTGTATAACTAATTCATGGATTGATCCAAAATTTCTACAAAACATAGTATTAAATAATACCACACTTAATACTTGGACTATTTTTCCTAATATTCCCTACCAAACGACCCCTTAGTGTAAGTACTATCCTATTATACGTCAAACATCGAGGTGGGTGATAAGTACTTCGAATATTTTTTTTAAATAGAGGTATTTGGTTCGAATTATGTGAACGCAAGTATATTTGATTTAAAAAAAACATGTTATTCTTTTAAGTAATTTTTTTTCATGTAAATTTGAATCAGTTAAACCTCAAAATAGAAATCAAGTTCGTGAAAACAAAAAACATTTTATTCATTTAAGTTTTAAGTAAGATTTTTTCATGTAATTTTGAACCAAATTAAATCTTAAAACAAATATTAAATTCGTGAAAAACAAACAAATATTTCCCAAAATTAATTATCACCTTAAGATCAAATAATAATCGGAATTAATTTGTTAATGTTTCGAATTTTAAATAAGAAAGACAAGGAGTAATCCTAAACCCATGATTATCCATTTTATTTCTTTAACTACATTTTTCTTTGTAAAATCCTAAAAATCAAACACAAAAAAATATTAGTTTAATTTATTTAAACTAACTAATTGTGTAATTATATTTACATACAACATTAGTACATATTACTCTATTTTTTCATACTATCCATATTGAGAACGAAACATTACATGTTATGTCCAAAATTTGAATTTTATGATATTTTATTCGTTTATAATGATAATTGAATTCCAATTAAATATATAAAATTTAAATACATATATACATAAAGTATGAATAAAATTTTTTAGATTCTCCGAAATCTCATACATAAAACCTTGAATTCACTCCTCACGATGGATAAATTATTACGGTAAAATTTCAAAGGCTACATACATCCCTTAAACATACATAAATTTTAGATTAATCAATAAATTTTAAATAATAGATACTAAAAAAAATTGTTTTTATAATTAAAAAAAAAGTAAAACGCAATTCGATATATTAAAATTCTCGTTATGCACAAGAGGTTCAAAGAAAAATCAAACTATACAAATTATAATTGTGTGAGAACTAAAAAAAATTTAAACGTTTTTAATAAATAAAAATAAAAGTAAAATTTATTATTTAAAATATTAAACCAATCAATCAACTAAATCAAATACACTCATATTTTGTATTTCTACGAAAATTAATCATATGATAATAAGTTATATTTTTACAAAAATAGATCACACGATAATAACTTTATGATTGCGAGACTTAAAAGCAACAGAGAAGAAGAAAGATTTCTTCTTCATCCCATTCCCCCTCACTTCTTCTTATAGCACATGCTATAACTTCCACACTCTTTCCATTTCCTCATTTTGAGAAAAAAAAATATCTTCATCTTCTTCACGAATCTCTTCTGGTTCTCATTCTCTCTCTCCGCAAATGCAATTGCTTTGACTCGGTTTCGATTTCTCTCTCTACACATCTCTATTCGCTCTGCAAAAACATTGATTAATACGCACCGGAAATGGCAATGGAAGGAGGAGCTGAATCGAACTACAATTCATCTACTGAAAGTCAGCTTGAACAATCTTCTCCTCGCAAATCTCCGCCTCCTCTTCCTTCTCAAGGTTTTATTTACATCTCTCTAATTGATTAATTTACAGAATTTCCATGTATTGTTGTAGTGTGAAGATAATTAGCTCAGGATCTAATATCTGTTGCATTTTTTTTTTCTAAATATTTTTTTTGTCTGAGTTTTCTGATAATGCGGTTTTAGATATGTTTGATCCGTTTACTATTTCGAAATTCGAACGATGTGAAATTTTTTAATGTGAGCAGGTTTTGAGCTGATATTTCTATATTTATTGTATTGTCATTTTAAGCCTCAAGGATGGTGGACATTTGGTGATTTTGCGGACTCTGTGTGGGCTAATAATCAGGTTTTTGGTTTAATGATGGCAAATGCGATTGTGTAAATGCATGTGAAATTGGTAATGGAAGAAATTTGCTGTTTGTGAGATGAATTATTCGAGATGAAACTTCAGTATTACTTATTGTGGAGTAACACTCAGATCACAAACAGATGTTATTGCTTCCTGTCATTGATTCATTTCTGATTTTCTCTGTGTGTGCTTGTTGATGCCTAGAAATGATATATACTTAACTTAGTTGTGGTCGTTACCGTGTAGGAACTTTTAGGTGTCTGCGGATTTAGTAGTTTCTATTGGATATGTAGTCCTTGATCTTATCCATAGCCTCATGGCTCTCATGTAAATTCTCCGTAAGGACATTAGACATACTCACACTCACGCACAACACATAATGCTTCAACATTCAGAATAGTATTGTAACATTCTTTCTGTAGTAATGCTATCCTAGCCACTACTCATTTTATCTCACAGAGCTTCATTCGTTCATTCATTGAAGCGTTTATACTTTGAAAGTTGAGCTGATGTTCTTTTGATTATCTTACCTAATTCCGAAATTCAAACACTTTGATGCTGTCTCTCAGTCACGTGACATTATGGGTGGAGGGGAAGTTTTCTCCTCTACACATTCTAATAGAGAAGGTGGTTAATCACTCAAGGGCATGTTTCACATCTAATTCTGTACCAGAGTCACCCGGGCCTTATTATTCAACCATTGCCAACTATTTACCTGCATAAAAGGGTGAACACTTCCTTTACGTGCGAAAAATGTGCTTTGGTGAAAAATCGTTGCTCTCCTAGTTTTTTAAGACGAATGTTGTATATCAATAGGGACCAAGAAAGCCCCTTTACAGCAGGTTCAAAAATTTGATCTATATCAGTTTTTGAGTTTTCTACTCCTTGTTAGCCTCTCTAAAACATTATATGGAAGTCTGGAGCAAATTTTTTCTATGTGGGAGTATTTCACCCTGAAAGCAACACCAATTCTCGTAACATCTGAGGGACCACATCAGAAATTGAACGGGTGCTAATCTTTCTTCAGTATTTCCATTCTTATCCAATATGGAGCAAAAGGAAATGTCTTTATCAAACTGCAGCTTTACCAATTAAATGAATTTGTCCAATGCTGTTTCTTTCTTATTCTATAACTTTGTAGATCACAAATGTGCGTATACACTATGTTGATGTTACTGGTTGACTTAGTCACTGGAATCTTTAGTTTTTTGTACTCTGCATTGAGAATATACTCTTATGCTGCATTTGACAGTTGAGAAATGACGCTTCAAATTTTCTTCTCGTTATTAGAGGGTTAGACAGCAAAGCTACTCAGTATGATAAGATGGACAATTATGGATAGAATAAATATTTTTATTCTTTATTTTGTTCAAGAAGTTTGTTCATGTTGTTTTTCACTTGTTGTTGAAAATCATTAACTCCGAAAATCACCTTTTAAGGCGTTTTTGCTGAGGTGCTCAGCATAAGTCTTATGTTGCTCCTATTTATGTTTGTCTTATTCCCAGACCATGAGGAGAAGGCAACTTATGTCAAATTCCTTCTGTCAAATGCTGAAGCTGGTTCAATTATTGGAAAAGGTGGTTCAACAATCACTGAGTTTCAGTCTCGTTCTGGGGCTAGAATTCAGTTGTCGCGCAACTATGAAGTTTTCCCTGGAACACCAGATAGAATTGTAATGGTATCTGGGTTTCTTGATGACATACTCAAGGCACTCGATCTTATTCTTGGTAAATTGATGGATGAGGTAATCTCATGTCGAAATCCTGTTCCTATACTTCTCTTGATATTTAAATTGAAGCACTATCTTCTTCCAAATCAGTTTTATGCTGAAGATGGTGGCGATGTGGATCCACGCACAAAATTTAGATTAGTTGTGCCCAACAGCTCTTGTGGTGGAATAATTGGGAAAGGAGGAGCCACAATAAAGTATGAGTTCTACTCACTATATGTTTCTTTTCCTACATTAGGTTTGCAAGTTCCACTCATTTTAACATATCAGACAATCAACCAAGCAAATGACCTGCAATTTGAGTATTGTAACATTGACTTGCTTATCTTGCATAATGAATCTGAATATTTCTTCTGCTCTTGGTTATAAAGTTCTGGCAGATGTACGTTGAAATGGTATATCCCTGTGCTGGAATGATTCATTTGACTTCATTATGACAAGTTAGATGGTCGTGATTTGTCTCTTGAGTTTTTGGTCTGTAAAATGATCAAAATGTGCTGTTCATGCAATCTCTGGATACTAGTTTGTAACCCCTTCCAACTGAAATATATGTATGCCATCAGAAACTTTGGTTCGATGCTTCTTGTTGATTTGACTAAGTTCCTTGTCCAACCTGAATGTTTAGCTTATTTTCTTTATAACTGGTGCACGACTCTCTAGGTTAACGTCTTGTTACCTCTTCCATGACCAAAGTTGTCCTCAATGTGTAACAAAGGAAAATGATGTTATAAAGTTGTCTGCCAATATTTACCAAAGTCCATTTCTATTGATTTCATCGTCCTAACAATTCAATGAAGTTGAGGATTTTAGGGTGCTGACCGGAGTTAGACCATGCCTAGGCTCTGAATGCTATGTTATAGTTGATTCTCTTCTTATATTAAGCTAAAGGTGGGGGTTTGCATTCTTTATATACATAGGGGTTGTTAGGTAGGAGGTATTAGAGAAAACAATACATATATTAGCTTTGTCATTAATTAATCTCTTTGGTAGTGTTTTCAACCAATGTATAACTAATACGCACCCTATTCAGCACTATTTTTATATGTAGTAAACCATCACATTAACAATACGGTGTTCCTATAAGGAAACATACTATTTAGTACTATTCCTATTATAATACTCCCTATTCAATTAATACAACAAATCAATCCGTCAATAAAAAATAATACTAACATGACTAATCTCAACATGACTTTTTTTTGGGCTAATACACCCTATTCAATAAATTAATCTCATGATTACTAATCCAAGCATTACTAATGCACCTTATTTAATATTATTCTTATACACCCTACCAGATGACCCCGTGGCGTTGACTGATGAGAATGCTCTTGTTGAGTACTACAAATTCAATTTTTTGTAGCGAAAATTCAAATTTGACTGAAATAATTGTTTTTTGTCTGAATTAAACTAAAATAATTGTTCTGTATGGGAATTACCAAAAATGCGTTATAGTCAAAACTTTTCTACTCTTCCATATGGTTATTTGGTTGACCATAATGATTTTTGCATTATCAAGATTGCAACTGAATTTACATCTCTATGTCCGGCAAATACTCTGTTCTCCTGTTATCCATTAATTTTTGAAATGAAATGTTGAACCATTATACTTTGATATTTTTCTTGTGGAAGCAACTCCTATGTATCAGTAATAACTAATAACCCGACAGTATTTGGCTGGATTGAAACTTAACAAACAGAAGAGACGATTTATATAATTTTTTCAAGGGTAAATTCCTACTTTCTAACTCATTGATACCGTTGGCAGTATTTTAGTGATAACTCATAATCAATGTTTGCTGTTTCAGCAGGATATTATCTGGTTTGCAAAGGCTATGTATTATTTGGTTCCTTTTCTTCATCCTTTGTCAGGAAAGAACTCTAAATGTAAAAAAACAATTCATTGCCATTCCCAAAAATTTATTAGTGAGTAGAAACCCAAAAAAATTGTTCTCGAAACAGGCAGTGACCTCATCATGAGATTCTTTTTTTTTCTCGACGAAGTACTCTACATTCATTTCTTATCCTCTTTGTTTTCCAACTTTTTTTTGCCTTCCTCCATTTCCTTTTTTCTACATTTTTTTTCCTCTTGTTCTTCTTAATTAGTACATCTTTTTGGGACTTTTGGGTAAGATGCTGTGTTCTTCCTAGCCAGTGAAATACAAAGAGCGGTGACATGATGGATCTTATTTTCTATTTCATCTTTTAGAATTCTTCCTTTTGCAATTTTCTCATCTTTGTCATTTATTGAATGAAGTCATGAAGGAGGTTATTTTGATCCATAGTGGTGGTGTTTTTTTTTTATGTAAAAAAGGCTTAGAACCAAAGTCCGCTGTCATTTTAAGTGTGATACTCACTTGCTATTTGTTTGGAAGGAAAAGTTAAGGAGGTTTATGTCTGTAGTTACATATGTCAGGACTATGTATATAATTATCCACTGATTTTGGCCTTGGTGATTTCTCGGTTATAGAAAAAAGAATAAATATTTGGATGTATTGTGAGTCAATAAATTTAGTATGGGCATCTATTGTGGATTGTACTCCCAAATTAATTATAGAAGGGAATTTTTGAAAAATAATTTTCATGCAGAATGAGATGGTTGGATATATATATATATATATATATATATAATTTTAATTTTATGGTTGAAGAAATATAGTATTGACTATGGGAAATGTTCTTGTTCAGGTCATTTATTGAAGATTCTCGGGCTGGCATAAAAATATCTCCACAGGATTACAACTTCCCTGGACTGCATGATAGGATAGTTACAGTGACTGGTACACTAGAAGAGCAGATGCGGGCAATTGAATTGATTTTATTCAAGTTAGCTGACGACCCGCATTACATGCAGTCCATGAATGCACCATTCCAGTATGCTGGTATGAATCAAATATACTAATTTGTAGTACCTGCTTTAACTGAATTAGCTCAGGATGGATAAGACCTGCTCCTCTGTCTTAATTTTTGTTTGTGCTTGTGCAAATGCTGAGTATAGCTTCCTAGAGATCTCAGTCTAAAATATACAAACTAGAGAATTGATGTATGAAGAGGCTACAGTATCTGTTTCTTGGCCGCGCTGCTTTCTAATATTGATGATCCAGTCTCTCTTGTAATGTCGTATGCAGCTATCAAGACTCACAGAGTACATTTTAGGAATTGTTGTAAAGTTGACATAGTGGAGCATTATATAGACTGATTGGATGTGATATAATTTTGAGTCAGAACAACCCTGCTATTGCTTTCAGAATATTTGGTTTAAGCAGCTACACGAATGAAGTATCTGAAAGTTGAAATGTTCTGTTTTCTGCCCTTATTCCGAGTCATACTGTCATCTGATTTGAATTTTATTCGACTACCTCTAATTTTCTCAGCTGTATATGTCGGAATGAACTATGGATATGGACCACCAAACAGAGTTGGAGGAAGATATCCGAATAACCGACAGCAGAACAAGGTTCATTCTCTTCTTACTAAGGACAATACTTTATCTTCATCCCAAAAGTAAAAATAAAATAAAATATATCTTGGCATCCCTAATGCTTGTGACTTCTGCTAGCAACCCTGCTTTTACCCCCAAACAACCAATTCTTTACTTCCTGCCTGGCTTGAAGTTTTTAACTATACAGTCTTATCCTGTTTCTAGATGCGGTTCTGCTTTATCTTTTTTGATTTTGCTTCTGTCATGATCCTATTCTTCTTTACTCAGGTGGCACCACTGGAAGTCAGGGACAATTCGATGACTATTGGTGTTGCAGATGAGCATGTTGGACTAGTCCTTGGCCGTAATGGGAGGAGCATAATAGAGATCAGTCAGGTGTGTGAAGAAGTTACAATTCTCCCTGTTTTTTTATATGTACTAAGTCTTTGCTTTCGTTGCAGCTTAGTGGTGCCAGAATAAAGATATCAGATAGGGGTGATTTCTTGTCTGGTACTTCCGACAGGTATACCGTCCTGGCATTGTTATTTCACTTGTCAGGTTGAACTACAAAAACACAGCTTGCATTTATGAAGCTCTTGTGGCGTTTTACAGGAAGGTAACTATAACTGGATCACAAAGAGCAATCCGCACAGCGGAGTCCATGATATCTCGGAAAGTAGCTACTGTTTCTGTGAGGTGATCCAAACTTATATTTCTCACTATTCTTTTTTGACGTTTTGTTAATGGATACCGAATTTCATATACATATGGTGATATTGGATCTGTGTTGACATTTCTAGAGAATGAATTTGTGAAATGCTGATATCCATGGCTGGAGAACACATTCCATCTGAGAAGGGGCAGCATATCTTAAGTACATTTAAGGAATATTTCGAAGCAAAGCTATAGTTTTCGCAATTGATTCAGTTGACTGAATATATACCGTTCTATACAGTAGTAATTATTCAATAGCTAACGCTCAGTTGACAACTTTTAAGTTCTCTAATGGTCTGTTACATACAAAATATTTATTCCTTCCTTACTGAAAGAGCTTATACGGTACGATGAGATGATTCATCTTAGTCTTAGTATGTCAGGTACGTCCTTGACCAAGCTCAGGGATTGACAAATCTATAGGGCGAGCTGCGGACTCATACTTATAGTAGAGGTTGAGAAATCTCTACTACTTGGTAAGTTACTAATATAGCATACATTAAAATTTGATTACATACACAAATAAAGCAAAGTTTACCACCACATGAATAAAGGTGGTTAAACCATGCAATTTATTCCATATCATATAAATAATACAAACACCAAATATATCGAATTTATCTATACATGAACTTCATTTCAATAGTTCAAGGTTCATCACCTCCATTTCCTCCACCATATCCTGATCCATAACCTGAGCCACTACCATACCCTGAACCATTGCCATTTCCACCACCGCCTCCTCCACCACCACCACCTCCACCACCACCGCCTCCGCCACCTCCTCCTGATCTTCCACCACCACTTCCATACCCGGAGCCACTTCCACTTCCATAACCCGAACCATATCCTGAACCATTATTTCCATTGCCGCCACCACCACCACCACCTCCTCCATGACCACCACCCCCTCCGCCACCTCCACCCTTACCTACTCCTTCACCTGACCCGTACCCTGATCCATATCCTGACCCATATCCAGAACCACTACCCCTCCCTGAATTTCCTCCTCCACCACCACCTCCACTACCACCTCCTCCTCCACCTCCTCCGCCTCGTCCAAACACTCCATCACCCCCACCATATCCCGAGCCTTCCCCTGAACCATACCCCGAACCATATCCTGAACCCGACCAACCTAACCCTCCTCCACCACCACCACCACCACCTCTTCCTCCACCTCCTCCACCACCACCGTTTACCGTCTTACCTAATCTTGCACAAAAGGCAAGATCAACAAAGAGTAAAATCAACAATGCAGCTGCTATAAGCTTGGAATGAGCCATGCGATAGTTATGTATATTACTTCCTTATTATCTCTATGCAATTTTTCTATATATGAAATTCGTTACGTAGCACTTAACTTAGGAGAAAATGAAATGAAATGCTAAGTATGGAAGTGAGGAACGTGGTTATTTAGGAGTATCCTATTTATAGAATTTGCATGGCTTTCTAGTAGCTTCTGAAGTAATCCCTCCGTCCATCTTTACTCAGTTATACTTTATTCGTTCGATTTAAAAAATCAAGAGATAATTTGTCATTTTGTGTTTATTTTACGTTTAATATTAACTATAACTATTATCCAAAGCAATGGAATTATTATATTCAAATTGGTGATTTAGTATAATTATCCTTTTATTTATTACTTCGTAAGGAATATATCATATGTTTAAGTGAACAAGTAAAAAAATACGGAAGGAGTAATATTATAATGGAAGACTGAAAAAATATGAACGAGTTGACTTGGGATATTATAGTGGTGTTGGTGATGATAGAATATATTATCAAGATCAACTTATCATGCAAAATCATCCCATTATCACAAGTACAGTTTGCTCCCACTTTTGACTTGAGAGGGTTTTAAAATGAGTTCAAATTTTATACAAAATATGAGATTTATAATTATAATATATTAGACAAATTACATCCCACGATAGGTACATAGGTGATCTGATCAAGTAATTATAAATATTCTTACATTTAATATGTATATAACTTAAACTCTAATATAATTATTAGTACTAAATTTTAGTGATAAGCATTTACTTAAAATATAATTGCAAAGATAAGTCGTGACTAATAACATGCTATCACATGTTAAAATTTATGAATAGTATAAAAAGTTATTTTCCCTATCTCAATTTATGTAGCGTTTAGTCCGTTCAAAAAAGAATTTCATTTTTATTTTAAATAACATGATTTATAACCACATGATGATATAAATGGCCAATAAGAGTTTTGGTCAATAAATTTCAAAAACTTCCTTTTTAACTTTGTGTCAAAATAAATAATGTCACATAAATTGAGACTATACGAGGATTAGACGTATTAGCTTAAATAATCTTATTAGAAAAAAAAAACCAACAAAGGATAGTGGGGCAAGCTAATCAAATTGAGACAAAATATTCCTAATATCATTTGTGCTCATTTGAATACAAATTTTAGTGACTCTCATATGCATTAGATCATGCAATAATCTTTATCTAATCTAATATGAACGTGTCATTCTATCATATGATAGTTAAAGCGTTGCTTTTATATTAAACTAGTTAACATATCCGCGCTTCGCGCGGACATTATTAGAATTATGAATAAATTTTTTTGTTTAAATATATCGAGTCAAACATTATTATCATTAAACCCAATAAATTATATTTTTCAATTTGTTGTTCACTATCTATGCTTTTAGTGTTTTAAATATAGTTGATTTCGTATAATCTATTTGGTATGTTATCTTTAGAAACATGTAAAGAAAGAAAAATAATTTCATGAAAATTTTCTTTTTGTTTATGCGGCTGTAGTAAATTCTAAATTATGATTTAGGAGGGAGTTAAATTATACAGTGTTCATAAAAAAAATATTAATGAAAAAAGTTACTCTAAATAAATTGATAACCAATAATTTAATAAATTAGAAAACATATATATATATATATATGTGTGTGTGTGTGTGTGAATGAAATTCCTAGAGTGGAAATATACAACTAATTTCAAGTCATGCTTATCATATTATTTTATCTAAAATAATTACATCTTTTAGAATCTATTGCTTGTAAAATAATAAAGGTTGACTTTTATTTTGGTGAAAATCATCTTCGGTATATTGAGAAATCATGTCAACACTACATAAGCAATTCAATAGGAGTATCATGTTTTCATTATTCAACTAACAATATACTCTACTTAATTTTTTTAATTTAACATGAATCTAAAATGAAAAGCAAACATTCAATATTTATTAAAAAAAAAATAGCAACACAATAATTATTATTACAGAACGAAAAAAAAGCAATTGTTGCAATATACCAAACTGTTAATAAACATTTATGAGTTTATAATATATAAAAAATACTAATAAAATACAAAAACTCTATAAAAAATCTCTTTAAAATTGTTACTTGTAGCAACTAAGTAAGATAAGAAAAACTATATAACTTGCACATTAATTACTTTAGGGGGTTAGCCACGTGAAAGGTTTGAAGTCATGAATATTATTAATTAACAATTAACAATTAAAAATAAAAGTTACATATGTAAAAAAATGTTAATTATGCAAAATAATACTATTAAGTAATTATTTGAAGAGGAAATTTTGAAAATATATTTTACAATATCACATTGGTGAAGAAAAATAAAACAATGCTAAATAATTTAGAGAAAAGATAAATGTGATCGGAGGTGATATAAATGTACCACATCATCTTATTTATTTCTAACATTCTAACTTTATATGTAAATAGATATATTGGTTGTAAGTAAATAATAAAGAGAAAATAACTTAAAATATTTTTTAAAAATTGTTATTCTAAAATTATAATCAGAAGAAGGTCAAAAAAAAAAGTGGAAAATTAATCTATTAGGATTGAAAATTAGATGTGAGTTATGGATGATTATTATTTACTCCTAATAAAGTAGTATGTGAAAAGTTTTAATTGTAAATGTTCTTCTATTAATAAAATTATTTTTAATTAATTAAGTAAATTACTTTTACAAAAATTAATTAATTTAAATAGAAGAAAGGTCAATAAAGATAAGATAATTGTCACATCACTTTTTTTTTTATGTTTCTCATTTTCAATAATTAAGAGAAGTTAAATAAATTACACTTTTTAGTTTTAATATAATTAATGTGACTAAGGGAAATTTTTTTTCGTCATTCTTTTCATTAAATAATTTATTTATTCATTAAATTTTTTAAAAGTACTAAAAAATGATTAATTTATTTTTTGTTTAGTCTATTACTATTTTTTAATATGATAAATTATATCATATATTTTTTAGGAACATCGATATGCAATAGCTATAAGAAATGTATCATGTGCAATATTATATTTTTTAACTGTGACAAAAATTAAAATATTAATTAGAACTTGACGAAAAAATTACATAAAAATAAAAGTATATAACTTTTCATCTTCATAATAATAATAATAATAATAATAATAATAATAATAATAATAATAATAAGAAAAAGAGCAAAGTAAAATGAAGAAAATAATGTTAATTGAGCTTTCTAATGTGTTGATTAGTAGAGTTCCATAATTTAATTTTTGTTGAATAACATGAAATTATATATCTAACTAAAAAATATAATCAAAACAATACATGAATGAATTAATCTTCAAAATATTTGGAAATCATTCAAAAAAAATTACTAATATGACCATCTTCAAATCTTGAAATAATTATGATTCCTTCTTCATTTTCATAAACTTGTATCAAACTAATGGAAACATCAATTTGATGAATCTTGAAGAATATATGTATGATCTTTATCAATATGAAGATCATATGGTGAACTTATTAAGTACATGATTGATGAAAAAGATGAAGAAAAAAATGTAAAAGAGGAAAAAACTATACTAATAAAAAGAAAGAATGAGAAAATGAGAATGATCATTGAACATAAATAGTTGTTATTTATAGTTTGTGTAAACCATAAGAATAATTAAAAATAAGTTGAAAAGACATATTATTTAAGTAGGGAATGTAAATAGATGGAGGTTTTGTTGTAACTTATTAGGTATAATTAGAATAATAAATATGAATGAATTTTTTAATTAATAAATAAATTATTTAATGAAAAGAAATAAAAAAAAAGAGGAATTTTTTTTTGGAATGGAGGCCATAGAGAGGTGCCACAAGAGAAACTATGAAAAATATTTAGATTAAATATGAAATTTATTAAGAAATCAATATATGTGAACTTCGAAAAGTTAAATATTAAAAATAAATTTTATAGAGAAAAAGGGAAGGTAATAAGAATTGGGTGATATTAGAACTACTTAAATGTAAACTTGTGATCATTTTTTTCTTTTTTATTTGAGATTTTCTTAGTATAATTTATATATATTTATGTAAACTTTACATCTAATCGTTCTTTTATGCTTATTTGTAATTTTATAAATTATATTCTTAGTATAATTTTTCGGCAATGTATAACTTAGATTACTATTAATAGTTAGTGTTCATGACTATATAGTTAGCCAACACTATTATAAATCATTATCCACAATTATTATTACTTGTCCTCCTCATGACCCAATCATCACATGTTTTAATTATTTTTATTGTACAATATTAGATTAATTTAATATTTGTATTAATGACTTTTTAATAATTAAATTTTAAATAAAGAAAAATTTAAAAATCTTAATTAGTTAAATTTCATACTTATTATTATTATTATTATTATTATTATCATCATCATTATACTTAGGTTTAGATATCCAATTATTTTTGGGACAACTTATATTGGAAAAAAATATAAAATTTAAAAATAACTTAAAAGAGAACAAAAGAGAGAATTAACTACGAAAAAAAGATTCAAAAAAATGACACATACACAATTCCTATTTCTTTTAATTTTATTTGGCCTAAACACAAAATATTAAAAAATATTTTTCACATTTTAAATAAATATCACATTTAACATAATAAATTCCTAAAAATAAAAAGTCACATTAATTAAGAGGTAATATGACTTTGAACTTTTGTAACATAATAAGAGTAATATTTGTACATTATTACACTAATAAAGTACATTAATTATAGAAAATGAAAAACAAACAAATTAGAGTTATTGAGACAAATATTTTATTATAAGTAAATAGATAGGTAGGAAAGCAACTAAATTTTTTTAAAATTATAAATTAATCATAATTTTGAAATAACTTTAGAACTCCGGAAAAATAACAAACATGAAAATATAAAGACTTATTAATAAACAACTTGAAATATTCTAAGAAAAACAACAAAAATGAAAATTTTAAGAATTGTAATTTTACATATTAATAAATAATTTATTTTTGATAAAACCATGTGTATTTTAAAAATAATAAATTAACTTTACATTTTTATGATTTGTCATTTTTGTTAATAAAAATTGTTTCACCGGATTATGAAAGTATATGTTCACATATTTTTTTAAGTAGCATATCGATTTCTACTTCTATGTTTTAAAATATTATAAGTCACAAACACAATAAACTAATATCATCAATAAAAAAAGTGAGAGATGAATTTACCTAAACAAATAATTATTTTGAAGAGTGTATCATTATATATAGTTAAATTATCTATAAATCATATAGAGGTCTAAGGAGAATAAATTAGATGTTTTTTTAAAAAAAACTCGGATTTCTATCTTCATGAACACAAACAAATAATATTAATATATGATTCAACAAAGAAAGAGTTGTAATTATATTAGACATATCAAATTATTTTTCCTTGTAAACTCAAATTATGCAAGAATGTCTAACCATTTTCATTATAGATATATCTTCTATAATCGGCAAATCTGATTAAATAAGTTAAAAAATTATCTACCAAAATAAAAAAAGATAAAGAATAAGGAGAAAATTACATTTAAACACGTATAATCATTTTTAACAAAACATAAATAATTCAAAAAGAAATAATATAATAGATACATTACTTCTTAAGGACCTAAAAAATAAAGAATAATCACTATATAGCTCAAAATCCATTAATCTCCATCTCTTAATGTTTTCATTTCATCCTATATATAAGAGTCAAAAATAATAATAACAAATAAATTATTAGTCCTAAAATGAATCTCAAAGTTAACAAATTAAAATATTACATCTCATAAAGGATAAGAAAAAATTACATTTTATCATAAATTCTGCTACATAATCATTTTGGACAAATAATCAATATATATAACTCAAAATCCATTAATCTTCATTGCTTGATGTTATCATTTCATCCTATATACAAGAGTCAAGAAAAATAATAACAAATACATTATTAGTCATAAAATAAATCTCAAAGATAACAAAACAAAATAATTTATCTAGAAGAAATAAAAATATGATGACATATTAGCCTTACTTGCTAATTAAAAGTAATATATGAAATAATATTTTAAAAAACAATGCACCTCAAAGCTTACAAATATTGTAACATTCCTTCCACTAATTCTCTACCCAAAGATGACTACAAATAACACACAATTTTAGTGTAATTTTATAGTATTAATGTAACCTTTCACATTAAATAATTAGAAGTTATGAATATGAAAGGTTTAAGAGGTTATGAATATGAAAGGTTTGAGGGTTATGAATATTATTAATACTAATTTAAGAATAGAATTTATATAATTAAAGAGGTATAAATTTATAAAAAAAATAATTAAAAAAATAAAGAAAAAATATCAAGTAAAAGAAGAAAAATAAGAAAAAATGAATGGAGGTCATAGAGAGGTGCCACATCACCTCCTCTATGATCCTCATTTATATTTATATATAGATTAGGTGTTTAATCAAACCTAAACATCTTACAATTAAGGTTTTCTTATGTAGTGGTTGGTATGTAAACAAAATTATTCCATCATTTTTATAATTCCTCCGTTCATATTTGTTGTCCATATTACTAAAAATAATTATTCTAGATTTAAAGCGCATTAAAAAAAACTTTAAAGGGTAAATTAATAAAAAAAACTATTCTTCTTATTTATGATTTCTTAAGAAACATATAAAATTTAAAAAAAAAGACAAGTAATATAAAACAGAGAAAGTAATGACTAAATTTTGATGAATATCAAACTCTGAATGCAAAATTCTAAAGGCACAATAAAATTTAACGACAAATTAACAATTAAAAATCGAATATATTAAATTTAAATGTTGAATCTTTATAAGTTTATTTGAACTCCATGACATCAACTTTTAACTTTTCATAAGTGAATTAAAACTTTTACTAGTTAAGTATAAATAATATAACATAAATTAATAACAAACTCAAACTTCAGCTAACTTACATATAGGAGGACGGAGCCAACTTGAGGCCAAGATGTTCATTTGAATTCTATTCTATGGAATAATATATTATTTATACGTGATTAGAATTATTTATATATATAGTAAAGACACTAAACAACTGGGGTTAGTTTGTGTGTTTACTTTTTCATATTTTAAATATTCTTAATAAAAATCTTGATTTAACCATTACTCGAATATCATGGTGGAGTAAAGATGCGAAAGGGAGTTCATTTAAATACTCTTCATTTTTGAAATTTCACTATATACATCATTTTTGATGAATTTTTTTAATGAAAATTCTGTGTCCGTCGCCCGCGAGACATACATAGGATTATGAGGAATGCCCTCCATCCCAATGCATGAAGACCACAAGTAGCTATACCCACTAACTCACCTACTCTTCAAATTCCTTTTCATGTGTATAACTAGGCAATATTATTAGTGGGAGTGGTGGCAATTTGCAATAGAGGTTTTTTACACTACTTTTTCTTGAAATATAAGCTTTGAATGACAAATGTATCTTCTAGCTTTTTGTTTTGGTTTTAGTGCTCTTCCATTCCATGTATATCACGCTTGCCTTTTGACTTTGCAACTCAATCATATCACCACAATAATTCTATTCAAATCCTATTTCTATTGCTTTTGTACTCTTCTCGTTTACCGTAAGGGATAAAAATAAATAATCCTAGTATAAAAAAATAGTTTAAGAATAAAATGTTTGATATTTTATTTGGTTGACATATTTTGGATAATTTTATCCTATTATTTATACCATGCTGATCAGATAGTTATTTCATATACATTGTGTGATAAGCTTATATTAAAATAGTTAATCATGAGATAATTTATTTCTAACCAAATGATCGTAATTTTTTTTTTTTGCTCTTTTTGGCTTTATTAATGTTGTGAAAGCAAGTTAGTTGTGAGTATATATTTAACATATTATCAATTAATGCTTATTATGTAAAAGATTATGAGTAAGTTATCTTATAAATAACCCAATTTTGATGATTTATTTTTATATCAATAATGCGTAGAACTTAAATTTTATTATTTTCTATGTTTTAATTTATACGAACTTATTTGAATTTTGAAGTATGAAAGTCAAACAATTTGATTTTCGATAAGTATTTGAGAAATTATTGTTAAGATAGATCTTTTAACTTTAAATAGTAACTAAAACATATTTCCCCCATCTCAAATCATCAATCATCCTTTTTTTTTAAAAAAAAAAAATCTGTCAAAACTCAAGACAAAATTCTTAAATTTTTTCATTTTACTTCCAGTAGTAATTACTTTTGAAGACCATAAACACTTTAATTACAGGGAGATGACATATATATATATATATATATATATATATATATATATATATAATGAGGAGAGATTTTATATCTTAAGACATAAATAAAGGTAAATAGTTAAAAATCTCTTGATTAATATTTTCTTAAGAACGTGAAAGCTCAGAGAAACACGATAACTAATTTGAAACTACATTGATCAACTTCAATTTAAAACTCTAAAATTGCGAACTAGTGAATCCTAATTTCAGATTAAAAGTTTTGAAGTTCTAATTTCAAAAATTTAGAATTTCAAGTAAATTTCAAATTTGGTGGTTAGACTTTAAATACGTTATAAAACTGGCTATTTTTCTAAATAATAATTTGTCTAAAAGTGACAACATGCACAAATGACTGTATAATCAAGACTTTACTAAAGGTTGGGCCACATTAACTATGTATAACAGGTTAGATTTTCCAAAAAAAATGGCCCATTTGATTAGTTATCTCGAAGAATAAATGTTGACACCAAGAAAATAAATTTATATGGGATATATATCCTTAATCCTTCCGTCAACTAATTTATTAATATCGTTAAAGTATAATATAAATATACCATGTATTAAGTATATATATGTATATTACATATAATATGCGTATATCTCTGATAAAATCTAGATATAAATCACGAATTTTGTCAATTACTATACTACATATATAACGTGTGTTTCAAATTATAATTTTAATATATAATGACTAAATGGTTTAAAAATCGTACTTATCCATTTTCTATACTCATTGTAGCACTTGATAACTCTAATCTCTCTCACTATTTATTTCCCTTTAAAATACTTCATCTTCCTCGATTTAGATTTTTTTAATAATGTATGGTGAAATATTAATTGATGTTAGTAGTTAATGAAGATAATTAACAAAACGAGTAATGGTTAACGATGACATGGTAACAATGCTATTGTGATGATCGAGTCAGTTGGTAATAAAGATTGATTATAATGGTAAGTGAACCTTGTAGCTATTAGTGATGACATATGTAACGATAATGGTAACTGGTAACACATAACAATGAAATATAATTTTTAATGATAGAAATGATAGGTTTAGTAGTGATTGACATAAGTGATCGACAATAATGATGATTGTTAATGGAGATTAGTGATTAACGATATTCGTAATAATTGTGACTTTAGCGATTGAGATAATTAGTGGTGATGATCGATAATTATGGATTAAGTTACGATGAAAATTATTGATATTAAAACTTTATAATCCTTACTATCTATATGTCCCATCTCATTATGTATTACAATTACCTACCTATTATATGACACTAAAAAAATCCATATTTATTTACCAAATATTGAAAAAAATATTTTAAAAATAAATTGATGATTATTTTTTCTAAAAAATACTTATGGAAATTAGATTTGTTTTATTAAAATTCATTTATTAATTTTTTAATTTAATTTAAGACACCGAATAAAAGGGAAATCGAGACGTTCTCACAAGATCTCATTAGGACGAGTACACCGACGAACTTTTTAGCTATTTTCCGTTCAGTTGGTCACATTGTTCGCCGGAGATCGGACGAATTTCTGCCGTCCGATCTCAGTTCAGTTACAGATCCGAATCTCCATTTCTTGTAAGTTTCCTTTTCCTTGTTTAATTCAATCATTTCTTTGCAGATTTGTATCCAGTTATGCTGAATTGTCACTGAAATCCATTTGATTTATACGTGAAATTTGCTGTATTCCTTTAATTTTAACCAGTCTGATGATTTTTCTAAACTGTGTTGATGTGCAAATCAGCATTCTCGGTGTACTAGCATTTTTCGGTAACTTTGTCTATTTATCGATGCAATTTTTGATGGGAAATGAGCGAAGTGAGAGATTAGTCAATTGTAGAGTTTACAGGATAACTGAGAAGCTTGTGAAGTAGTGATCTGCTTGTATCTAATTGTTAGTTGAGATTCACACACACATGTATATAGGTTTTAGAGTATAAATGCCTATGATGAGATTAATTCCACTGAAAAGCAGTGTGGTTTATAAGTGAAACGTTGCTGTATTCGTATAATTTGATTAGTCTGATGATTTTGTCAACGGGGTTGATATGCAAGTCAGCATTTTAGGTGTTGCCCCCCTTTTTTTTCTGATAGTCTTCCATGCAAAGATTTCAGTTCTTGTTTTTACATTGCATTGTCGTGTATTTGGTGCCAGTCTTGATGTGAAAAGCTTGTGTTGAATATTGAGTATTCAATGGAAGCTGTTGTACAGCGATAGATTTTCTCAGTTTCCTACACTGATGTAAAGGAACTGATCTGTGTGTACGCAATGTGTGCCTCTGTTTATTAAATTGTACCATTCTAAACATTTTTTTTGATGAAGTAAGTAGATTCATTCAAAGGCATCAAGAAGATGCAATACAAGGATAGATCAGTTAAGCTCACAAAAAAAATTGTTGCCTCTTTCTAAACTATAGAGCTAACAAAATCTAAAAATTAATTTCCCCTAACGCGTAGCTCGAATGGCAAAAGATGGAGGATTTGTGGCTTAGGTCACAGATTCAAGCCCCACACCATGCCCGGTATTTAAGTGGAGAAGGGGGGACCCATTATCCACCGAGTTTAAAAGGCTGTGACTGATCCAAAGGGCGGATCACTGACGGACTTCTTGGTTATAAAAAAAATAATCTAAAAAATAATTTATCAAGTACTGTTCATTAAAATAAAATCTAATTTTCGGTTCCATTATTGGTAATAAAGATGATGGCTAACTGGTTAGCGGAATTTCCTATAAGCTGCGCCCCTCAAGCAAAGGGTTGGTTCTGCTCCTGGTTAAAGAAGTTTGCCGGTGTGCTTCATACCTTAGATCATATTCAACCCTTTAACCCAAAATCTTTCTAACAGGAACTAGATGATTCAATCTATGATCAAATTCTAGTGCTATATTTCCATTTCATGATGCATAATGTCTAATGTTATGTGCTCTGTTATACCTGCAACTGATTCCTCTGGTGCTTTCCAACAGACAAGACTGCTTGAGCTCAAAATTAAACTGCTATGGGATCTGATGGTCAAAATTGGTATTTGGGTTTAAGCTATGACCAATGGGTTCCTCTGTCTGTCGCTGGTCCGACACCAGCTGCTCGCTACAAGGTTCCCCTACTTCTATATTTTATATTAACCTACGTGATCACATTGTGCAAGATCTTGTGTTGGTTATGCCACTTTTTTGTTGCTTCCCATTGAAGCTTTAAAGCAGCGCGTTCATGCCTATTCTGATTCTTTATCACAATATACCATTTTTACCTTTCACGGGTCTTCTGATTGTATTTTGGATATTACTACTTGTGCCACTTTTTTGTTGCACTGTAGCATGCAGCTGTCACAGTTGATGGGAAATTATATATCATCGGTGGAAGTCGTAATGGACGATACCTGTCTGACATTCAGGTATTTGGTCATTCTTTTGATCACTTTTTCTTGTTAGACTGTTCCTAGTTTTGTGCTGGTATTAGAACAGTTTTTTTATTTCATGTACAATTATGTTCTTTTCTTTCTTTCCTCCTTCAACTAATTCTTCTTCCACAGGTCTTTGATCTAAAAAGTTTTACATGGTCAACCATAAAGTTGAAGTCTGGAGTTCTTCCAGCTACCTCTGGTCACAATATGGTGAGAATTGAGTCAGCGCTTTTCATTTCGCTCGTTCTAGCAAATAACCCACTGATGTATTTTCTATTTCACGTTTTCTGGCTCTGCTCTTTAACATTGTTGGCAGATCTTGTGGGAAAATAAACTTCTATTTCTTGCTGGTCACTCAAAGGATGTTTCTGACACAGTAACTGGTTTGTAATCCTTCAGACCTTTTAAAAACTGGTGGCCGATGCTCATTATATTAACTTTAAATCTTCTCAATGTATCTTGTGCAGTTCGGTTCATTGATCTTCAATCATATGAATGTGGTGTTATAGAGACTTTTGGAAAACTTCCGGTAATTAATCCTCCTTTTAGTTTTTACTCTTTTCCATTCATAGCCTCTTTTGTTGGTCAATTCTTGAACTCAAATGCTCCTGTTAGTGTTTAATTGGACTACACGTGTCTCACTCTCAATTACTACTGATGGCCATTATGTTGCTTCTTTCGATTTGAGAGCTATAATGTTGCTTCTTGTCTATTATATCTTCCAGGTAGCTCGAGGTGGACAATCTGTCACCCTTTTTGGATCTAAACTCATAATGTTCGGTGGAGAAGACCAGCATAGGCGTCTGCTAAATGATACTAGTGTTCTTGATCTAGAGACAATGACTTGGAGTACTGTTGAGACCATGTAAGTATCTGACCAAATTTATTTTTCACTAATTATGCATTTGCATTAATTCATTGTAATTTGATAGGCAGACGTCCCCAGCTCCTAGGTTTGATCATACAGCTGCACTCCATGCCGATCGCTACCTTCTGATTCTGGGTGGATGTTCTCATTCAATTTTTTTCAACGATCTTCATGTCCTTGACTTGGAAACGGTATATTTTACTTGTTTGGGTTTTATGTTAAGGCATAATATTTACTTATCAATTTTGTGAGGCATACTACTCGTAAAAATCGTTTAATATAACATTTTAGGTCAGATGGAGTTGTGATGGTAATAATGTGTAATATCCGCAACAATAGAGCTATTTTCCTCTGTGAATGATCTTCAAAGAAGTAGTATTAAGTATTAACAATTATAGTCAGTTGAATTGTAAAATTTAGAAAATCTCTTTTCTTGGTTGGCAGATGGAATGGTCTCAACCACAACTTCAGGGGGATCTGGTTAGTCCAAGAGCTGGCCATGCTGGTGTTACTATAGGTGACAACTGGTATATTGTTGGTGGTGGAGATAACAAAAGCGGTAAGTGAAACATTTAAGCAGCCTCATCTATCACACCATCTGGCATTCTTGTTCATGATGCACAATCCTCTTTTTGTTTTGTTTGTCTATTTCTATGTTTAATTGTTATTCTTTTTTGCAGGTGTGCCAGAAACACTTATGTTAAATATGTCGAAGCTTGTAGTGTCAGTTTTAGCAACTGTAAAGGGGAGAGATCCACTTGCAAGTGAGGTTATATTCTGCTTACTATCTTTCTTCCAGGAAATTTGATATCCCGTATTTTTAGGAAGAATATCTTGCCCTTAGTGCAGTGGTATCTGATGGACTTACATCATGTTGGATTCTCTGAAACTTCTATTATTCTATCTTTGATCCAATTTTTTGACATGCAAAACTTCCTGAGTTGTACAGAAGCTCATCAACTTTAGCTATTTTTCATTATTGAGATAGACTTTGATTCTTCATTTCTTAGCATTTGTAATGCTGGTATGCCTGTGTTTTGCTTTTCATTTGTTCAGCTTCTTGATTTATAATGTTTATAAGTATATGAAATTTAGGTTGGTGTGAATGGAAGTTTGTTGAATGATTAGCAAAGCCCGCTGGCACCACAGTTTTAGTTTGCCAGATGGGATGACCAAATGATATAGAATTAAAAGCATTTAAACGAATACGGTTGTAGTGCATTCATCTAGAATTGCTCGTATTTTCTGAGGAAGCACCTGCTTAATTCTGGTAGAACTCATCAAATAGAAAAAAATTCTGTAAACTTCATTAGCTTAGGATAACTCTGTTAAATATGATCATGTAGTAGCCATTGCCTGTGCCAGTATGATTACCTAGTATTCATAATCTTATTTTAGGTTTTGTATTTCATTTTCATTATTGATCTTTAGGCTTGTTCACAATTCTATCTGATATGATATTTGAAACAGGGACTGAGTGTCTCTTCTGCATCACTTGATGGTGAGAATTTCTTGGTTGCTTTTGGTGGATACAACGGGAAGTACAATAATGAGGTATCTTCTGAAATCCTATATTCGCTTTTCTACGACAACCTTAGTTTCTTTTGGGGTGATAAATGGATTACTGAGGCATTGGATCATGTATCCTATCGATTCTCAATATGTTGATAAGTTCCAACTCCAATTCATTTTCTTGTATAAATTATTATTCGAGAGGGAAAGAAGGAAAGTAACCCCCTCCTATCATATTTTCATTAGATATAGTCCCGCCATCATAGTTGCATTTTTGTCCAGTAGCTAGTTTATGTCTGGCGATTAGGTTGTCTGGGAATTTGCCTTCCCTTGATACCTTTCTGTACAATCTCCTACTGCCTTTATATTAAATTTTTTGTACGATGGCTTATGAGGCCTTCTTTCGTTAATGACTGCATTCCATTTCGTGTAGGTATATGTTATGAGGCCTAAACCAAGGGACGTATTACATCCCAAGATACTTCAGTCACCAGCGGCTGAAGCAGCAGCAGCTTCTGTTAGAGCTGCATATGCCTTGACTAAACCAGAAAAGTTAGACTTATCCGAGAGGGAAGATTCCAGTTTTAAGGAAGTTCACGTTGATAACACCCAGCAAAGTCTGTTGGCCGAAATTAGTGCACTGGGAGAACAGAAAAAGGCGTTGGAGTCATCACTTGCAGATATCAGAGCAGAAAATGCTGATCTCAGGAATAAAATCGAAGATGTCAATACTACTCATGCCGATTTGTCTAAGGTACTCTCCGAAGAGTAATATGGTCGATAGAAATTGATGATATGGTAATCCTCATATATTAACGTTCATCACTTCATTGCAGGAGCTTCAGTCAGTTCAAGGTCAACTTATATCTGAGAGATCAAGATGTGCTAAACTGGAGGTTACTACTTCTGCCACTTACTTTTTTTGAGCTTAATTTCTAATTCCTCGATCCTATCCTATATTTATAGCAATCACCTATCATGCCGCAATTTAAAACCAGTTGGGGGTCAACTATTTGTGAACTCACCTATGTAAGTTTCGTATAGCTGGTCTCAAGATTAAAGGATGAGGGTCGTGGTAGGTTGATAGCCAGTGAAACATAATCATAACGTTATAGTATCTATCACCAAGCACATCCTATATACGAGCAGTATGATCAATTTATGGTTTAGTTTTTCCTCTCATTTCTATCCGACCAATATTAAGAGGCATTTCGTGGTTTTGTTTGTGACTTTTTCATTGTATCTTCAGGCACAAATAGCAGAGCTACAAAAGACACTAGAGTCTATGCAGTCCATAGAGGAGGAAGTTCAAGTTCTACGAAAGGAGAAATCCGAATTGGAACGTGACATGGACGCTTCATCTGTCCAGAAACAGGGCTCGGGCGGGGCTTGGAAGTGGATTACTGGTTAAGTATTTGAACAAAATATCATATTTGGAACCTCAGTTGTTTCCCCCATTGCTGTAATACTTGCAAAAGAAGTACTTTTCCAGTATTTTGGTGCATTAGTAATGCTATTTTCTAAGAGGGTGTGCAACTTTTGATTTTTTGTTGAAAAAACCATATCATTCTTTTTTGTACTTGCTTTCTTTTATTATATCATATGTTTATGATACTTGCATTTTGTAATTGCAATATTTCATTGTAGCAAATTGATTGTTTTTGAATGTCATAGTTACCTCATTCATTTGTGTTTTACCTTGTTTCATATTTAAAATTTAAAAGTATTGAATTGAGACAGAGGGAGTATCATATTGTATTTCATCGTGTCGTATTGTATTGTATTGTATTGTATTGTGTTATGTTGTATTATATCGTACTGTATTATTTTAATGAATATAATGATTGGATAAATTGTATCGTTCTCTGTCGTTTTATAATTTGAGTGATAAACCTACAAGAAAAGTAGCTTAAGGGGTAGAGCTATTATGAAACGATAGGATAAAAGATGAAATATGATATTATTAAATAATAAATAAAGAGAAATGAGAAGAAGATATTAAGACACCAAATCGATCCTTACATAGAATGAGTCTTTTCATCGTTACACGAATAAATTTAAATATCTTTCACACTATCGGTGTGTCCATTTTATCGATGCGAATATGTGTATAAAACCATTTTATAATTTTGATAAAATTGACATATTGCTTTGAAGCACCAATTCCTTCCTCAATATTTTTCCTGCTGCTGATCTTGGTATAGCATTGATAAAATTAACCCTTCTTACTTTCTTGTATGGTGCTACCTGCACAACAACGTCAAATTTCAAAATTTAAATTTAATGAGTTTAATCTTTAATTTTTATAATCGAATCCATTATACTTTAAAATTTAATAGTTTTTCATAATTTTTAATTCATATTTACTCAATATTGAAAATATTGAATTTAGTTCAACGCCATGAACCAAGATATACATCTAGCCCTAGGGGCGGATATTGTCTATATCCTTAAATCACATGTTCAAATTCAACTGTATCGTTTTAAAAGTAAATAAGTTTTATATATATATATATATATTTAAAAATTACAAAAAAAGTATTATAAATAATAAAATATCGAAATAATAAATAATTAAATCATGGAATATGGTAGAATTTCGAACTCGAACCTGACTAGAAACAAATTGAATGACTTGGTCTTGTGTGAGACCAGAATTGGCTGCTCTTACAACATATGCCAATGGTATTTGTCCTGCCACCTCATCTTCTAGTCTGCATAATAATAATTTATTCGATTAAATAATATAATATATATTTCAGTATAAATATTTTTTATATCATTAATAAAAAATGACTTACGGTACAACGGCTGCATCAATTATCTCATGGTGACTCAATAATATTGCTTCAAGTTCTGCTGGAGCTACCTGTATTTATATATATATATATATAGCTGTTTATTTATAAAATCAATTTTTAACATATAAACGTGTTGATACTTGTTAACTATTCTTTATCTAAGCTAAACGGGGTACACTAGGGGTGGAGATAACTTTAATTCAAACGTTGTATATATGTTAAGAAATCAACTGGATATGTATATATAGTAAACTTCAAATTATGAATCTGACTCCGATATCGTGTACGTGTTAGGTATACCTGATAACCATTATGTTTGATGAGTTCCTTTATTCTATCAACAATGTATAAATACCCTTTGTCATCAAAATAACAAAGATCACCAGTTTTGAGCCATCCATCTTTAGTGATTGTTGCACTAGTTGCTTCTTCATTTCCAAAATACTCTTTCATAATTCCTGGACCTTTCAACCACAATTCACCTTCTTTAAATGGCGGCGACGCCTCCCCTGTTTCGTGGTTAATTACCTTCGCGGAGAAGCCAGGAAACAACACTCCTACCGAGGATGGACGGGCTTTTGCCTCCTCGTAGTTCACAAAAAATGTTGCTGCACCCGTTGTCTCGGTCAGGCCATAGCCTTGCTTGAGTTC
Source organism: Solanum pennellii (assembly GCF_001406875.1). Lineage (NCBI taxonomy): Eukaryota > Viridiplantae > Streptophyta > Magnoliopsida > Solanales > Solanaceae > Solanum > Solanum pennellii. The sequence goes on from NC_028647.1 coordinate 2,338,806, forward strand.
CACCCAGGGGAACTTCTCTCGGAACGCATCAGCTACCTGTTCAGACCAGTGGTTGAATCAGAATTTTTGCTAAAGAGATTCAAAACAGAGAAAACTACAAACACAAGAAGATGTCAAAGGGAATTCAACCTCTACAATTTGTACATAAAAAAAAGCAATTGTGACAGCCTTATAGTATATCGTAAAAAATTTCACCAACAAGGTGAAAGTTTAGACAGTCAACCAATTGAGAATTTATTTTTTGACAAAAAGCTGCTAAACACTCGGTCTAGTGGCATGAATTCACGAGAATAAAATAACTCATCTCCGCTAGGGCTAGAAAGTATGTCCTCTCTAAAACCCTGAGGTATCAGATAAAATAGTCAAAACACAATTCAACTTGGTATCAAAGCAGTCAAGAAGTTTAGGATTCAACTACATTTCCACATGTTTGACTCGCGCCAAGTGTTTGTGATCAAATATAACATAATAAGTGTATTCTTTCTAACAACTTAAATGATCGTATAATTCAGACAAATACCTCTTTGCTTAGTGGCGCGGCCCCCGAGGTAACGCTTCGCAATGATGACAAATCATAGTGACTCCCTTTACTATACTTAACTAGTCCAAGAATCACTGGTGGAACTGCTGGTATGTGACTAATTTTATATGTCTGAATTGCTTCCAACATACCTTGCAAATCGAATTTTTGCATCAAAACTGTTGTTACACCCGAACAAAATAACCCTAGCCCGAAAAATGCTAGACCGTAAACATGAAACATCGGTACAAAACAGAGGAAAACATCGTCCTGAGACGATGTTACCTCAACATAGTACTTGAGAAGTTTCATAATCGCAATGAAATTTACATGTGTTATTACGACACCTTTACTAACACCAGTAGTTCCTGAAGAGTATAGTATTGCAGCTGTGTCTAAAGGCTTTAAACTTTGTTTAGGTAACTCTAAAGGGTCACAATTTTCAATCAACTCTTGTACTGAAATCGAATTTTCATCGTTGGATCGCGTTGTGAGAAGCGTAGGTACGCCTGTATGGACTAATTTACGAGCTTCTTCAGGTGCAACAATGGCTAATTTTGCGCGCGATAGACGCACTTGTTTGCCAATTTCTGATTCTGTGTTGAGTGGATTTGCAGGGGATAAAATTGCACCTATTGAAAGTATAGCTAGACAAATAGTTGGGTATATTATTGAATTTGACGATAGCACGAAAATTACATCGCCTTTTCGCACCCCTAACGCGCGATATAAACCCGTTGCAAGTGATAAAATTGACCTATTGAGTTGTGTGTAGGTTAATTTTTGGTTTGTAGAAGAGTCAATTAGTGCAATTTGTGACATTGATTTTGCAGGGGATGGCAATTGTGACAATACAAATCTGGCTGTGTCAAGGTTAGAATAGTCATTCGATATTTTGTGTTGGAGGACTGATTGGTAAATTCCCGTCTCGGGATCGTAGCCGTTTTTTCGATCGAATGATGATCGATGATGATAAGTGGATTGCTCATCTTCGCGTGTGGAAATTAATTCTCCTTCACTTGACATATTTAGGAAAAAATTATGTCTATTTTTTTTTTTTGTGTTTGTGTGTTAGTTTAAGCAAAATATTGAATCTAAATAAATAAAGTTTTCAACACTATGTTTAAAGATTGAAATTATCGATTAATTATTTATTTGTGACTCTGTTAAGTAGCTGTAGACGGCAAAAACTAGGGGACCAAGTCATTCTTCCTAGGAGCAATCGAATATTTATTCATTTCTTTGATTTGACACGAAATTTTAAAAAAAATTATTAAATTTTGTGGTTTTAGAATTAAGGTATGTAAAGTGTGTTAAATTTTTTTTAACATCGTTACTTTAAATATATCAGGTAAAAAATAAAAATTAAAACTAGGAACATTGAATATTTATTCGTTTCAGTTTGATTCGACACGAAATTTCAAAAAAAAAAATATTAAATTTTGTGGTTTTAGAATTAAGGTATGAAACTGTGTAAAAATTTTCTTTAACATCATTACTTTAAATATATCAGGTAAAAAATTAAAATTAAAAAGAAAAAGATATATCATTTAAAAATAGATTAAATTGAAAAGTAAAACAAAGTGAAACAGAAAAAATATTGTTTTCTAATATAAATGACATGACATTATGTTATTGTATATGTAATATACTAATATAAGGTATATACCATGAATTTTTGTTTTATATATGAACAGTGTAAAAAAGTTTAACCAATCAGATTAAATTAACCTACAATAATAATAATAATATGTAGTTTTCTATATCAAACCTCATAGTAATTAAAAAAAGAATAACTCAATAATACGTTACAACCGGTTGATTATATTAATAATTATATAACTTTTAATTCTTCTATCAGTTCCTTTCTATGACATATTCAAACAAGAGAGAATAAGAAAATAGAATATAATCAGTGTGAAATGTTATTAATGAAACCTTTTTTTTCTTACTTCCAGACATAATATTTTTATTTTTTTGAATTTTATTTTCTTGAGAAAATATTTAGTCTCACCAAAAAATAATAATATATTTTCCTCCCTACAAATTAACAAACACATACACTGTGATGCCATGACTTCTCCATTATATAAGTTTTGGAAAAAAACCTTTTTAAATTTTTTACGTGTAAAAATAAAGATCCTTATATGTGAAAATAAAGATCTCTTATAAAAGAAGCCATAAAATTCAAAAAAATTATTACTTTTTAAATGAATACATAGCTAAATGTTAAAAAATATGTAATCAATTCAAATACATGTGAATAAATTACATTTTTAATTGTGGAGTGATTTGATTTTTCTATACAAGGTACGGGGCAGAGGGAATTTCCGGTGGAGCGTGAAATGCATAGAGATAAAAAAAAACACCAACGGTGAAAGCACTCTGCTGGGCCGACATTGACGCTGAGAGCCGAAAAAAAAAAGCTTCGAAAATTTTCTAATAATAAAAGGAAAAAAATGTCCATCTTTAAATAGTTGCCTCACTTGACTTATATACAAGAATTAGCCTATGTTTGTAAAATACTTTTATTTTATTTCCAGGTTATGATATCATGCTTGTTATAACTCACAACTGCTATAACTTTCGTCATAGTCTCTGTTCTTCGGGTGATCATTCCGTGATAAGCACTTTGCGTGAATTTAGATAAACTTTCACTGTGTAATAACTTGCAAATCACACATGAAATATAAATCGTACTGAGCAAATTCTGCACGACATATTCAACTCAAATAATCCTTAATATGTAATAAATGTGTTCGTTTCGATCCTTGATGTATATTTAAAACTTAAGAAGTGAAAAAAATTAAATATTTAAAGAGTATCTTACAAACATGTTCTTGTATAAAGTCAAGTGAGGCAGCTGGGAAAAGATTAGAAGCTGAATTTTCAGAGTATTAATTTCCTTCTGTTATTAGAGATTTTTCAAAGTTTTTTGTGTAAATAAATTGATAAGCGTTGAAAAGATAAAATCAATAATAGAAGTCAAATGATTTCATCAAGGTTGAAACTTTCAATTGGGAAGGCGATCCTCTCGGTGAACTGACCGTACCTCAAACCGACATAGGTGAACAAGTAGAGTGTGTTAGGGCGCTTCAGAGAACCATGTTGAAGGAACTCGGCAAAATGACCCCGTAATTTCGGGAGAAGGGGTGGTCTCCTATCTTTTGATTAGGAAAGCGGCACATACCAGGGGTCTATTAAAAAAAAAAAAAACACAGGACTCTGCTTAGTGGTAATACAATGTATAGAGTCTGACACCTGTCCGGTGCTGGAAGGTCGAAAGGAGAAGTGTTATAAGCTTTGAATGGAAGCACCAGTAAGCGGCGGCAATAACTCTAACTGTCCAAATCACTATTGTTAGTTTAAATACAATATGTTTTTTGGCGTGATAACTGATGTTTAAGTAGAAGATTATATTATTACTTAAATTTTATTGTATTTATCATTAAAAGTTCCATTGTGTGCAACGATCGATTTGATATGATTGTATCGTTACCTTAACTTTTTTATTTCTCATTTTATCTTTACTTATTATTCAATTAATAACTCTATTGTATCCTTTATACCTTTTTAAAGTAACTCAATCACGTAACCTACTTTTCTAGTAACAATTAATGTGATCTGACATTGTATGATAATGGAGGGAGACATAATCTACTCAAATATTATATTTATTAAAATAAAATAGTATGTTAGAATCAAACACAATAAAAAGCAGTATAATACATTATGAAATAATATCTTGTCACCACTATAAATATTGAACTTTGATTTAAGAATCATCAAACACACTCCCAATATGCAAATGTTGAGTCTAGTTAACATTTTTCTTTTTCTATCTTTCCTATTTTTGCTAAGAAAATGGAAAAACTCCAAAAGCCAAACAACTAAAAAATTGCCTCCAGGTCCATGGAAAATTCCATTTATAGGCAGCATTCATCACATTGTTGGTGGATATCCACATCATGTCCTTAGAGATTTGGCCAAAAAATATGGTCCTTTGATGCACCTTCAACTTGGTGAAGTTTGTGTTGTTGTTGTTACTTCTTCTGAGATGGCTAAACAAGTACTAAAAACTCATGACCTCGCGTTTGCATCTAGACCTAAACTCTTGGTCACGGATATTATCACTTATAATAGTCGTGACATCGCCTTTAGCCCTTATGGTGAGTGTTAATTAGGCGCTTTTTTGCCCTAATATATTTGAGTTTTACTTTTCTTTTGTTTTGACTCCTCGAATAGAAAGGGTAGAAAAAAGGAAAAATAATAATACACTACATAAGAAAAAGCTGGAATTCGATCTTGGAAATAATCGAATCAAGCTCATCATACCCTTTTTTGTGACGAAGGACAAAAGTATCTTTCCCCTTTGAGGATCCTTTATATTATACATTTCACAATATAATCCTTAGAGGAGTACTTGCATAAGGGGAGAATGTAAATTAACTTGAATTTCTCATAAGTGGATTATTAATTGGACAGAAATACACAAATGGGCTTTTTAACTTAACATCGATTGGTATCTATGCCCTCTAATGTTGGACGTGATCAAGTAGATACTTAAAATCTGTATAAAGTTGAATAAGTATAAACAAGTGTCTTACATGCAGTGGCGAATTTAGAGCCAAAATATAGGGCATCAGCACCCGTGGTCTCTTCGAAAAATCAGATATTTTATATATATATTTTCTAAAATTCGTATAATATTATATTCTGGCACCCGTATGACAAGAAGTCTAAATGGTCCATCTTGAGCTTTTGACCTGGAGAATTAAGGATCACTTCCCACTTCAATACATTTCACTTGGTGCACCCATGTTCGAAAAATTCTAGATTCGCCTCTGCTTACATGACATAATACAAATAAGTTTGATTGCATCTCACATGAATTGTCATGTTACTTTGTTATCTCTTTTGATATATTTCTCTTCATTGTCTTATTTATGGACATCTAAGATTTGCTTTGTTAGGTTTTGCATATGACACTTGATAATTTCTACACTTAAATTAACAAACAGGTGATTACTGGAAACAAATGCGTAAAATTTCTGTCATGGAACTGTTGAATGCAAAGAATGTCCGGTCATTCAGCTCGATTAGACATGATGAGGTTGTTCATCTTATCGACTCTATACGATCATCTTCATCTTCTGGAGAGCCAGTTAATTTTTCAGAAAGGGTGCTGTGGTTTGCAAGCTCCATGATATGTAGATCAGCATTTGGTAAATTACTAAAAGATCAAGACATATTTATAAAACTAGTTAGACAAGTTTTAAGATTGTCAAATCAAGGCTTTGATATGGCTGACATTTTCCCTTCATACAAGTTTCTTCATGGTCTTGGCGGAGTGAAGAAAAAAATACTAGATGTCCACTATAAAATAGATTCAATTGTTGAAGATGTCATCAATGAGCACAAGAAGAATTTTGCAAATCACAAGAGGACTAGTGATGATGATGATGCATTGGGAGGTGGTGATGAAGACCTAATTGATGTCCTACTAAGACTTATGAAGGACAAAAGTCTTCAATTTCCAATCAACAACCACACTATCAAAGCTATCATTGTTGTAAGTTTTGAATATATTATGTTTGTTTTTACTCAAACCATTTGCAAAAAGTCTTGGAGATAATATCTGAACTGGTCACTCAGCTAGCTAATTAAGCTAAGGGTAATTCTGTAAGAAAGTCATTCATTTTTGTTTTGAAATTCTCAAAAACCATGACTCGACTATTTTTAATTGTAGGACATGTTTACTGGTGGAACGGAAACTACATCGACAATAACTACATGGGCTATGGCTGAAATGATGAGAAATCCAAGTATACTCGCGAAAGCTCAAGCAGAAGTGCGAGAAGCCTTTAAAGGTAACGTAAAGTTTGATAAATATGATGTTGAGGAGTTGAAATACCTAAAGTTAGTCGTTAAAGAAACTCTAAGACTCCATCCATCAGTTCCACTTTCGGTCCCAAGAGAATGTAGGGAAGAGACGGACATAAACGGCTACACTATTCCTTTGAAGACTAAAGTTTTGATTAATGTTTGGGCATTGGGAAGAGATCCTGAATATTGGGATGACCCCGAAAGCTTTAAGCCAGAGAGATTTGAACAATGTTCTGTGGACTTTGTTGGTAATAATTTTGAATTTCTTCCCTTTGGTAGTGGGAGGAGGGTTTGTCCTGGGATATCATTCGGTTTAACTAATATCTATTCGTCATTGGCTCAATCACTATATCACTTCGATTGGAAACTCCCTAATGGAATGGACCCAACAGACTTGGATTTGACTGAATCGGATGGAGGAAGTACCAGTAAGAAAAATGATCTTTACTTGATTGCGACTCCTTATTAACCTTAGACACATCATTGTATCACTCTTATGTGGCATCTTTCTAAAGATGCATTTATCTTTTATCTATTAAGAATGTATCGCGCTATTTACAAAGAAATTAAATAGTTTTGTGGGGTGATAGAACACTTTAAAAGTTAAGATATCTTTATACAAATACGGGACAACTTTGATGGTGTTTTTATGTCTTTTTTTTTTCTTCATATATCAACAAATAAGAGCAAATAAAATATATATCATTGTTCCATTTTAATGGTATACCTAATAGACACGAATATTTGTTATCGCAATGGTAGGACTGCTTTCATCGTGAAATAGAGATTTTAAGTTTGAGCCTGATCAAGAAGAAAATTCTTTTGGGAGCTCTACCTCTGGATAGGCTTGTAGTGCGTGATCCTGATTTAGGGGTTATAAGCTCTACAATAGTCTAAACTTACTCTAGGGGTGCATGATACTACAACAAAAATAACTTTTAACGGTAATAAATAGACACATTAATAAGAATGCTTAAGTCTTTATCGGTATTAGTTTAAGTGCCATTAGATCCAATGTCGCTAAAAGGCTCTAGAGACATATACAAGGAGTGCTAATTGTCGTTAAAAATACATATTTTAGTGATAATTAAGTTATTTTCATTAATTAATTAACGCTAAAGATCATTTTTGATATAGTAATATAAGTTTATTATCAAAAGAGTCATTTCATATTGTTCATTACTAACCATTCTATAATTTATTCCTTCTTTCGGTCAATAAACACTCGATCATGTAAACACTCAATGAATTAGAGAGAATTAATACTACTCTCATCGTTTCAATTTGTTTGTCTTTTTTCATTTTTTAGTCAGTTCAAAAAAGATATTTTTGCCTTTTGGAAAACTCTATGATTTTAACTTTTCACTTGACATGTTTAAGACCACAAGAACAATGACATTTTGATACCTTTTTCTTATAGATATTTTTAGTTTTATTAAAATCACAAGATTAAAAAGTTCCATACAAAGTTTAAAAAAGTAATTAGAGATTGAGTCTTATGGTCTTAAACTAAATATATGTAGAATGTGTCAAAACGTTAATCTCGCGGTCTTGAACGTACCACGTAAAAAGTCAGAACTAAAGATCGAGTTGTCAAAAACTAAAAGAGATAAATTTTTAAATAGATTAAAAAGAAAAATAAGATAAATAAATTGAAACGAACAAAGTATTATATAAAAAGTAAAATAAATATGCATCATCTTACAAGTGTTTTAGTTGAGTTTCTAGTTAAGAAGTTCACAAAACAACTTTATTCAACAAGATAAATAAAAATAATAACATAAGGTAGTTCATCATCTTACAAAGTGTTTCTGTATGACATGTTTAATACATTTTGTATATCTTTAATACAAGATTGAAGGACATGTTTTGATACATTTTGTATATCTTTAGTTTGAAACCACATAAATTCAAAAGACTTTTGTACTTTCTTAAACTCTGTGTCAATTGATATTTACCTCGTACATAGTTATGCCATTAATAACGCGACACAATGTTGCATTAGCTTTAAGAATTTTATATGTACTAGTTTGTTTGCAATATATCGAATTACAGAGCATATATTACCTTCGATAGTATGAGTTTAATGAGATAATTATATTTCATTCATCACTATTTAGATATATATGTTTGTCTTTACAGATATTTGAACTTACGATTTTATGATTCTTAACGGCCACTTCATTATTCTTTTTCTCCTATTAACTTTTGACTAAAAAATTAATAATTTCAAAGGAGAAAAACTTTAGTACTTAATAAAGTCATACCCTTGATGCTAGAAGTAATTTGGATAATATTTGGATATTGAAGTTGATTGATTAAGTAATTTGGATAATATTAAGATATTGAAGTTGATTGATTTTTTTTATTTTTTTTTAATATAGTAGTTAGTAGTAGGTTTTGAAAAATAAATAGCAATTTTATTATGTTGGACTATTGAAAAGTACTCAGAAGAAAGAATCAACCATTGACTTATATATATTAATTTCGAATAAAGAATCAATAGCCTTGCAATGGAGAAAAAATTTTGAAAATCCTTATGTCAGTTATTTCAATCGAGATTAAAGTTGATAAAATAGTGAACTGTAAAATAAAGTTATGCTAAGTTAAAAATATTATTTTACTTTATACTTCCTCCGTCTCATTTTACGTGGTACTATTTTCTTTTTGGTCAGTCTCAAAAAGAATATCACATTTTCTATATGGTAAGTATTTAAAGGTACAATTCATTTTTTACCCTTGTTGATCCCACTTAAAGATGGTACCTGATACATTTATGAGAAGAGAGAAAAGTGAGTTTACTTTTTCGAAGGACAATTTGATAAACATTTTAGAGTCTTCATTATTTCTTAAACTCTGTGTCTGATCAAATGTTGCCACATAAAATGGACGGAGAGAATATATGATTTACATAACTTCAATATTTGTTAACAAGAAGCTGGAATAGCTCAGTTGGTTAGAGCGTGTGGCTGTTAACCACAAGGTCGGAGGTTCAAGCCCTCCTTCTAGCGTTTTCTTTTGATTTTCTATTCGGTGTTCTGTATCCACGTTAGAACCTGACTATTCCAAATTTTAAATATGAATCAAAATGAAAGTTCGGTATTTTGCTGACTATTCTAAATTTAAATATGAATCAAAATGAAAGTTCAAATGTATTTAATCAGATCATAGATAAGAAATAAATTTGCACAGAGTTAATTAATGAGCGAATCAAATTAAAATTAGTTGGTTGGATCATATTTGGAAAAGGAACTCTTGGGTCAATCTAGTCCACCATGAAAAGTGTAAGGCCCAAGTCCACATAGTTTTTGTAACTACAAATGACACCAAGTAGCCACTTTTACAGAATATTTGAATGATCGTTGCGTCTAGTTTCATAATATATTATATTGATAAATATAATATTCAGACGGTTATATAATTTTTTATTGTTTTATAATGTCTCATATTGAAAAATGATAGATAAATATGTTAATCTGACATTTACGAAACAATTAAGCACTTTAACTTTGTCTATATTCACATCTAAATACTTTATTTTGTTTTCATTATATTAGTTGAATATTCCAACTTATAAAATGATCATTCAGACACCTCTAAAATCCTTATATCACGTTAACTCAGATGTCCACAACATGAAATATTTAATTGTCAGATGAGATCAAGCGTATGTATATATACTTATTATTATTTCCATTTGAAATTTTTATAGTACCTATATCCATTTCTTTTTAATTAAATAAATTCTCATAATGTGTACTCTAGTTGGATGTCAATTTTCCCAGAATCTTTTAAATATTTTTGTCCTTCTGTCTTATGCATTGGTTTTATTCTAAATTAAAACCTTTTTATCTTCTAGCCTAAGGATATTTCATTCTTCAATTCTGCTTATTCCCAAAAACACAATAAAAGAACAACACTTTGTGGTCCTTCACTTAATTCCATTCCATTTCATTTTAATGAAGATATGTAGTTTTCTTTTCTTTTCATTAACTCTATCGTGATAATTCGCAGTCGTGATAATTTATGCTCTGTGGGCGAGCAATTTGTGCACATTAGATAAATCTTCTATTGTGTAGCATGCAAATATATCGAGGATGTAAACTGTATTAGGCAAATCCTATACGACAAACTTGATCAAAAAGATATTGAGAAAGGATCGATCGCGGATCACCCGCGTGGATGATCACCCTCCAAACCAATTGAGTTATCTCGAAGCTACCTAACTTTCCATACAAAGTAATAATAATATACTCTCTTGTCAACTATTATTTGTCAGGTATACTAAAAATAGTTGTTCAAAATTAATTGTCAATTTTAACAATCAAGAAACAATTAGTCACTTTTTCCAATTTTGCCCTTAAAAATTACCTAACTATTGGTTTCAAAAAGTAATCATTTTAAAGTTACAAGAGCACTTCGACGTGAAAAAAATTGTTTTACAATTTTTAAAAAGTACAAAACATTTTTATAATGATTGATAATAGAGTTATATTAGTCAAATTGCACTTTATACTAAATTTTTCTTAAGGATTGTGCACATGATCTTATCCTAACAAATAATAGTGGACGAAGGAAGTATTTATAATCCCCGTTCACTTTTACTTGTCACTTGTTTCTAAAATAGATTTTCATTTTCAAACTTCCGGTCAATCTAAACTTTTTAATTCTCGAAAAATGAAAAGTGTCACATACATTAGGACAAAAGAAGTATATAAATTTCATATTAAGAAAAAAATTAAAAGTTCTATATCTAAATTCACAACTAAACTTAAAAGTTCAAATTCCGAAATTTCAAACTATATCGTATAAATTAGGACAGACGAGAGAGTAGTAGACAATTAATATAAAGACAAGGTAACTAGATAAGGATATTATTTGACAAGTGTCATAAACTATGGCCTTATACTAATATTTCAAAATCAACACTTTGATCCAAAATATTGTCCCTCCAAAACCACAAACTTTATTTTCCCCTGTTTTCTTCTTCTTTCCTTCAAACTCTTTCTTATTTTTTTTTTGCTTGTGATTTTTACACTTTTTTTTAGTTGTTTTTAAAATCTCTGCTGCAATGGCTGTGGCAGAGTTTATTCCTTCTTCTTCTTCATTGACTAAAAAAGCGAGTTTTTATTCATCACAGCTCTCTAATGTTTCAACTAAGATCTCCCATCAACGTCGATTAAGCTTTAAGCCTTTATCGAGAACTCATAATTATTCTCAAATATGTTGCTCTGTTACTTCTAAGTATGTTGTTTGCTTTCTCTGTTTCAATTTATATGACTGTATTTTCCATTTTACTATGTCTCGAAAAAATGTCATGTTTTTTCTAAATTAGAAATAACTAAACTTTGAACTTCTCGTTTTACGCATAATTGGTTGTATTTTGTTTCTTAAATATCGTGTCCAGTCAAATTCGCGACATGAATTGGGATGAGAGAGTGTAAAATTTGCCTTGCAGTTGTATTTTTCGATTTTAATGATCTGATTGATCTTTGTTACTTCTAAGTATGTTGTTACTTTCTTCATGTACGTTACTTTCTCTGTCTCAATTTATATGACGAACTTTTCATTTTACTATGTCTTGAAAAAATGTCATGTATTAGAAATAACTAAACTTTTGAACTTCTTATTTTACGCATAAATGTCTATGGTTTGTTTGTTTTTTGTTTCTTAAATTTCGTGTCTAGTCAAATCGCAACATGAATTGGGATGAGGGAGTGTAAAATTTGTCTTGCAATTGTGTTTTTCGATTTTAACGATCTGATTTATGTTCATGTTGATTGATGTTGCAGGGAAGCTCAAGCGACGAGTGTAGTGCAGACTGATGATCCAAAGAAGAAATCAGAATGCTATGGAGTTTTCTGTCTTACTTATGATCTCAAGGCTGTAAGTTCTTCTATAGATACACTGGAAGTTTATATAATATGATATTGTTAAGTCGAAAGGTGAAACTAGGATTTTGAATTCATGAGTTTCGGATTATAAATTTTCACTTAGATACCCTCATGTAATCAATCTAGAGCATATGATTCAATGAGTATATTTCAAATTATATTTGTCATTGATCACTCTTTTTTTCTTCTTCTTTCGGTTACCAGGAAGAAGAGACGTCTTCGTGGAAGAAAATGATTACTGTTTCTGTATCTGGTGCTGCTGGGATGATTGCTAATCATCTTCTTTTCAAAGTAAGAAAGACATTCACAATTTTATCGTAATTTAGAAACATTCGTGGAAACAAAATATGGATAGTACTTATGATTTGTGTAAACAGTTATGGTCAAGAAGTATTTTTCTTTTGTTGCGAGTTTCCCACCCCATCTATTAGTTGTTCCTTTTTCCTACCTGAACTATTACTATCTCAGTAGTAAAATTCACGTCAACTATCAAACATTGTCTTCTCTTACTTGAACGTTGGTGATAGTTGAGTTGTGTTTTAATACATAGATAGTGATAGTTCAAGAACGTACAATGATAGTTTGGGTACGAAACTGACAAAAAACGATAGTTCAAGTGTGTTTTTGACCATTAACTATTACGTTATGCCGGTTCCTTCAACCAGTTCATCATTTGTTTTGACATCTCAGCTTGCATCTGGTGAGGTTTTTGGGCCAGATCAACCTATTGCACTAAGGCTATTGGGGTCTGAGCGGTCCATCCAAGCGCTTGAAGGTATGTCCCCGATATCTATCGACCTTAGTCCATGTCAATAAGACCTCATTTAGCTTATCCTTGTTTAACCGGTGACTTCACTTGTCCGTCACCTAGGGGTGCTATGTTGCTTGGATGTTCCAAACAATGTTATCGCACCCGTGTTGTATCTACTGCTATATCAATGAAATTGAATTGTAACAAGTGATCTAAAAACTTTTTACTACAAAGTTCATTGATCATTTAACTTGATCAAATAGAAATCTAGTTAGATTATATTGTTAAGAAATATAAATTAGTTTTCAACAACAAAAAAAAATGTATTCGTTCATACCTCCCAATCCTAAAATTTATGTGATATCACTACAACAAAAACAACTTTTAGCGGCATTAAATATTGACATTAATAAAGAGTGCTAAAGTATTTATCGGCATTAGTTAAGTACCATTAGAAATAATGTCGCTAAAGGCTTTAGGGACATATATAAATTGCCGCTAATGATCATTTTTGATGTAGTGTATCGAATTCACCCTCTAGATTTGCCCCTATACCCGAGTAACATAGCCTAGTAGATATACACATGCTTGTGGTCTGGCATTAGGTGTTAATGACCTTTCTGATTCTGGACTTGCTTTCGCTTATATTCATAGTCGTTATCAAGTCTCGTTTGATTATTTTCAATCCTGCTTTGATTTGATTTACTTGAGTCGAGGGTCTACTATAATCAGCTGTTTATACGCAGGAGTTGCTATGGAACTAGAGGACTCTTTGTATCCTTTGCTTAGGGAGGTAAATATAGGTATAGATCCCTATGAGGTGTTCCAGGATGCAGAATGGGCACTTCTCATTGGTGCAAAGCCTCGAGGCCCCGGTATGGAACGAGCTGGCTTATTGGATATAAACGGCCAAATCTTTGCTGAACAGGTTTCTTCTTCTTGCTCTCCTAAGTTATAACATTTTCCGAAAAACTGACAAAAATCAGTCCGTTTATGGTTGGAGGTTGGTCTAAATTAGCAGCTTTAGTCCTTCATGTAGCCGTGTTGGTTTTCGTCACGTTTGAAGCACATGATTATAGTTACATTTATTCGAATTTGCTCCTGAGAAGCACGTGAATCGTTTATACTGTTAAAAGACATCAAGACGAAGTTCTTTCGGTGCTGTTTAGCTAGTATGTGTTTACTGCTGGCCTGGTACAAATTGAGGGAATGAACTGGAAAACGTCCGCCCTGATTGTTTCTTCAGTTTAAACAGCTCATGTGCTCCTCACGAGCCAATTCTACGAAATATAACTACCACTGTATGTTTTTCAGTAAAACGGATATATTAAAAGACTAAATTCCCAAACATAACAACAATGAACAACATACTCAGTATAGTCCCACAAATGGAGTCTAAGGAGGGTAGAACGTACACAGACCTTATAGACCCTGGACTCAAACATAAGCGACTAGTTTTTATCATTTTCTCTTAAGTTTAATGGTTTATGAAGGCCAAAAAGAAAAAAGTTCGAATCAATATTTTGCGTTGTTGGTCAAATGATTACAGGGGAAAGCTCTCAATGCCGTTGCATCGCGAAATGTTAAAGTGATAGTTGTGGGAAACCCTTGCAATACCAAGTAATGAATTGTCTCATCTGTTTTTTCCTGTTTTCATTCTGTTAATTGCCTAATGTGTTTTTTTTTCTGTTCCTTTTCAAGTGCATTGATTTGTTTGAAAAATGCTCCAAATATACCAGCAAAGAACTTCCACGCCTTGACGAGGTTAGATGAAAATAGAGCCAAATGCCAGGTATATAACACTAAATTCTCTCTTCCATGATTCATTTCGCATATAGTCGTTTAACTTATTTAATATAACAGATAAGTCGCAAAACTACATTTGATAGTATCTGAAATTGACCTCGGTGACCCAAAAATCACTTAACTATGCCTACTATTGCAGTAAAATCATAGAACTATTCTTTCTTGTGTTGTAGTAACTAAATTTTATCCAATTTAACATTAAAGACACAAAATAAAAAATCATGACTTTATTGTTATGGTAGGCTATGTTACTTGAACTCTCCAAAAATGTTGTCGCGCATGTCTTGGATTTTTCGAAAATGCACTACTTTAGGATCTGACATGCACGGGTCGACATTTTTAAAGAGTCCAAGCAATATAATATAGTAAGTAAAGTTCAGCGACCATCCGTGAAACTACCCTTAACAAAGAAGTTATTAAGACAACATCTCATGGTTCTGTGCAGCTAGCTCTAAAAGCTGGAGTATTTTATGACAAAGTATCTAATGTTACCATTTGGGGCAATCACTCAACAACTCAGGTAATTATGTTTCATCGACCGGAGATTGGAATATTGGTTTATTTATATTGACTTGGGAAATCCTCCTTTCATGAGCTAGCTTTTGGAGTTAGGCTAGGCCCAAGTGTCATATCTTTACATGGTATCAGAGCTAGACCTCCCCCTGTTTGGGCTCCCGATCCATGCTCAAGCGTGAAGGGGGTGTTAGATTGAGTTAGAGTGCCATATCGATTAGGGAATGGATGTGTGGTCTGCTAATATGGACTTGGGCTAATCCTTCCCTTATGAGCTAGTTTTGAGGGTTGAGTTAGGCTCGAGTGTCGTATTTTTACATTACTAACATCATGGTTAATTTATTTGCTATCACTTATCAGGTTCCGGACTTTTTAAACGCTAAAATTAATGGATTGCCAGTCAAAGAGGTGATTAAAGACACTAAATGGTTAGAGGAAGAGTTCACTGAAAAAGTCCAAAAGGTAAAAATATCAATTTCAATGTTGTTGTTTTTTGGCAAGCACGCGTACAACGAGCTCATCTGATAAAATACCAGGTGGCGTAGATATCCCACGCCACCTGGCATCCCTTATGGATACCACCTGTTGCACCAACTCAACCATCAATTACAATGTCGTAACTTGTAAGTTAAATTTTGCAGAGAGGCGGTGTACTTATTCAGAAATGGGGTAGATCTTCTGCTGCATCAACTGCTGTGTCGATTGTCGATGCAATAAGGTCTCTTGTCACTCCTACACCTGAAGGAGACTGGTTTTCTACTGGAGTAAGTTTCACCTAACTCTTCGTTCTAATTAAGAGGCACAACCATGATTCGACGTTCATCTGTTTTGAATTTGCTATCAAATTCATAGTTCGTTTTAGTTACTAAGTTACACAATCAAAGAATGTATGTGCATTAGTTATAGACCAACTCATTTGAAGCGCGAATCATGCAATTAAGTGTCTTTAATATCCACTTACATGTCGATTGTTTTTAGTTTTCGGAATCTCTTGTTGTATAATTTTGCTACAAATGTGTAGGTATATACAAATGGAAATCCTTACGGAATAGCACAGGATATAGTTTTCAGTATGCCTTGTAGATCAAAAGTAAGTATTTTTTTCTCCCTAAATTCGTATTTTATATGATGGAATACTAATTAATACTATCATGAGCTCGAAAATACTTATCGTTTACAGGGAGATGGTGATTATGAACTAGTAAAAGAAGTAATATTTGATGATTACCTTTGGAACCGTATAAAAAAGGTACTTGTTCTCTCTCTCTTGTTTCGGAATTTAAATGAGATGATTACATAACTAAACATATGGTTGAAAGCGCGTGTTGAGACATAACAACACTAAAGGGCGCGTTGAGACATGATAACACTACGTTACTAAAATTTTACAGTCAGAAGATGAGTTGCTCGCGGAGAAAAGATGTGTTGCCCATCTTACAGGAGAGGTGCGTTTTTTTGTTTTTTTTTTACAGCAATGAGATATAAATTTGTTTCTTTGTCTCAAAATGGACTGAAAATGAGTTTTTTTCTCTCCGTCTTTTAGGGTATCGCGGTCTGTGATCTGCCCGGAGATACGATGCTTCCCGGAGAGATGTGAAACCAGCAAACCATATTGTTACAAATTATGTTTAAGAACTTGCATAGATAAATGATAATGCAAGTGTTTGTTTGTAATTTGTGTATCATTGATAAATCAGTCTCAACAAGGGAGATAATAAATGAGACACAGTATCAACATTATTCTAATCGAGTCGATTCCATGATTACTAGAGTCAACCCCATATATGGTTACTAGCTTTGGGTACGCGCGTTATACGTATATCCGTATTAGTTGGTATCAAATACAATTTCAACTTATAATTTGACATGAATTTGGTGTTCAATTTGAGAGCAAATATGAAGAAAATAATGTTCAAAATTTCAAGCATATGCAGACAGCAGAAGTATGCTTTTTATTTGATTTTATGTATTTAATATTTAATTTTTTATTTGTTATTAATATGATGTGATCTACGTAAATATGAGTGTACCACATGCACACGTATTGGATGAGAAAATAGTTTAATATATTGTCTTTCAATTAATTTAATGATTTAGTTGACAAAATTGTAAGTAGAAGAGTCCAAACTTATAAACAGAATCAAATATAAAGATCTCCCAAATCGTTCCACCAAATCCATATAAAGATACATTAAATATGCAATAAGAATTTACATAAAGATATTAATTATTATTTAATATTTGATTGATAAAATATTTTGTAGTAATGTTTTTCTTGAGTGCAAAGTAAAATGGTAATCTAATCGCATCGATCAAGAAGGTTGAGCAAAAACTCTACGTTTATTTTACTGTGATCAATGAGGCTAAGCAACAACGGCTCGTTTCTGGAGAGTTCAATTAGGTCTAGGATTATAAGTTAATTTATAATAAATAAATATTTATTAAAACTGCAGGGTTAAAATGGTAAATCAACTTGTGGGCAAAACTCTTCCCACTTACAGTAATATATGATATACATCAGACTCCTATATGAACGATTTCAACTTATCCTATGTACAATAGTAGTGAAGAACTATCAATTTCAATTTGGTCCAACATAAAAACATATCCAATGTAATCTCACAATAGTAGTGAAGAACTATCGATTTCATCTTGGTCCAACACAAAAACACATGTAATGTAATCTAACAAGCGAGGTTCAGAGAGGGTAGAATTGTAGCAGCTATAAATAATATGTTCAAAGCTTTCAAGGCTGGAATCTTATTATGATCCAATCTGTAGACTGCAACACTGTACTTTTATATAACTTAACCATCCAAAAAAAGGCTAAAAAAGGAGGTGGGGCGGGGGGTCGGGAACTATTCTTCTACAAATGCAGTATCAAAGTCTTAATTGAGATGCAATAATAGACCAGAGTATGTATGATAACATCCACCCTTGGTGATCAAGTTTCCTATAGTGCTGAAGCCTTAACTGGCACAGATTATGGTTCCAATTCTGAGGCTCATCAAAAGCATTAGGAACGAAAAGAACAGATAACAGAACCAGCCTCTGGAAATCGTCGAAGTAGTCTTTCCTGGATGAATCTTATGAAATGAATCCATGGAAGAGTCATCACTACTACCCCGTGATAGGCCAAGAGATAGGATAATGTTGTAATACACATGCTTGCCCAATGGCCATCTCGTCCCATTGCCAGCAGTGACCTGAATTGAACTAGCTGACCGAGAGAATGAGTTCAGACGGAGAATTGCATCTTTTGTAGGGAACTCTGAAGCAAATGCTGGAGGAGCATGAATATTGCCCAACATCTGGCTTGCCTGCTTTATAAATGGATACTGATAATCTGCAATATTGAAAAGCAAATAACAAATATTAAGGGAAAAGAAGCCTGATTCCCAGAAAAGTTAAGACTAACACGGGTGCAAAGCCAAATAACATATCCAATGGGTAACAAAGTCAAAATAGTCTCATCGTTACCTGATTCAAATTTAGTTGGTACCAGTTTGGAGGACGATTCAAAACCATTCTTATCTTCACTAAACCCTTCATTGGGCGCAATAGGTTGCTGAGTTACCTCCCCAACGTCCTGCCACATAATAGAAAACATAATATGTAAGCCTCAGCATGACTACTAGGACAGCTAAGAGAGAGTGAAGCTGGAAAATAATGTTACCTTCTGAGGCAGCAGTGCTTGATCAGAAATTTGATCATCATTTCCAAAGAAAACTGAAGGATCAAAACTCATATTCTGAAAGTCGTCATTTGCATCAAAGTAAGTAAGGTATTCCTCAAGCATGTCGAAACCAGAGCTGTCAACCTGAACGGGATTTGAAAGATCATTAGCTTCGAGGAAAGCTTCATCATTAAATTGGAGGTCATCAGTCCCATTTACAATTGGTTCATTAAGCAAGTAATCCCCATCTTCAGAGTTCATGTTCTTGCTTGATTCACCAATATATTCATGATTGACTTGCTCAGCATTAAAATTCTTTTGAACAGCTAGATCAATTGGTTTAAGCTCGTCAGGTTGCTGTGCATCAGAGGAGTTATTTGTCTCCTCCGTACTTCCATTTTCACCATAAGAATAATCCGAAGGAAGGGAAGCACCAGCCACAGCTTTGTCGGTCCCAAGAATCTGGGTGCAACAGAAAAATTACAAGAAATCAGAACATACAGGTTAAACCTTCCTTGTAGGATTCTACAAAATTTCACCAGGATTAAGTTTCAAACAAGGACAGTAAACCTTGTCAAATAAGAGATACTTGCAGAAACCATGTAAAATGTCAATCTATAACAATTTATACAGTTCATGAGAAAGACACAGAGAGAAAGAGAACAGGCTTTTCGCATCACCCAGACATGCATAAAACAAAAGGAAAAATAACATATTCATCTGCGACAAATACCTGGTCAAGTTCATTTGCATCTAAATATATATCATCACCAAATACAAAATCCTCAGTAGTCTCATCCTTCGAAAGAATTTGTAACTCATCATCCTCCCATTCCTCCTCTATAAAAGGTGCCCCATACTGTTCCCCATTCTTCGGTCCTGCACCACTCTTCTGGAAGACTCTGCATAAAACAAATGCATCCTTTTCGCCAAAAAAGGAAAAAGAGAAGAAAATAAGATAAGGTGATGAAACTATGTAAGCAAATTACTAGAAATACGCCCCCAAGAGGAAAAACGACAATGACCCCACAAGCACTCCCAAATAAGGGCAAGGGAAGAAAGAAAATTTGCATTCACTCTGTCCATCTGACCACTTACCTTCAGCATTTTTCTATTTCCCTCCAGAAGCAGCTTTGAGGGAACTGGATAAGGATGTGAGATGCTTATAAATTTTTCACATTGAAAAAAAAGTCACTATCCGCCAAAGACAAACATGATTATATACAAACAATCTTTATGAAAATACAGAAGAAATAAAATAAGAACCCTCAAGTACCTGAGGAATTCCAGCTTTATCTAATGCCTCATCAATCAGTCTGTACTCATGCATAACCCAATTAGTTCTCTGACCCTTTGGAGCACGACCACTGTGATAAACTAAAGTCTTCTTCATCCCAACAACCTGAGACTTATTACGATGGACAGCCCTATCCTTTCCGGTTGTCTTCCAGTAGCCTTTTTCTGTTGCTCGGTTGGTTCTTGCTCCATTGCCATACTTCTTATCAAGAACACTAAAGAAATACCACTCCAAATCTCTTGTCTTCAGCCTTGACATGCCTAAGGAACCATAACATTACACTCAGCTTATGATATAACTCACAAGTATGTGACAATCAACTCAACCAATACAATTTTTACTAAATGGAAAAAAGCTTTAAGCTTTGGTTTTAGAACTTCCAGGGTGGCAACATAAAAGAACTATGATAAAATAGCTACTGCAGTCAGAATATATACAGACACACAAAAGGAAAATACATTCGTCTTAATCAGGAGTGTAAAAAAATTACTACGATTAACAAGTTGAACAAGTCATTACAATAAATCACATTCACCACATATGTACACATCTAGTACAAGTTCCAATATAGTTTCAATTAATCCCCAAGAAAGAGGATACAACAACTTACAAAAAAATCCTCTTTTATATAGACATGGTGTAAGGGCCACTCCCTAGACCTTCTTTTGAGCTGAAGGTCCATCAAAAACAGCCTCTCTATCGCATACAACACATCCTCCCCAAAGCTCACTTGAGGAATCACACCGAGTATGTTGGTAATGGTGGTCTACAAGGACACCTTACTCGACAAATTACACCGGATACCTGCAACCTCAACAAATTACACCGAATACCTCACACACACCGAGACAGCTAACTCAGTTCACCAAAGCTCGAAGTTCAAACAACTTACAAAATTCTCAGCAACTAACCAACAAATTTGGGGTAAACCAAACCCCTTAAATCTTAATCCTTCCCTCTACTAACCATCCAATTAACAACAAATGACCTCAAATTCCATAGATCTATACATAAACAATCAATTAACTCAAAAAACAAAAACTTTCCATCAACTATGAGCTATAAAAAACTTAAAATTAAAAGAGACTAACCAGGAAGATCCCATGGTTCAACCTTGTAAATATCAATCTCCGATATAAGATCAGACTTAAACGTCCTTCCATAGATTTTCCGGCGGAGATAGTACCTAACCAATTCTTCATCCGTCGGATGAAATCTGAACCCCGGCGCCAACAATTTCGACGATCCTCTTGATTCCATCAACCACACTAAAAAAAAATTCACAAAAAAAAAATAATTAAAATTATGCAAGACCTTATACTAAACACAGATAAAAAGAAAATTGAGATTAAATTTAGGAATTTGGAGTATTGTGAGATTTAGGGTTTAATGGACTTGGAAAAAAGACATTTTTGAACTTTGGTCGAAAAGAGAATTTTGATGAATAAATAATTTAAAGGAAGACGATTTGTATGTATATATTGATGACGTAAATATTTTGGTTACCCCTTTGACAAGTTTTTGAAGAAAATAAAATATAAGATATTTTTTATTTTATAAGGATAAGAATAATACATAAAATAAATAAATATATATATAATATTAGATGTTGAGAAAAAAGAAATACGAAGGGCAACAAAAGTATATAAAAATAGTACTTATCTTGCATATATTTTTAAACAATTTATTATAATAATAATAATAATATATTCAGTTAAATTTTATTAAAAATTAGATGCTTACGATAATTTAAAGTTGCGTACGATTTCTCTATTTGGTTGTGTGTTTGATATGTTGATATTATAGCTCATTTGTCTAATCTATTTTCTAAATAGCTTTTTATGAAAAATAAAAAACTAACCTAACTAACGCTACTATTGCTAACATTCCATTCTCCCTCTTCTTCCGTTTTACAAATTAGAGTAACGAATCGTGAAGTTTATTCTATTTATCGATGAGAAAACAGATTTAAGAGGATATGAAATTTATGTTTGACTTTAAATTTGATTAAAAACTGTTGGTTATTGGACCAAGTCAGCCATATTAAGTAGTATTACTTTTGTTATTTGTTTAATTAAGTTCTTGTCTACTTTTATACATGGTGTTGCTTCAATTGCCAAACCTAACTTGTTTGCATATCTTCCTTAGTCCACAAGGAAATATGGGTGGAGCCGCTTTAGACAAAAGTTGGTTCGGTTCATATTTTTTATCGAAAAATTATATAATGTACAGAGATCAAATGTTAACTTGATATAATAGCATTTCAATTACAAGAGTGTACTTCTCATTATATCTTTTGTATGAGTCTAAATCTTCTTGACGAGCTCAGAACTTGAGTGACTGAAAATATGAACTCGGAACATCTCTTCTGCATTGATATTGCGTTAAATGAATTGCAAATCTTTCTAGATAAGATGATCACAGAAACTATACTTATAAGTTATGATTCATTCCAAGAATGAGCTACTTGAGAGTAAAAATTCGTGGACTATAAAGAAAAAACAACATTTTTTCTTAATGCATGTGATGATACGATTAGTGACATCTCTTATTATGTTACCTTGCAGAAATAAACTACTAAACGTGCAAAATACTTTACTTAGCTTGTTAATAAAATAGGAAAATTCTTTTAAGAAAATAGGTTTCAAACTATAACACTCTTAAGAGCATATAAACTAAAACACAATTATATTTGGTGTTGCTTAATTGCTTTGCTTCAACATGATATTATAGCACATGTTCAATTACTCCATTATACTTTTCATTACACCTTATTTACGAGCCTAAATCTTCTTGATGAGCTAGAGCTTGTTCAAAGTTCGCATTAGAGCTCCGGCTCAATCTAAATCGTGCACTCTAAAGCCCATTCAGGATGGCACTTTCAACAAAAAAAAATTTGTGCCTAAAACTCAAATTCAAGACTTCTAATTTATGGTGAAGCAGTCTCATCACTGCACTACAATCATGTTTTGCAATGCACGAGTCTATTAAATTTCCTACATTTTACATAGCTAATGATGTGATTTTTTACTCCTCTTAATGTATAATCTTGTTGAATTTATAGCTTCATCATATGAAACAAATTGTTCTATCGAAAAAATATTATATTAAGTTACACCATTTTATGATGGTTGTGTACATAGATCATATATTATATTCAGCTACACCATTTTATGATGGTTGTGTTATTGTGTACATAGACCAAATTGCAGAAATAAATTACTTAAAACCTCCATAGTACTTTCTTTAGCTTGCTAATAAACATAAGGAAAATCCTTTTTTAGTACATAGTTTTTCTAAATTAAAACACTCTTGGAGCATATAAACATTTTTGAGTGAAAGTGGAATTTCTTTAGAAGAAACTCCGAAAATCTTTTGGAAACAATTTTTTGAAAATCAATGTTTGGTTGAAAACAAGTTATCGCAAGATAAAGATAAACTTATATGGAATAGCTTATCGGATCAGTATAATGTGAATAGTGAGATAAGCTATCTCCAGCATAGCAACCAAACAAGACACAAAAGTTTCATCCCGACACTATTAAAGGCAGAGATTGCAACTGAAGGCACTTTATTTATAACTAGTTAAACAGACGACATTATGTCGATAGCATCATAGGTACAAGTTTATAGCAAAACTAGGTAAATAAAGTTATTACATAGCCCAGCCATTTTCAGTTTCTTCTAAACTTAAAAGACAGTTCTACTAATTGAGGACTCCGATACAACGGAGCCCTCTGCCCGGCCAACAGTTGCTGCATAACTAGCATTACTTGGAGTTGTTGTTACCATCTAACCTCGTCGAATGAGTCCCCTCAAGTCCTCGTTCTCCTTGTTCAAGAAATCGAGACGTGATTGAAGAATGTTGATCATAGCTTGAGCTCTCATCACTTCAATCTTCGCAGTCTCCCTTTCCATGGAGACGTTTAGTATCTGGTTCTCTAAATTGCTAATGAACTTCAAGTAACCTGGAGGAACAGATTTTTCAAGATTGGAAGAGTCAAAATTAAAGGAGTTAGTAGGTGGAGCTTCTTTTGGTTCATCTAACAAGGGAAATGTTAAGAGAGTAGGGGAGTAAGTTGTCGTCATCGTCTTTGTTGGTGGATCCTGTTGGCTAGTGGTGGAATCTTCAGAACCATTTGCATGGCTAGAGCTAGGATCATCATGCTTGGATCTTTTGCTTTGAGATAAAGAGAGTAGTTCGAGATCCTCTGACCTTTCCCTCTTGCAAACAAACGAAAGAGCTCGAGGCTCAAACAGGTTCTCACTTATGCAAGGAGCCTTACCACGCACATCCTGCTTTGGACATCCAACCGTTAGCGACAAGGAAAGAATTACCTAGAACATATTAAAGCAGACCCAAGCATCAAGTTATGCATAAGATCACAATACTCAACGCGCTAGCACATATTTACGGAGCTTCAGGTATGTAATGTCAATTAACACGAGCACTAACGAATAAATTTAACAACAAAGCACGATTTTATCCATAACTACAATCATCGCTAAACAAACTCACAGCCAACCATATCAGAAAACTAATGCATCACTGTTTTTGCAAGTTGAAGTTCATCCCCCGGGGTTAGCAATGGGTGTCCAGATAAATCACTTGAGGATGAAAATATAAACGATTTGTGGCAACGTCTCCCGTACGATTATCTGGAAATTAAAGGGAATGGCTACCTAAGGGAGCTTCAAACAAGGCATTCATCTACTAGAATTGTTCTCTAAGAAGGGGAGAAGTAAACAAAGCATAAAAAGGGCAAGTGTATCACACATTCTCAACAAATAATTTATTATCTCGTAATCTAATGTAAGCGAGTGTATCACACGTTCACAACTCAATTATTAGATCTAGTGTAACCCTTGACAAAGAGGCAGTCAAAGTTTCTCCTTAAGGTAGGGCATAGAAAATCTAGGAATTGGCTAGCTCTACTCCGTAAGTACACATATTATTACCTACGTGATAACTGCACCTGCCTGTGAAAAAATAATCTGGAAAACTAATTCTGATTGTCACGTAATCTAAAAGAGATAAATCTGCAGTTTCAGTTATTCTAATTAAGAAGTTTTGACTATTTGACATGCGATAAAATGAGAAATTAATGCATGAAATGAGTAGCGGAGAGACTGAATATTTGAAGAAAGCTAGACTTTAGAGGGCAAACTTATACTTGGAGACAGAGAAGCGGAGAGACTGAATATCAGTCCATTGAGGACAGAAAACAACCACTCAGCCAGTTTGTACCTCTCACCGAACAAAAGTGAGCTAGAATGAAACCTCAGAAACACAAGTTCTTTTCGCGCTCTACTTGGGGCAACAAAAAATTATGACATAATACTGAACATATTTTAATGGAGAAACTACTGTGTTCTAACAGAAACCGATGCTCCTGAAGAACGGTAATACAAAGAGAACCAAGAGAAAATAAAACGTGGCAGATGTTCTTGCAATTAAAAACTATAAGGGTTTAGGTTTCTAAAGAATAACCATACTAGGAGAAAACGACAAATGAAAAAAAAACTGCCTCTACATGTAACGACTCGCAATCAAAAGCAAAAAGGGTTTGAGTTTCCAAAAGCAACCGTACGAGGAGAAAGAAGAAAACCTAGAAGAACAGCAAATATTCTTGCAATTAAAAAACACCGATCTAACATGTAACGACAATAGCATTCATATTTTCTTGTAATAGTAAGTGGTATCTATCCGCATTAATACCAGCGGCAAAAAGGGCAGAAGTTGTATTTATCCGGATTAATAGTAGCGGCGCAAAGAGCAGAAATAGGCAATATTTGGATTTAATGCAACAATTCAGGTAACATCGAAGATCATGAGAATATGAACCTGGTCAAACTCATTTCCCTCGACTCGTGCTTCATCACCATTGGCCACGCCATCCTCTGTCACTCCTCCGGCAACCAGAGGGGCTGTGTCGTCATCCCATTCCTCCTCAATAAATGGTGCGTATCTGTCGCCATTAGGAGGCCCTAATCCACTTTTCTGGAAGATCCGACAGAGTACAAAGGCATCCTATTTCCTCGCAAACAAACAGAACACATTAATTCAAAACTTCATTTAGAAGTAGGTTTACAATCCATACATTTTCCAATATCAAATTCGCACCTGCACAACTCCAGCTGCCTCCAATTCTTTATCGTCAAGTCTGTACTCATGCATTACCCAGTTAGTTCTCTCTCCATCAGGAGCTCGACCCTTATGGAAAACAAGCGTTTTCTTCATTCCAATGTTTTTAGACTTGTGGCTCACATGACGATCCTTTCCAGTAGCTTTCCAGTAGCCCTCTCCAGTGGCTCTATTAAGTCTAGATCCATTCCCATACTTCCTATCTACAGGGCTGAAAAAATACCACTCTAAATCTCTGGTCTTCAGAGCTGAATAATCTGTGCAAGAAAGACCAAATGTTAATGCATCAAAATCAATGACTACAAAGTTCAAGAGAAGAATGTGTCTTATCACATAAGAAATTGATAACACATCCAAACAAAAACTGCACAAAGTGACAAAGAAAAGATGCATTTCTTATGTAGAGGCGTTACAACGGGTTTTGCTTGAACATTGGACTTTTCTCTGAAGTGAACTGAAAATAGTATAAACCTTGTCCATACATGAGCTTATTAGTATTCTAAAAGACCTTAAACTACATATCACCAATTCCTTCCGACCCTTCTTCTTTAAAAAACAGCGAAAAAGAAAGACGTGTATCTATAAACTAAAAACTCGATCTTTATGGCAAATCAACCTTAAAGATACAATGTTCATATTTTAAAAAAAAATCCATTAAAACTCCAAGCTCCATTTTTCTTTGCAATCAATTGAAATTAAACAAATCTTTATGATAAATCAACCTTGAAGATATATTTTTCTTATTTACAAAAAAGAATTCCATTAGAACTCGAAAAGATTTGTATCCATTTGCTGAAAATTCTATCTTTATGGTAAATCAACCTTAAAGATGCATTTTTCTTATTGAAAAAAAAACTCCATTAGAACTCCAAACTCTATTTTTTCCAATCAATTAAAATTAACACATCCCTCAAACAAATCTTTACGATAAATCAACAAGATACATTTTTCTTACTTGCAAAAAGAATTCCATTAGAACTCCAAATATTTGTAACCATGTACTAAAAATTCAATCTTTATGGTAAAATCAACCTTAAAAGATACATTTTTCTTACTTGCACCAAAAAAAAAATAATTTAAAACTCAAAGCTCCTTCTTCGCAATCAATGGAAATTCACTCATCCCTTGAACAAATCTTTACGATAAATCAAATACATTTTTCTTACAAGCAAAAAAAAATTTCATTAAAACTCCAAAAACTGTAACCATATACTAAAAATTCAATCTTTATGGTAAAATCAACTTAAAAGATACTCGAAGCTCCTTTTTTGCAATCAATTAAAATTCACTATCCTTTAAACAAATCTTTATGATAAATCAAATACATTTTTCATAGTAGCAAAAAAAATTCCATTAAAACTCCAAAGATTTGTAACCATATATTAAAAATTCAATCTTTATGGTAAAATCAACTTAAAAGATAACATTTTTCTTACTTACAGCCAAAAAAAAAAAGAAACTTTAAAACTGGAAGCTCCTTTTTAACAATCAATTGAAATTCACTCATCCTTTAAACAAATCTATATGATAAAAATCAACCATCAAGATACATTTTTTTTAAAAAAAAAAAAAGCTTTAAAAACTCTGAGCTCCATTTCTTTGAAATCAATTGAAATTAACTCATCCCTCAAAACACACATGATAAAATCATAAAATGTAGTAAAAATTCATCAAAAAAAAAAACATATAACATAAACAAAGAAACCACATGCAAACCTGCAGATAAAATCACAAAAAAAAAGAAAATTCATATCAGCTGCCCAAAATTACAAAAAAAAAAATACATCATAAAAAAAATGATTAAAAAAAATTCACAAAAATAAACAAACCTCTAAGGTCCCAAGGCTCAGATTTGTAAACATCAATTTCAGCAACAGCCTCAACTCGAAATGGTTTCCCACAAGCCTTCCTCCTCAAATAGTACCTCACCAATTCCTCATCAGTTGGATGAAACCTGAATCCCGGTGCTAAAGACGTCGCCGAAAAAACTCCCACTGCTCTTCTCGGCGCCACTGGCGGCACCGGCTGCACCGGCCCCACCGGTGCCGGTGCTAAAACAAGTGCACCCTCTTGCTCCATTTCTGGAACCTACAAAAAAAATTCAAAAAAATCAAAACATACCCAAAAAAACAGTGTTTTTTTTGGTTTATAAACTAAAAAATCATACCAAACTCACCAAAAAAAACAGCGAAAAATTCCTTTCAAGAAACCCACCAGAGAAACAACAGATACATATAAAATAAACAGAGAGAAGTATAAAAGAGGGAAAAGGGTGTTAGGTTTGTGAAGATTAGAAGTGAAGCAAAGCTATATAAAGGAGAAGAAGGGGGTGGGGGTGGGGGGGTTTGGTGGGGGTG
>NC_028647.1:2368225-2376003 GCF_001406875.1 Solanum pennellii
ACAAAAAAGCAAAGATTAATGACTTATAGGCAACTTATTGTGTGAACAGATGCTTAGCTGTTTTGTTTTGTTTTTTTTTCATCTTTTTTTTTAATATATATGAATGAAATTGTAACTGATATTTCGAGTTCGAATTTCTGGATATTGTACTATAAAATTATTTTTGTTAGGAATATTTTATTGTTAGTAGAAATTTTTAGTGCAAAAAAAATGAATTTAATCAGATTTAAATGTGGAACGAAAAATAAAAAAAAAGGTTGTAAATTGATAATTCTATTTTTTTTTATAATCAATAACAATAACAAAAAAGGATTATGTTGAATTTATTTGATTTGACTAAGAGTATAAAGATTAAATTAATTGATGTTTATGTTTGAAAACTATATAAAAAGTAATATAAGTCATAATATTTAATAATTTGAACTATTTTAAAAGTTATATAAAAAGTATTATAATTATACTCGATGAAACGTATAATAAGTCATAATAGTTAATAATTTAGAATATTTGAAAAATAATGGTCAAAGCAAGTAGCTTTTGATTGTCTAGATAGTAATTAAAAAATTAAATTGAAATGGAGGGATTAGATAATTTAAAGTTTTAATATACGTTACACTTAAAAAGTTATTGATTAAAGAAAATATTATTTGACTGTAAATTAGTAATTAAGAAAATAAACAGATTAAATGAAGAGAGTTAATTTTTTATATTGACTAATAATTTAACTTTTAGATTGATCAATTAATGAGATATTAATATTTATGACTTCCTTTTATATAATAAATTTTTTAAGAAAAAAAAACTTTTTTCTGTTTAATTTTGTCTAGTTAATCATTATCACATAGATTGAAATGGAAGAGTTAAGTTGATATTATTAATGAGATTATTAATATTTGACTTGTATAATATTATAATTTTTTTCTAAAAAAAATTGTGTTTAGTTAATTATGATCCAAGCAAGTAGCTTTTAATTGTCCAGATACTAATTAAAAAACAAATTGAAATAGAGGAAGTAACAATTTTTCTATATTAAATGATATTAAAGTTTTTTACCAAAAAAAATATAATTAAAATTTTAAATATACGTTACACTTAAAAAGTTATGGTCAAAGATAATAGCATTTGACTGTTTAACTAAGAAAAAAAACAAAATAAAAAGTAATATTTTTATATTGACTAAAATTTAAACTTTTAGATTGATGTTATTAATGAGATGATTGAATATCTATGACTTGTTTTATATAATAAGTTTTTTTAAGAAAAAACTTAGTTTTGTGTCTAATTAATCAATTATCATATGGAACACAAGAATATTACTAATTACTTGCTTTAATTTATATTATATAAGTTGATCTAGAAAAAATTGCTTTTATTTTTATTTCTCATCCTTTTTTATAGTTCTTGAGATACTCTTTTTCTCAAAATAAACTTCTTAAATAGCACCCCATTTCTATTTTTGTTGCTTTATCAATAAAAATACAATGTAGTTATTTTTAAAGTGGAATTTTTTAACACGAATTTTGATTAATTGAGTGCTAAAGAAAGTATTGAATATCTTATAGAAAATCAAAAGAACATTTTACTTAATTAATACTTACAATCGAAATCAAACATATTGAAGACAAATTAATATAAATTTTATATCAAATATTAATTAACTATTTTTCATACTTTAAATCAAGTCAAATAAATTAAAACAGACAAAGTATAAATAATTATTAAACCATAAATCTTGATGTTAATACTCAATGTTTTAACTATTTTTTAATCATAAAAATGACTAATTAAGTAAATACAAAATAAGTGATAAGAAATGAAATAAATAAAAGAAGTGAAGTTCTTCACGCTAACTTCACTTTTTATTTTGTTTTGTGTGATTTTTTCTTCTTCTATTTTTGTTTTTTTGTTTACTTTTGGAAAAAAGGCTCTTAGGTGGTTTCACAAAATGACATTTTTTAAAAGCCTTTTTAGTTGGGAGAGTGACGGTTTAAGGTTTTTTATTTACTACTATATGTTACAAGAGTTTGGTTTGGGATTTCGAGGTTCAAAGATTAATTATGTGTGGTTTGGAAGTAAAATATTTAACTACGATTTCATAATTATAATAAATACGATACAGAGAAACAAAACTTGAAAAGATGAAATATGTCATCTTTTTCAAAATTTATATGTCATATTAAATTATTAACAAAATAAATACGAAAAGCAAAAGCATATCGAATTCATAAAAAAAAATTAATAAATTTTTCAAATGATGAAAACTTAAATTATTTTGTTAACTACTAGTATATTCTAAAAGAGTTTGGTTGGGGATTTTTAGGTTTTAAAGATTAATTGTGTTCGGTTTGGGAAGTAAAATGTTTATCTATAGTTACATAATTATAATAAATACGATAAAGAGAGAATTAAAACTTAAAGATGAAATGTGTTATCAAATTATCGAAAAAGTAAATACGAAAAGTCGAAGAATACTGAACTTATGAAAATAAATTAATAACCTCTTAAATGAAAATGTAAATTGTTTTTCTCGTTATTTTTAATGATAGGGTATTAAACGATCCGATTTAGAGATCACAACCCTATTTATAAATATATGCACAACATTTTGTTAACTACAAGTGTATGCTAAAAGAGTTTGGTTGGGGATTTTTAGGTTTTAAAGATTAATTGTTTTCGGTTTGGGAAGTAAAATGTTTACCTATAGTTGCACAATTATAATTAATACGATAACGAGAGAATCAAAACTTAAAGATGAAATGTGTCATTTTTTTCAAGATTATATGATATCAAATTATCGAAAAAGTAAATACGAAAAGTCGAAGAATACCAAACTTATGAAAATAAATTAATAACCTCTTAAGTAAAAATATAAATTATTTTTCTCGTTATTTTAATTGATAGGGTATTAAACGATCCGATTTAGAGATCATAACCCTATTTATAAATATATGCACAACATTTTGTTAACTACAAGTGTATGCTAAAAGAGTTTGGTTGGGGATTTTTAGGTTTTAAAGATTAATTGAGTTTGGTTAGGGAAGTAAATTATATATAGCGAATCATTAAAAACGCTATACTGAAAACAGAATTATAACTGAACTCATGAAAATAAAGTAATGACTATTTAAATAAAAAACGTAAATTATAGTCATTTTCAATTATGTGATGCTAAAAAGAGAACATAACAAAATGTGTGATTTTGAAAATCATAACCCTACTTATATATATATGCACATATTTTGCGTATTTCTAATTTAATGATTACGATTCAATTAAAAATTACATATAAAATGTTATATTTTATAGAGTGTCTTTTAAATTCATTTAATTTTAAAATTTATTATTATTTTGAATTAAATCTTTTTAAAATAGTAATGATGACCAATAACATACCAAATGTATTATAATGACATATACAAGCCCATAAATTTCAGCATATCTTTCATATACATTTGGAATATCTTTTATACATGTATCATTTATATAATTATAGTTGAAACTTGAAAAGCATTTTCACCTATTTTAATTATTAAAATTATGTATAAGTATTTGCGTGTTAAAAATGTCTAGGTTTCTTGAGCATGGCACCAAACTCTTATTAGGAATGATTTATTAGAATTGGAACATAAAAGTTATTTAACTTCATAAATAGTAATTCACTCAATGCATGGTTACGTGGATCGAGTATCTTCATTCAAGCGATATTGGTACGAAATAAAATAAAGTTAAAATTTATGAGATAGGGAAACGGGTCGAGTCAATCAGGCTTGATGATTTGAGTAAACGGAATGAGATTAGAATTATGCTGGAAAAAAGAAAAAGCAAGGTTATAAATAGCATGATCAATCATCAACGATAAAGAAAACTCTTTCTAAATCAGATTGTGTTAATGAGGCCTTCAAACATATAAAATACATCGAAATCAAGACTAGAATACTAAAAGAAGATGTCTCCTTTAAAAAATAAACTTCTACAAGTTTTTTCTATCTAAAGAAGTCCTGCTCCGATCACGATTCACTAAACCCTAAAGAAACTTGGTCAACAAATTAAGTAGAAAATAGGGAGGTGTTTAGGCTATCAATTTATTTTTTTTAAAAAAAAATAAAGGGACAAAGTTTTTAAAAAGTATTTAGAATTAAACAAAAAATATCACTATATTATATAACAAAATAATTATTTGCTTCAAATTCTTCTCTTTTCTTCCAAGTCAATTTCTACCTCATAAAAGGGAAAAGGGTCTGATATACCCCTCAACTTTGTCATTTGGAATTGATATACTTCTCGTTATAAAAGTGGTTCATATATGCCCTTACTATTATACAAACGGCTCACATATACCCCTGCCATTACAAAATGACCCACATATATCCTTCATTTAACGGAAGTTAATAAATTAGTTTAAAATTTATATTTATTACTTCTAATTTTTTTAAAAAAATTATTTAGGGGTATATATGATTCTTCTATCAAAGTTCAAGGTATATTTTAATTTTTTTCATACATAAATTATTTTTTGACTTCTTTTATTATAATTATTTGAATTTCTTATTCTTTTTTTTTCTTTCATTCCTTAGTTTAAAAAAATTTAAACTATTTTTTTTGTGTGTAATGTAATTTAATTTCGTATTCGAAGAAAAAATTTGGACATCTACAATAAGTTTTACAAGAATATTAGTGAAACATAAATAAATTTGATTATCAAAATAATAATTATAAATTAGTCATTGAAACAAAAAAAAGTCAAAAAAATATGTTTGACGAGAATTAAATTTACTCATATGGGATTAGATTTTTTAGAAAAAAAATAATAAAAATTTAGATTAAAATTATTATTTTTTCATTTTCGTTAGAGGAAAAAGGTATATGTGAGCCATTTGTTTACAAGTAAAGGTATATATGAGCCACTTTCATAACAAGAAGTATATCAGCTCTAGATGACAAAATTGAGGGGTATATCAGACCCTTTTCCCAAAATAAAATAAAAATAAAATAAAATCTTCTTATATTTTTCAAGACCCTACATATAAAATTTAAACAGGATATTTACTGTAATTTTATAGGTATGATTTTTGAAGCAACACAATACAATCATTACCCACCTAGATAAAGTTGATTGATTGTATATGATTTGCATGGCAAGTTATTAAAATGTATATAATAAAAATAATCATTTCAACTATATTTTTATTTTTTTTTTGGTTGATATTATCTTCCATTAATTTAATAAATACTCCACAGATATATACAGGCTTTCACCATGAAATTTTTCTTTTCTTTTGAAGGAATGACATGTTTTGTCAATTTTGACAAGTTATTCTAAAGCTTTAAAAAGTTAACCAAATATTATCCAACAAATAGAAAAAGAAAGAAAAAAATTAAATTATTTACCAGAAGAAGACAATTCAACTAAAAAAAATTAAAAATAAATAATTTAGAGGGCCCAATTCAGTTCAAAAATCATGTGAGAAATACGGCCATAATTAATTGGTGCATATAGTCCATTTTAAGTCAGCTGGCATCATGATTCATTTCTACTATACTTTTTTTTTCTACTTTGTTTTACATTTATTTCTTTAAAAAAATATTTTTAGAAAAATAGTTTATTGTAATCAAGTAAAAAAAGTTTTGTATAATGTGAAATTATTTCAAATTTTGATTCATAAAGTGTTTTTTTTTCTTTTTCATGTGAGTAACGAATTGTTGATGCTGTATAAAAAATTAGTATCAAGATCACATTAAAGCTTGCATGTATAAAAGAGAATATTAACTTTTTCATATTTAAGATCCAAACATTAAAATTTCTTTGTTAAAGACGAAGAAATCATCTATATCCTAACATAATCCTTGATATGGGTCGTATAAAATCAATATATATCAAGATATACGCTAAATGATGAACGAACAAAATTTATTTAATTTAAATGCATGCTTGTGAGCAAAAATTATAGAATTATTGATTATTATATCATTAACAATTTCAATGTTATTATGAATTTCTGATAAACAAAATATAAAATTAGAAATAAATTTTTAAAAGGATTGCAAAACTAATTGCACGAATAATATTATCCTTTAAATGATAATTTTATTTAAATAATAAGTTAATAAAGAAAGTAGAAATGGTGTGATAATCTAATAATGTAAATTATTAATTATTTTGATTTTCTTGTCACTCAAACAATAACTCCGTTATTTTTTTTTATATATATATATAAAAAATACACAATTAACGTTTTTTTTTAATTTTAAGAGAGAGTTTATGGATTTTTCTTGAAAATGACATTTGCATGATCAATTGTTTTTTATTTGTTGGTCAAAGTGACTTGTGCAAGAATACATAGGACCCACAGATACAAAAACTTTAGTAATAGTATTTTTAATAAATAAATAAATAAATGAAGATGTGTATTTTAAAATGTTTTGCGATAGGAATAAAATCAATGTAACCCAATCATTGATACTCCCTCAGTCTAAAATTATTTATCATATTTTTCTTTTAGATACACTTATAAAAAAAAAGGGAACCTAAGTATGCATTAAGATAAATTTATTTTCATTTTACACTATATATATTTTTATAGTGATCTTTAAGAGCAATTATTATTGAAGATTAAAAAAATAAATGAATTATTAATCTTTCTTTAGACTACTAAAATACATATGACTCACACATTAATTTAAAAAAATATGACAGATAATTTGAAATGAAAAAAGTAAAAATATGCAAAGATAAAATTAGATTATTAAAAACATTCAGAACAATATAATTTTTAGAGAAAAAAGATAAATATATCTCTGAACTATCGTAAATAGTATGTGTATATTCTCCCGTCATTAGTGCTCTTACCGTTCAAAAACTAGAGCATATATACCTTTTATACTAACAGACATACACGTATAATCATATACACCAACTCGATATTTATTAGGGAAACTTACATAAATATACTATAATAAAAAAGTATATACCATTTATAGCAATAATATTTTTGTTTTCACTTGACCATTTTTAATTCATTTATAATATAAGTTTAACACATATTACAAAGAATAATTTATTATTCACATATAATAAAAGTTTTAATAATGGATAATACATTTATCACACATTTTAATACACTTATAATACAATCTAACAATTTTTTACCCAAACAAACATAATATATTTCAAAAACAATTATAATTCAAATACATTGCATACATAATTCACTTTTAATACATATTACAGATTTATCACAATATTGCTATAAATGGTAATAAACAAAAAGTATCGCTAAAATCAGTAATTATTTTTTAAAAATGTATTAATTTATGTAATTTAATATTAGATTGAGGGATAAGATTATGTCACGTGTTCCTATTTAGTTTTTCACTACAGGAGTATATATGCTCTAGTTTTTGAATGACAGTGACACCAATATATTAAAAATATGATAAAATATATCTATATACGATAATTTAAAAATACATTTATCATTTTTTCCTAATTTTTAAGTAAGATATATGAGTGATCACTCTTTGAGTGAATATAGCTACGCCACTAATAGTATAGTATAGTAAAGTAAAGTGTGAATATGAATAAAATGAAGGGCATTGATGTGTGTGTGTGAGAAAATAATAGTAATAATAATAATAAAGTATACAAAGTAGTAAAGAAGTGCAAGTAAAGTAAACCCTTTTTTGCTAATCCGTTAAGAAACCTCTCATTCTTTGGCCTCGTGTTTCTTCCATTAATTGTTACACATCCCAAACTCCCCACCCACCCCCCACCCCACCCA
>NC_028647.1:2376682-2394509 GCF_001406875.1 Solanum pennellii
CACCCCACCCACCCCAAAAAAAAAAAATTAAAACAATATTAATATTTTTTAAAAAGTTTATTCGTTAGACAAATATCGAACATTGAGATGAAAAATATATAATTTCATTATGAAATATATGTTGTTTGACTTCTTTTTATTATTCTGGCTTGCCTTTCGTGTTGAATAAAATTTATAATTATAAAATAGGGCATGGGAAACGAGTTTTTACTAGTGTATAATATTTATTTGAAAATATATAATTATAGGTAAAAAAATGGATACCACATATATCTAAATCACAAAATCTAAATTAAGGTGTAAGGATCGCCAATATAATATAAAGAGAACATATATTCACCTTATAAGAGATCGATTGTAAGATTTTTAAACAGTTACTTTCGCAAATATATACCTCCTTAACTCCTACATTAGCTTAAGATGCGAAAATTATTCGAATCATATAAATAGATCATTTATCGGTAAGAATCTAAAGTAGGATCCTTTAATACTATGAACTTCTCATTTTATTATTTTAAAGAATGAGAAGTTTTAATTAGCGATACAAGTGTTATGTTAAGATACATGCAAATTTCAAAGAGTATTATATAACCATGCAAATATAATTTGACATATTTTAACATAATTTCGATCTAATTAAAAGTCTTTTTTAATTATCGTATTCATTTTAAATGCATAAATAGTAAGAAAGTCACTTTTTTCTTTTATATAAAGAAGATAATAATTAAACTGATTTTAGAAGAGGAGAATGAAAATACAAATACGTAATTAGCAATTAGTTGACTTACTTTACATTTAACACATTAATTTGATTTTATTTGCATGTGCTTAATTATATCAATCATTTAAATCTATCTTGGCCATATAACCAAACTTCAAATCACTCCAAATTATAGACCTGAAGATTCTTTTATCTTTGAAGTTAATTACACTAAGCATCACCCCTGTTAAAATTATTATCACGTAATCAGCTAGTCACATCTTTAAATTTTGAAAATAACTTATTATAAAAATCTAGGATAAGACTGTATACCATAAAAGTATAATAGATATCTTTTTTATCACTTTACTATTCAAAACTAATAAATAAATGTTCTTTTATTATTATTATTTTTATTAATCTAGAGATAACTAGGGCTCTCAATATTTTATTAGCAACAAAAGTTACTTGTCAAACACAAAATATAATTCCAAATCCTTAAACTCTCAAAAAGGAAATTCAATTTCTAGACGTATTTAATTTCAAGTGGCTAATTTAATTCATTTTTTTAAGAAATAAATAATTTGTGTGACAAGTTTCCAAAATATTGCTCACAATGAAAGGTGATAACACGAAAATACAATATCCCCATCACTTTGCAAAATCTTCAATGAAAATAACAAGTTTTTAAAAGTTATAAAAGAATCTAATACAAGGAAAACAACAAAAACAAGAAATCAAAAGCTTCAAAAAAATAATAAAACAAAACAAAGCCTAAAATTCACGTTAAATTCTAGATATTCCTAAAATATATTATTGATAAATAAAATGTGTAACAACATAAGAAAAGAAATCTAATTTTTTTTTTTTGTAAAATATTCACACAATTAAATAATTATTTATATGATAGTTTCATGAATATTCAATATATTATCTGATAAAAGTAATAACTAATCATTATAAACAAATTTTAGTGCTAGAAATCTCTAATAAAATCTCCATCCTTAATCTATAAGATAAAAATACATTACATAATTACCTTCGATAACTTTAACACTAGACGTTCCTAAATTGAAAATTATCTAAAAAGATCAATATAATAAACGTTTCATATATACTCCAAATCTTTTTGATTTTCTCTTTTCATTGTCTTTTTTCTTTAATAATCCACCTGATGTTTGGTGTTCATTAGAGTTTTGATTAAATCTGAATCATACATTATATGAATCATTTAAAGATAACACTTCCAATATGATTTTTTCATACCCAAAACTTAAATTCGAAACTCTATAATTAATTCTACCGCAAAACCATAACCTATGTTGGTCTTTTCATGACCCATCCAAAAGAGAATTTTGCACTTTCATCATGAATATTTGCATAAAAAATATGGAGAAAAAAAGTAGAAAAGAAGAAAGTTGAGGAAAAGGAAAAAAAAGGTTTGAAAATAAAAAAGGGTTTGAATGAACATAATATAGAAATATAGGTCCTTTTTAGGCACAAGTTTAGTCAACAATAAAGTAAAGAGCATCTTAAATAAGATAACTTTTTTTTTTGTCCACGTCTTCTCTTCTTGCTCAAGCAAACAAGTATATATATATAAATAACTTTTAAAAAAATATAATATTTTGCCCCTCAAAATGGAATTT
Source organism: Solanum pennellii (assembly GCF_001406875.1). Classification (NCBI taxonomy): domain Eukaryota; kingdom Viridiplantae; phylum Streptophyta; class Magnoliopsida; order Solanales; family Solanaceae; genus Solanum; species Solanum pennellii. The sequence goes on from NC_028647.1 coordinate 2,379,032, forward strand.
AATTAATTAATTAGTGGAGCCACATTAAATAATCACATCACACTGCCACCCTTTGACTGGTCCAAAATTGAGGTTGCCATGCCCCTCAAGTAACATCATCCTTTAAATATAGAAATAATATTTATTTACTTTTATTTGATCGTATTAAGATCCTGACTAATTCGAACTCATAACAAATTGATAATTACTAATGCATTTATTTCATATTATTTTTGTACGTTCTATAAATAATCTCTAAACTTCTTATATTTATCTAGAACTTTTATTATATGCATGATGAGTTTACATAATTCATTTAGCAGAAATAAAGCGTGTTAAAGTGAGTCATATTATAGAGTCGAATATTATATATATAAAAAAATTTAAAATTCTATCACTTGAAAAAATGATATAGTACGATTAGGATATCTCTTCCTTCTATCAAAGATTTTAAACTCAAACTTTGAGAGCGGGAGGAAATTTTTATAAGACGCATTTTTACACTTTAATAAATACTATACGGTACAAATATTATGAATCGGGTTAATAAGTTTCACCAGATAATGTAAAATAAGCTAAACATAAATTTTTTTTTATCTTACTCACTTTAGCTACATAAAATTACATGTTCTCTTCTTTAAATGGTTGGTCTTCAAATTTTGTCTTTTAAATAGAAACTGAAGTCATACTTGAATATAACTTGTGATACGTTATGATAACGAAAATACAAATTTTTAATATTTATTGCGAGAACGATAAATTAAAGATCAACACGAAATGGGGATAAAATTGAAAATGACCCTTTAAACTAGACCCATTAAGCTTGCCCTTAACCCGAGAAAAGCACTCATTAGGCCCAAATATGATGGACTCAAAAAGTGGGCTGGGCCTATGAGTGCTCAATTGTTTGCAAATGGGCCAATCGATATCCCCAAGGGCAAATTTCATAATTAACTCTGATAAAAAATAGGATTAATCACGGAAATTTTACCTTTTAGTTACTTATTACCATCATCCCCTGCAATTTTTCAAAATCTCTCATTTTCGTGTATAACGTTAATGTATCTCGCGCATCACATTAGTGTGTCAAGTATAAAATGTACCTCGCGCATAGATTAGTGTATCTCGCACATCAGATTAGTGTATCTCGCACATCAGATTAGTGTATTTGGCGTATCAGATTAGTGTATCATGTATAAAATGTACATCGCGCATCAGATTAGTGCATCTCGTGCATCAGATTAGTGTATCTCGCGCATCAAATTAATGTATCTCGCGTATTAGATTAATGTATCAGCGGTTATATTTTTGTATATGTTTTAAGGAATTTTTGTAATTATAAACTTTTAAGGGATATTGTAATTTTGCCTTAAAAGTATGTGATTTATGTAATTTGTCCAAAAAAAAGTAACAATTAACTTTTAACTTTGATAAAATAAACAAATTATCTTTTAACTTTGAATATATTATATGTTATGTCATTTTGAAATAAGTTCATTTGATGGAACATTAACCATGATTATTAGATAAATATTAATGAAACTACCTAAAAAGCAAAACAAACTTTACAACGTTAAAAAAAAAGTTTCATTAAATGCTAGACAAATTAATTATTTGAAGATGACTTTTTAGGTTGGCAAAAGTGTAAAAATTCAACATTTTTCATCATTAAGTAGAGAGTATATCTCACTTCTCTAGGCAAAAAATGATTCTAATTAAATCTTAGGGTTCTGATAATTGAAGAGAATGTCATCCTAATGTCACATATAAGCTCATAGATTAAAAATAAAATTCTTAGTTTCTTATGCCTATGTTTGAAATATGTTGGATCTATGATTTTTTTAAAAATTTCCCATTCGATGTTAGGAGTACACATTGGAGCATCGACTAAATCTTAATCGTGCGATACTTCCAATAATTTTTTTTTTATATCTAGAGCTCAAATTCGAAATCTCTTATTAGGGGTGAAGCTGTCTCATCAGTGCACCACAAACTCGTATTGATAAGGTGTTTACTATTATCTTAGTGTCAAGGTGCACAAATGGTGTATACATTATTGATATTCTTGGTCATCCAAATTATTCATATCTATTGGCACAATAATCTTGCACTTTTGATTGATTACTGTTTTATTTTGCCATAAAAACGTGATTATAATAGTTGATAACTTGATGCCAAATTGATTTCACTACTTCCATTTACTTAGAGCCTAATTAATCTAGGATGAGTTATATTACTAAGATAGAAATTGTCGAGCTCAAACATGACTATATAATAAAGTCATTGCCTCACATAGAGATGTAACATATGTATCATAGATACTCCCTCCGTCCAGAATTGTTTGTCATGTTGCGCTTATCAAAAGTCAATCTGACTAATTTTCAAAGGTAAATTAGATCACATTAATTCGATATTTTAAACAAAAAAAATTAGACATTTTAAAATTATATGAAAAGTATTATAAATTACAATTTTTCGCATATTAATATAATAAAAAAAATACATCTTAAAATGTTAGTCAAAATTTTTATAATTTCTCTAAAAATAGAAATCATGACAAACAATGCCGAACGGAGAGAGTATTAAATTGTCAATCCAACTAACTTTTACGAGGTGTCTATACCTCCCACCGTATTAATTATCGTCTAAATAAAGTAGGGATAGATATTTAAAAAATCATTAATTAATAGATTTTGATCTATTAATCTTGTAACTTGGCATTATCATCATGTATTATATTCCGTTACTTAAACGACACTAATAAATCCTGTTGAATCATAATTGGTTATTATTAATTTGGATTAAAATACTAAAATTTGTGTCAATGTAGAGACTAATTTGGCAATAAATGGCTGGAGGTAGGTGATTAATATAAGGACAACTATTGTGACATCAATCAAATAAGATAATTTAAATTAAAGTTAGTCAAAAAGGAAAATAGACCCCTCAAATTTGAAGTAAATTTTCACCTTTTTTAAATTTGAATCAACAATTGGAGTGAAAATGATTAATCCAATCGTTAATCGTTTGATGAGAAGTATAAGGTATTAAAATTAATAGTAGTATAAAATTCATCATTAACAATATAGTATTTAACTAGCATTTTGATATTAATATACTCTTTCTGTTTCAAAATAAGCGTAACTTTAGCTTATTTCACGTCTATTTAGAAAAATAATAAATATAAAATATAGTTTATTAAATTACCCTTATTTATAACTAGACACTACTAAAAAGAAGTAGTTTTTAAATATGAACGTTTAGTATTAATAATTTTACCATATTTGCCATTTTTTTAAAATTAAAGCGAAAAGATATTTTGAGACAAAGAAAGTATACTCAGCAATACGATAGTTGTCTGCCGAAGAAATATATACGTGTATGAAGGAATCTATATTTACAACATTTTATATCATGAGATATAAGGTAAATAAAATATATTTGGATATTAATTTACGTGGATCGAAATAACTAAAATGAAACACTCTTGATTCTTGAACTAAACAATTTTTTAAAAAAGAAAGTAAATAAAACACATCTAAATTCTTGCATTAGTACATATATAATTGCTAGATTAACAATGAATGTGTTTTATTATTGTAAATTTTGATTTTAGTATTCGTGAAGTCTAATTAAGCATATTATAATTAGACTATTTTTTACAATTATATTACTGTCAAATATGAAGTAAAAAATTCAAACTTAATGTAATTAACACGGATAATTAAGTGATGAAACAATTGATTATCATGGTAAATTTATGAATATTCGCAAGGGAATTATAAGTACATGTTTCAATTAATTAAATGTTAAATATGCTTAATCATATATCACAATTCATAAAGACTAAATTCAAAATTTATTAAAAACTCAAGTACCAAAAGGGCAACATTATATTTAAAGGATTATTTAGGTATTTAGCCTTTTATTAATTATTTAAGTGGCAGAAATAGAGTCCTAATATTTAATTAGAAAAAAATATGTTGATAATTAAACCAGGAGTGCTAAAGTGTAATTATTATTATTAGGATCCAAATTGATAAAGACACCCCAAATGGACCATGCAAATATATCAGCCAATTATATAATTGATTAGATTGCCAACAAAATTTTCAATAAATTTGAAATTTTCCACTAATAATTATGGAGAGGATTTTATTAATATGTTCTCCATTTTCCATTAAACATATTATAATCATGGTAATATCTTAATGATTGACCCCATTATTTTGATTACTAGGACAAAACAAAGATATTCCTTTGAATTTTTAACCAAAAATGGCGTAAGGATCGCAAGAGAGCAAAGTATACAATTCTATTATATATAGTTATGAGGTTGTTTATAAGCATGATTGATATCATAATTAGATTGAAACTTTCGAGAAAAAACTTTGAGTTGAGAGTTGGGCAATTCTATGATGAACTAAACATATACTACTAAATTACAAAAATGAACTAGATATACTAAGACACGTGAGAGAATTATGTTAAAGTAACTCGACAGATTGAATCATAAAACAAAAAATTTGTTTGATTTTTTACCACACATGACAAGTTTTCGTCCCTACAAAATTTTGAAAATTCTCATAAATTAAGTTTTCAAAACTTGATTGTTTAATTAAACAAGTCTAATATATATGACTAACGAGACAACAAACAATTTTGTTGGTTAACTAAAAATATTCAATGAGATCATCATCTGAATAAACAACAGGCTAGGGTTGGTTTAATTGGCAACCAATATGATAATTGATCTATGCTTGGTTACTAATTGAGACAAGATAAATGAGATCTTGTACCTCTTTCTTAAAATATTTAAGGTCTTTTCGAAAAATATTATTTTTTTAAAACATGAATTGCTATTTTAGAAAATTTAAGACAAAATTATTTATTTTATTGTCATGTTACACTTAATATAATAATTGTTTTTCAAGTTTAACATCTTCATTCTGACACTATCACGATCAAGATCATTGTGATTGACATCTACATTAATTTGTCGGTTCAAAGGTATCGTGGCACACAAATAGTTTGCATCGAGTGACCCATTTTCAAGGTCAAACAAACCCCAAAGCAGGTAAATTCCTCATTTTGCCGGTTTTTCGTGTGCTATAGTCCATGAATTTTCGGTGATCCGGAATTCCACCATCATTTTTGCCAAAATTTTTCGTGGATGTCCGTTAAGAACTTAGTTGTGGAGCCAGTTAGTCACCAAGGCCAACACGGTCCATTTTCAAGGTCAAACAAGCCCCAGAGCAAGTAAACCCCCATATTTTGTTGATTTTTCGTGTGCTAGGATTTTTGGTGATTCGAAATTTCAACGTTATTTTTGCCAAAAATTTTCATGGACGTCCGTTAAGAACTTAGCTATGGAGCCAGTTGATCACCACGGCCAAAACGACGCATTTTCAAGGTCAAACGAGTCCACAACAGATAAACCCCCTCATTGTTGATTTTCCGTGTGTTATAGTCCATGAATTTTTGATAATCCATAATTACGATGTCAGTTTTGTCAAAAATTTACGTGGACGTCTGTTAGGAACTTAGATATGGAAACAGTTGCTCAACAAGGCCAAAACGAACCAAATTCAAGGTCAAACAAGCCTAGAGCAAGTAAACCCCCCATTTGGATTTCCAAAATTTCGACGCCATTTTTGCCAATTTTTTCGTGAAAGTCCGTTAAGAACTTAGTTGTAGAGCCAGTTGGTCACCACAACCAAAACGATCCATTTTCAAGGTCAAACGAGTCCAAAGCATGTAAAACCCCCATTTTGTTTTTTTCCGTGTTGTATAATCCATGGATTTTTGGTGATCCAGAATTCCGAAGTCATATTTTGTCAAAAATTTTCGTGGACGTCTGTTAAGAACTTAGTTATGTAGCTAGTTGGTCACCACAACAAAAAACGACCCATTTTCAAGGTCAAATGAGCCCCAGAGCAGATAAATCCCTCATTCTTCGATTTTTTTTGTGTGTTTTAGTCCATGAATTTTTGGTTATCCGAAATTTCGATGTGATTATTACCAATTTTTTTGTGGACGTCCGTTATAAACTTAGTTATGGACCCAATTGGTCACCACGGCCAAAACGACTCATTTTCAAGGTCAATTGAGCCCTAGAGCAGGTAAACACCCCCCCCCCCATTTTGTCAATTTTTCGTGTGCTATAGTCCATGAATTTTTGGTGATCCAAAATTTCGATGTCATTTTTGACAAATTCGTTCGTGGACGTCTGTTAAGAACTTAGATATCGAGCCAGTTGGTCACTACAACCAAAACGATCCATTTTCAAGGTCAAACGAGCCGTAGAGCATGTAAACCCCCATTTTGCTGATTTTCATGTGCTATAGTCCATGAATTTTTGTTGATCTAGAACGTAGACGTTATTTTTGTCAAAATTTTTTGTGGATGTCCATTAAGAATTTAGCTACGGAGTCTATTTGTTAACATGGCCAAAATGACCCATTTTCAAGGTCAAACGAGCTCAGGGCAGGTAAACCCTCATTTGCCAATTTTTCGTGTGCTGTAGTCCATGAAATTTTGGCAATTCGAAAATCGATGTCATTTTTGACAAATTCGTTTGTGGACGGCCGTTAAGAACTTAGATATCGAGCCAGTTGGTCACTACAATCAAAACGATCCATTTTCAAGGTCAAACGAGTCGTAGAGCATGTAAACCCCCATTTTGCTGATTTTCATGTGCTATAGTCAATGAATTTTTGTTGATCTAGAACGTCGACGTCATTTTTGTCAAATTTTTTTGTGGAAGCCCATTAAGAATTTAGCTATAGAGTCTGTTTGTTAACATGACCAAAATGACCCATTTTCAAGGTCAAACGAGCTCAGAGCAGGTAAACCCCCATTTGCCAATTTTTCGTGTGCTATAGTCCATGAAATTTTGGCAATTCGAAAATTTGATGTCATTTTTGTCAAAATTTTTCGTGAACGTATGTTAAGAACTGAGTTATGGAGCCAGTTGGTCACCACGGTCAAAATAACCCATTTTCAAGGTCAAACGAGCTCCAGAAAAATCCAGATGTCATTTTCGCCAAAAATTTTCGTGAACGTCCATTAAAGACTTAGTTATGGAATTAATTGATCACCACGGTTAAAACATTTAATTTTCAAGGTCAAACAATCCCCTAAACAGGTTAATTAATTTTTCAATATAAATGATAACAAAATAGTCAACAAAATAAAGATTAGATACCCGTTTCAATTGATATTTTTCTAAAGCACACCACAAATATTATGAGATGGAGGGAGTACTAATTATTTATATAGTATCGCCATTTTGTCTATAATTTTTTTATTATTTGAAGTGTTAACATCAATAATATAATTACGTAATTTTATAAAATTAAATTTAAAAGATGATAGAATATACATAAATATTATCTTTATTATGAGAGTAGATTTATTTTTTTTGATAAACTCTGAGTCAAATATTTGAATTGATTAATCAAATACAAATTATTATTTTTATAAAAAATATCATAAAATAAATATAACTTCAAAAGTTCATTACATTTTTCATCTCTATCACCCCTTATTGTCGGAATTAGTTGCCCATACATTATATTTTATTTTACGTTTCAAACTATAATAAATTAAGCTATTTTACACGAATATTACTTTATAACTTACCTTTCGAAAATATCTTAGGAAATTTAACATTACTCCATATGGACACACTAAATTTCAACTATTCTTTTAATATTATTTACATTTATATATAAGTCAATTTATCAATTTCATAATTAGTCAAATGATATGCAAAAACACTATCATTACGGAAATATTTTTTAATACTTAAAATGTTGCATATGAATGCACGAAACGTGGAAAACTTTCAAACAAAAGAAGACAAACAACAAATAACAACAAAATATATATATTATAAAAATCTAATCTAGATCGAAAATTTAAATATATGTAAAAAATTAAAATTAAAAAATTATTTAGAAAAAAAGAAAAATTCATTTCTTAACAAACCAACTTAAAGACCAACAAATTAAAATTAAAAAAAAAATTGTTTTACTTAGCTAAAAATTAATTTTTGAAAATATCGAATCGGCCAAATACATAAGCAGATTCCTAAACTTGTTAAGTTTTTTTCTTCAGGTACCTCAACTAATCATTGAACCCCCATAATTTGTTCCGTTTAAACAAATACCGTTGTCTAATGTGAAATTAGATTTGTGAGGGGTATTGATAGAGTATATATATGTTATTCCACAAATCATTAGTCCAATTGATGGTGAAAATGTTTGAGAATAATTGTGTTTTACTTTAAGTCATTTGAACACATTAGAAAACAAATGAGATTAGCACGGTTTGTCTTCATTATTTCAATCAAAATTATTACAATTCGAACACAATTGAAGACATTTACAATAAAAAAATTGATCAAAATCAATCAACAGTGTTTTAAAAAAACAAATGATAGTGATTTAATGATTCAATTAAAAAATAACATAGTTGAAATATCTAAGAGAAAAAACTCAATAAGTTTAGAAATTTGTTTACGTATTTGACCTATCGAATCGAATATCGAATATTAGGCCCATAAATAGGATGAGCTTCTTCCTGGTGCTGGCGCGTGTAGAAATGTTCCTGACAAATGTCTCTATGAATAGACAACATTTGTCCTACTTAATATTCTTACTATTTCACCCGCCAACTCTAAAATCTTTTTGTTTCATTCACTTTTTTTCAAAATTCAATTTTTTTTAATAATTAATAAAAATTAATAATCCCCTGTTCATTTTTTTTTTAATTTGGGGTTCTTTCTTGTTTTCACCGAACTTTGACTGTGAGATTTTGAGGAAAAAAAAGTTTTTTTTTTTTGCAAGTGTTCAAGTATGTGGACTTAAAATTAGTGTTTTTTTTTTTAAAATAAAATCTTGATGATGGGTTCTAGGAAGAATCAGAGTGTTGGATTTAGTAATAGTTATGATTATTCATTCAAGATTCTTCTTGTTGGAGATTCTGGTGTTGGAAAAAGTAGTCTTCTTCTCACTTTTATTTCACATCATCTTTTTCAAGATCTTTCTCCAACTGTTGGTAAGTAAAAAAATTCAAACACCCTTTTTTTTATGAATTTGTTTGTTTGTTAGTTCTTTTTTCATTTAAAGTTTTGATCTTTGTTAGATATATGTTGTGTTTGTGTTTTTTGTTTGGTTGAGTTTGATTGGAATAACAAGGTAGAGGTAGAGGTAAGGTTTGCGTACAAATTGTATTATATGGATCCCACTTGTGGGATAGTGGTGAGCTTGTTGTTCTTGTTTGGTTGGTTGAGTTAGATTCTAATAATTTTGTTGTCATAGGCGGAGTTAAGGTTTTGAGTTGATGGATTTTGGATTATAGGCGGAGCTAGGATTTTGAGTTGATGGGTTTTGGATTATAGGTGGAGCTAGGATTTTGAGTTGATGGATTATGTATTATAGGGTGAGCTAGGATTTTGAGTTGATGGAATTTGAATTATAGGCGGAGTTAGGATTTTGAATTGATGGATTCTGGAATATAGGTGGAGCTAGGAATTTGGATTATAGGCTGAGCTAGGATTTTGAGTTGATGGAATTTGGATTATAGGCGGAGCTAGGATTTTGAGTTGATGGAATTTGGATTATAGGCGGAGCTAGGATTTTGAGTTGATGGAATTTGGATTATAGGTGGAGCTAGGATTTTTTGTTGATGGATTTTGGATTACAGGGTGAGCTAGGATTTTGAGTTGATAGAATTTGGATTATAGGCGGAGCTATGATTTTGAGTTAATGGATTTAGGATTATAGAAGGAGCGAGGATTTTGAGTTGATGGAATTTGGATTATAAGCGGAGCTAGGATTTTGAGTTGATGAAATTTGGATTATAAGCGGAGTTAGGATTTTGAATTGATGGATTCTGGATTATAGGTGGAGCTAGGATTTTGGATTATAGGCGGAGCTAGGATTTTGAGTTGATGGAATTTGGATTATAGGCGGAGCTAGGATTTTGAGTTGATGGATTATGGATTATAGGGTGGGCTAAGATTTTGAGTTGATGGATTCTGGATCATAAGCGGAGCTAGGATTTTGGATTATAGGCGGAGCTAGGATTTTGAGTTGATGGATTCTGGATTATAGGGTGAGCTAGAATTTTGAGTTGATGGATTCTGGATCATAGGCTGAGCTAAATTAGTTTTTAAACCAACCGATCATAGGTCTGAGCTAGTAGTTCTCAAAACTCTACCACTACTACGTTGTTCTGTTTTCATTTGCAATGTTGATGAATCGAAGATAACCCCTTGTAATTCTCTGTATGTCGTTCGGTTAACCTGATGCGCCAATGGTTCATGCGTTAAACTTTTTGTGCAAATTGCAATGGTTTTTCCACGTTTGACGTGAGGGTGCAGTCTTTATCAGGACTTACATGGCACATAATCCGCCCTTCAAACTTTCTTTCTTTTCAAAAAGTTGAAATTTCCTCTGATCTCCTAAACATAGTTCAAATGCATTACATTATATTCCGATATAGTGCCTTTCAATTTATTACATTGATTACTTGAGGAAATGGAGAAAGCGGATCGCTCACATTATATTTGAAATGTTAAGGTGTGGACTTCAAAATCAGGATGCTAACGGTTGGTAGCAAGAGGTTGAAATTAACAATTTGGGACACAGGTAATAAACATGATTTTGACGTTACGCTATTTTATATTGGAAATTATATCACTTAGTCGTGCTGAAAATAAAATTAAAGTACAAAATTCAGAGTAAAAGCAGTATTGGCAGGTGTGTGCCTTCTACCGAAAAAATGCACCGACAGAAATATCATGTCTCTCAACTTATACTTCTTAAAAGTCGTCAATTTCTCCTTTTATGCAATCTCAAGTAAGGCTTTTGAGTATCCGTTATCTCTGTGCAGCTGGACAAGAGAGGTTTGGAGCATTAACAAGTTCATATTATCGAGGGGCTCACGGAATAATTCTAGGTAAGACATGAGAGATAATTGCTCTTGCTTTCTGAATTAGTTTATGATTGTTCGATATGTGGCTTAATTTGTGTCATTGCTGCGGAACTGAACTGCTAGTTGCTATTTTTAACGTTGACTAATATTGATCTTTTCTAATTTTAGTGTATGATGTAACAAGACGAGAGACCTTTACAAACTTATCAGAAACTTGGGCGAAGGATATAAAGTCTTACTCCACAAATCCCGAGTGTATCAAGATGCTAGTTGGGAACAAAGTCGATAGGGTGAGTGTAGCTTATCCAAAACTATTACTAAAGCCATTTTGATTGTCTTATAATTTCCGTCCCATCAATCATGCTCAAGAATTCTCATCTTTAACACATATGCACGAAAAAACTCAAGCTCAATTACGGTGAATTTGCTCATTTTACCGACACATCTTGTTTCCAGGATAGTGAAAGAGCTGTAACTAGAGAAGAAGGCCTGGCATTTGCGAAGGAGCACAATTGTTTATTTCTCGAATGTAGTGCGAGGACAAGAGAAAACGTGCAACTATGTTTCAAAGATCTCACACTGAAGGTACTCCTCAAAGACCCTTTTGCTCCGCTATTGTTTAAGCTATAGTCGATCGTAGTTTCTTGTATCCACGTATATTGATGTTTGATTTATCAGTTAGTTTTTCATGTGTGTTAGCCCATGGATATTTGGCGATACAACTTTTAGTCAGTTGTTTTGAAAAAACTTTATGAGACCCTCTGTAATGAGTTGGGGTCACAGTACATAATGAAATGTATCATTCAATTCATATTTCGTTTGTTGTTTCACATATCAACTTTTCTTCAACTCCGCAAGCTAGTTTGTTGCGGTGTATGATTCCGTTACACTTGATGTTTTGCTAAACTGCTCAAATTCCCTTAAACAGATACTGGATGTACCAAGTCTAGTGGAGAAAGGTTCCGCCGTGGTGAAAAAACAAATCTCGAAACAGAAAGAAGTGCACAAGTCTCAACGTAACGGAAACTGTTGCTCCTAGTTGAAATACTTGCTACACTATACTGCAACTGTACTGAGGAGATCTCGTAAATGAGCAATGCTCGTTACGAAGATGTGCAGTCAAACAACGACAGGTTCGTCGTTGAAGGTGCTGTTCTTTTTTCTTCGCTGGCCGTAGCTAGATTTTGTTCGTGTATGTATATGTAAAGGTTTATTTTTTTTTGTTCATTTGTGAAATCTTTACAAGAATGGTGTCATAATCGCCCCGTCTACATCTCACGGGGAGATGTAGAAGGTGGAAGCGGAAGTTCCTACATAAGTTGTCGGATCCTCAAAAGGAAAATGTAGAAGTTTTGTAACAAAATGATTTTGCTGTCTTATAGAAAGTTGTTCAATATCAATATTTCTTGGAGAGGGGTGTGACCAAAACAATTTTTGGATTATACAGAGTTGTTAGCTCAAGGGAAAATAGATTGTAGCAATAGAAGTTTTTTTTTTTTTTTTTTCATATATTGCTCTATTTTATCGATAAAAAATTTTAGACTATAGTTTAATGTTTACAATAACTTATAAACTTTGTAGATCTGAAAGATTTTCAATTGTTCAAAAGAGTTGGTTTAGACTACGGCCTAAAGATTCATAAATTAAGAAAAAATTAATAGTATCGCTTTTTTCGCAAAAAAAAAAGAGTAAAAGTAGGGAGGCAAACTTTTTTTAAATCTATTTCTAATTCCTAAATATACATTTTATTGTAGTATAATTTTTTTAAAAAAATTACCACTTAGAGAAGTTGCATAAATTCCTTCTGCGATATGTTTCTTTATCTTATCTATACATCTTTATCTCTTTTCGGACATGTTTTGAATTCTTTTCGAATATATTTTTTTCTTTTGGATATATTACTGTTTCCTCTCGATACATCTTCTCTCGAATACATACACCTGTGAGCTATGTATTTGCACGTTTTTTGGTGCTTTAATTTGAATTTTTTTTTTATAATTTAGAAAAGAATATGTTGTAATTAATTTGGAATATTATAATTTTTTTCATTTTATATATTTTATATATTGTGACGTGGGGGAGACGATTACTAGAAAGAGAATTACAGTGAGAGTTGTTTTGGATGTATAATAACATTTATAATTTACTAGTCTGTCTTTCTCTTAAAATATTTTTAAATTAAATAATCTCTTGAGGAAATAAAAATATTCACAAAAGTTAATATCTTATCGATAACACATAAGTTAAATTAACCTTATTTAAAGCTCTTTTTAATTAAAATAATTAGCAGGCTACAGCAAATGTACAGTTGTTATTTTCTTAGACAAAAACAATGCTATGAAAAAAAGAAAAAAATCTATAAGAATCTAATTTTCATATTTTGCCTAATTTCTTATCTAACACATAGCTTATAACTTCATTAATCATCATTATAGTGAGATTAATAAGTTATTAAGGAGAGAATTAATGAGGGAATTACCAATATGGCTAGTTATTTTATTGGTTTTATTTTATTTTATTTCAATGCAAGTTATTATTATTAATGGAGAAGAAATATTTCTTGAGTGGCATGTTGATGAAGATTATAATATCAAACCAGTATCTGTGGATCAACCAGTATGATCTCAAAAATCTTCCAATTTTTTTTTAGAGTTGTTTTCTATCGGAGCGTATTTAGAATTTAAATTTATGGATTCTGAATTAAGAATCGGTGAAAAATTATAGTTTGTGTTTTAGAATATGGTCTCAAGTGCTAGTATATTATTCTGAATTTAAAAGCGGAGTTCTAGTAATTGAGATCATGAATTTAACTTTTGTATATATGATTCGCGAAATTTTTGATACGTATACTATCTTAAATCACAGTTATTAAGTCTGATCGAACTCGTTAATAATTTTAAGAGTAACTTACTTCAAGTGCAAGGTATTGAAGTTATCAATTAACTTTAGTACTACATATTTTCTTTTGATTTATGCTCAAAGTATATATAGATATGCCAAAAAATAATAAAAATCATATATATAGTTAATACTCATTCAGAACTCACTATATATTTACAAGGTATTATAATTTTAATTTTTTTTTCAGGTGATAACTATCAATGGCAAATTTCCTGGACCTCTATTGAATGCAACCACCAATGATAATATTCATGTCAATGTGTTCAATAATATGGACAAATATCCTGTCCTTATTACATGGTAAATTCTAAGAATACTTTTAATGATGTAACAATTAATTAACGATAATATATAATTGTCGTTAAATATATTATTTTAGAGGCAATTAATATTTTTTGTAAGTGTCCCCAAAGCCAGGGGCAGAGCTACCTTGTATGAAGGGGATTCATCCGAACCCCATTCAACGGAAAATTATTACATGATTAAAATAAGTTTATATGTATATATAGTAGATGTCGAATCCCCTTCGGCTATCTATTTCTACACATTTTGAACCTCCTTATTGAAAATTCTGGCTCCGCCTCTGCGGTCAAAACCTATAGTGACATTAGATTCAACGACAATTAACTGATATCGATAAAAGCTTTAGCGTTCTCTGTTAATACACATATTTATTGCTTTTAAAAATTATTTTTGTTGTAACATAAGATCACTTCGCCCTGCATCTCCTCTCTCTACCCCAAATTCACCCCGATCTCTCCATCCCCTCCCCGTCCCGTTCCACCCCATCAACTCCACTTCCATATCATAGTGTTCGCTTAAATTATGTAAAGATACTTTTACAACACATTTTTTTCGTGAAAAATATTTTTTTTCGTACCCGATACACCCTATATAACAAGGCAAGTTTTTCTTTATTGGGCCTTATAGGAATGGGATCCAACAAAGGCATAACTCATGGCAAGATGGAGTTTCGGGTACCAATTGTGCGATCCGGCCCAATACTAATTGGACTTATGAGTTTCAATTAAAAGACCAAATTGGAAGTTTCTTCTATTTCCCAACCTTACATTTCGAAAAGGCCGGTGGAGCATTCGGCCCAATTCGAATTAACAATCGGGTCAGGATCCAACCCCCATTCGCGGAGCCCGAAGGGGATTTCGATCTTCTCGTCGGTGATTGGTATGACAATAGCTTCAAGGTGATAATCGTATCCATATGTTTCATTTCTTAAGTTTGTATTGTTACTGCATATTTGACGATAATATAATTCTACGAATATTCAGATATAACATATTTTTTAAGATGAAGATATCTAAAACACACATTTTAATAGGTTGAAGGTTAATTATGATAAAGTCATATAATATACATCCCTATAATTTATCTTGTACTGATTTCATGCTTCATCTTCTAATAAAAAGTTAATAAATTTTCACCTTTAATTTTTTTCCTTGCATCTTAAAAAATTTCCTTTAATTAAATTATTTTAAATTTGTAAAAAAAAAAAAATTAATAGGTTATTGGAGACAAGTTGGCACATGAAGGCTACAATAAAACTCCAAATATGATGCTTATGAATGGGAAAGGTTCATATTTAGATCCAAAAGCAAAATCCAATGAATCCTTCACAATAAATCAAGGTAATATAACC
>NC_028647.1:2394982-2438863 GCF_001406875.1 Solanum pennellii
CCTCCCCCTCCCCCCCAACCCCCTCCTTTTTTTTTTTTTAATTTTAAAGGTTCTCGAAATGTCGTTCCTATTTTTAAAAGTTGTGCAAATATAACTCTTGAGGCTGAAAAAAGATTAGACTGTCGTCTAACATCAATAAATTCTTAGATCATGATCTAATGTTTTCTCACCAAGAAATCACAAATTTATTTTTGTACATGTATTTGGCATTTTTTTATTATTGATTTTCAGGAAAAACGTATAGATTGAGGATTTCAAATGTGGGAAGTGAATGGAGTTTCAATTTTCGAATCCAAAACCATACCATGCTATTGGTGGAGACCGAGGGCTCGTACACCAATCAAATCACGTTAAATTCTCTCGACGTCCACGTGGGCCAATCATATTCTGTTCTTGTCAGAGCTGATCAAGATGCTGCTGATTATTACATAGTTGCAACTGCAAAAATGGCTAATTCAACTCAACTCAAAACTCTTCAAGTTGTTGGTGTACTACACTATGAAAACTCAACCAAACCTGCTAATGGGCCTATTCCAAATGGGCCTGGCCCATTTGATGTGAACTTCTCTATCAGTCAAGCTAGATCCATCAGGTTTGGCCCATTTAGTTGCAATATCCACTTCAATTAATTGTCTCGTTTGTCTTTCGAATGGATTGATCTTTAAAATTTGTCCTTGCGAGATATTATGTTACGAAAATATAACCCCGTGCAGTAGCATAGCCTTCCTAATTGGACACCCTTCATCTGAAAATTATACTGTATATACAAGTAAAATAATAAACAAAGTGATTAAATAACATATTTTCGGCACCCTTGACACAATAATATGATGCAATCTAGTGGTTTCAGGTTCCTTGGAGTTCGTAAAGACACACGAACTTAAAGTATTTGTGTGTTTGATCTCACTAGTAACAATTTTCTCCCACTTTTTAAGAAGAGTTGATTCACTTTAACACTTAGACACTTTTCATGAAATTTCTGACTCCGCTACCGATCCACTGATTATGATTATCACAAATTAAAGACCAACCAAAAATAGAGGTAAAAGTGCAAATGATCCCATCCACCTGGGTAAAACTAAGATTAGATTTAAAAAATAGCCAATATTTAAAAAATTCTTTGAAAAGTAGCCACTTTTGATGGGAAACACCATGATACAATAGTGGATTTCAAGCTTAAACAAGTGAAAAATCTAGGATATTATCATAATTTTTACAATCCACAACATTTTTATTGATTGCGATTGATACAACGATAAAGTTTCGCTTTTAAGTTTGAAATCCATTGGTTTTACCAACGACTATTTTTCAGCAACTTTTCAATTATACTTTTTGAAAATGATTATTTTTTAATTTTATCCTTGATTTCGAAGTTTAATTTATTTTTATTTTTGGTATATTAGAATTCTTTTTCTTTTTCCCATTTTTGCATGAAAGGTTAAACTTTTATTTATTTATTTTTCAGGTGGAATTTGACAACAGGTGCAGCAAGGCCTAATCCACAAGGTACATTTAATGTATCAAATGTGACATTGTCACAAACTTTTGTTCTCCAAAATTCATTGAACTATAAGAATGGTATGATAAATTATGCCATCAACAATGTGTCTTATGCAACACCAAAAACACCATTGAAACTGGCTGATTATTACCTTAACGGCGCCGGAGTTTACGAGCTCGATAAATTTCCAGCTAACGTTAGCCTACCGGAGGTTGTTTATGGAACATTTGTTGTGTCTGGTGAATACAAAGGTTGGCTAGAAATTGTCTTTAAAAATGAGTTAAAAGTCATGGATTCTTGGCATTTGGATGGATTTAGCTTCTTTGTTGTTGGGTAAGTATGATCAATTTTAAATCTCGAGCTCGATTAATTTGGACTCGTATCAAAACGTTTTATCTCAAAAGACAAAATACTCCTTATTAAAGATAACTTTATTTCCGAAGCTCAAAAGTCAGACTTTTGGCTAAAGATATAATTTTTTATCATGAACTATAAAGTCATTAAATTATTTTTTGAACTTATCCATTGTGAAAATAAAGATACTTGATAGGTATTTAAGTTTTGTCATTAGAGTATTTTACTACCACAGTTGGTAGCATTATATTATTATGACAAAAACAAATATTTTTTTTAAAAAATTTCATTATTATACTAGATAATGTTTGGTAATCATGATTTTGTTATTTCATTTGTTGAAATCTCAGGTATGGTTTTGGAAATTGGAAACCTGAATCGCGATCTAGATATAATCTTCATGATCCAATTGTTCGTTCTACTGTTCAGGTAACAAACTAACTAATTATATTGTTAGATTTTTCTCAATCGATAAACCCTATAGTCAAATCCCTAAAACTTTATAGTATATGCTAAAATTGTATGATTTTTTTTTTTTACAATTAGGTTTACCCAAAAGGATGGACAGCTGTATATGTATATTTAGACAATCCAGGGATGTGGAATTTAAGGTCACAGAAATTAAAAAATTGGTTCTTAGGACAAGAACTTTATATTAGAGTTTATGACTCTGATCCTAATCCAGCCAAAGAACTCATTCCACCTAAAAATCTACTCTATTGTGGTTAGTTACTTTTTTTTCTTTCTTTAAATAAATTTATTTATATAAAGAAGAAAAGATTTTTTTTTGGGGACAAAAGAAATAATGTCATTTTATTTGATTTTCGAAAATTATAGGAATTGTTCAGGCACCTCCACCAGCACCACCAAGTCCAAAGCCAGAGCCAGTACCAAGCCCCGTGGCTCCAATAGCTCCGCCTCCTCCAGCACCATCGTCTACAACTACTACGAAAATAAAATGGTGATTTTATTTATTTATTGAAAAATATTTACATTTTAAAAAATTATTATTCTAATTTAATTTTTTACATTTATTTTTTATTTCCTTTCGTTTTATTTTTTTTTATAATTATTTTGACAGGTTTCATATTATTGTGGCTATTTTTATGATTTTAATCATATGAGATGGGAGCTCAAGTTAATTTGGTGCTTATAATGACATGCAAATCAGTTTATTTTATTTGTTTTTTTCCTTCTTATTTTATGTTTTGTTTTGCCTTTTATTATCTTTATTATATACTTAGCTGTTATCTATATTGTTATATCATTTAATAGAATTGGGGTTTGAAAACCATAAGAATTTTTATTGGTTGAGCAAATTCTACAGTATTATCCACGATTTTTGTATACACACTTCACATTCATATTTCAAATTTGATAATAAAGTTTATCTTCTTTCTTATATTTTTGGGATATTAGTTTAATCGATCAAAGTATCGTCTTGCTAAAAGGAAAGTAATGCTTTCGATTACTGTCAATTTATACGAATTTAATAAATATATCAATTCATGACCTTATTTTATATGAAAGGGGAACATGTATCGTAATTTCATTTCAATCGGGAATCTTTTCTATTTTATTTGTTTTGTTTTATTGGATTCTATTATTCTATTGTTTTAAGAATATTTTAGAAATTTGAAGTTAAAATGGAAATAACCCTTTATTATACCTATTTCATTACTTAAATGATTACTGAACTATCGAAAATATTTGAATCAGAATTACTTTTCTAATTGTTGTTCATATATTTTTACTATTTCACTCGAAAAATCATTTAACTCAAAAAAAAATATATCCAATTACTTTTTAATCACATATCACCTGATTTTTAAGTCACTAACTATACATACAAACACATAAACCACAACCAATCATGGTAAGACATGCAAATAATATAATAAAGTCATGACTAGAACTTGTCTTAGGACTAAGTTTTCACCTTAATTAATTACTAATTTTTTTCCTTAAAAGAGAAGAAAAGATGAATATTTTAGTGTCATATGTCATGTGCAATACAAACGTGGTTACACATATAAGGCTCCATACTTTACTACAAATCTAATTCATGTTAATTATTTGACACTCATTATCCAACTATTGCTTATCTTATTATAAAAATTATATATAAAAATGAGCCAGCAAAGCTACATGACAATTAATTTTTATTAGTCTCCAACCTTTGTGGGTGACAGATGGATTTTCAGTTTTATATATGAAAATTTTCACTACTGGATTTTTATAACAGAAAAGCAAATTTAAAATTTAAATTTTGAAAGTACGATATTTAAGATTTTTAACATTAAAATGATTATTATTTTAAAGTTTTTAAACATGAACTTACACATGAATCTATATCAAAAAGCTAAATTTGTACCTTTCACTACTTGAAATTTACCTAATACTTTAGATGAAATAATTTTCTGACAATTTTTTTTTTATGAATTTCGATAAAATATTTTTGATAGAAAATTTTTGTCTGAACATTATCTAAAATTAGTGAATTTCTAAAATATCATTATCTTCTATTCATTTCGCAAAGTGATAATTTTATTTTAGTTATGTCCACATCTTGAATTACGATGGTCATTGTCCTACCTTGAGTTCTCTCCATCCAATTCTCCCCATTTATCTCTCATTAATCATTAATTATCTACTCTTTTAAACCTCCCTATAATTAGTTTTTTTTTCTCTCACTAATTGATAGATAAAATACTAATTAACCTCACTTACTATATACATCAATTTCTAGTGGTGCAATTTTTCTCACTCCATTGACTACTTTTCTCACCTTCACTATATTTACATATCATCAACTCTTCTACCATCAAACCTTCCTCTTTTTATGTTTTTTCTCCCTTCTTTCTCTCATTCCTCTAAAAAAAAAAAAACTTTCTTTCATTTCACATATATTTTTGTTTTGTTTTTAGGGTTAATTAATGTGTAAAACATTTGATGTTGGATAAAGGGAAATTATGGAGGCTCTTGAGGAAGTGGTAGTTTGTCCTTCTAAGGACCTCTTCCACATCGTTAAGGGCAAAAGAACCAAACGTCTTAGACTTCAATCTCCAAATATCCCTTTCTCCCTCACATCATCACATGATTCATTAAACGCATGCGATATCGCGATAGAAAATAGCAACAATAACAACAATATTGATAACTATAATAGAGATGATGCCGCTTGCAATGATGAAGCCATTGCATGCAACAACAACAACAATAACAATAATAATGAAGCTCTGTCTTCAGTCGCCTCGTCTGAGGTGTTTATCAACACGTTTACCGAGGAGGAGGAGGAAACCGCCAAGTGTCTTGTCCTATTGTCTAAAGGACGCGATGACCATCCTCCTCCTCCTCGTAGGTTCATTGACAACAATGTCGATTTTTTTAACGAGGATATAAGGTTGTATCCAACGAAATTTAATAGTAAAAGGTACATTGAGACATCCACCAACTCCATAGATGGTACAAAAGCAGGAATATACGTGTACGAATGCAAGACATGCAATCGTACATTCTCGTCTTTTCAAGCACTAGGTGGACACAGAGCAAGTCATAAGAAGCCAAAGATATTCAACACCGAGTATAACAAGAGATCATATTTCGATTTCTCAGATGAAGATGATTATCATTTACAACACTCACCATCAACATTGTACAACAAAAACAAGAATACTAGCATCAACAAAAACTTGCCAAATTCTTCAAACAACAAGTACACTTCTTCATCTCCTAGAATTCATGAATGTTCATATTGTGGTGCTGAATTTACCTCAGGACAAGCATTAGGTGGTCACATGAGACGTCATCGAGGGGGCGCTAACGTAAATTCACCTTATCATATGAGCAATTTAAGTCCAGCAACTTCTATAGATCAAGAATTTGGTAACAATAATATTAATACTATGAAGAAACAAAGAGATCATGAGTTGTCTTTAGACCTTAACAATATTCCAATTCAAGATGATCATCCTGTTGTATCCTTAAAGCAACAAGATCAAGAACAAACACAAAGGCAACTTGTTGATTGTAATTATTGACAATAATGCAGGTACATTTTTTTAATTTTTTTTTCTTACTTTTTAACCATACAATTATATAAGTAAATATTTTTCTCATTGTTATGATATACAAATTCTTTAATATTAATTCAGTGGATAATATAGTAAAAGCCACTTAGTATTTGATTCATTTAAATTCTCATAGTACTTGAGTTTGCCACATGAATCAACATTCATATATATGCCGATGGTCTATCAAAATTATTATCTCTATCCCATAAAGATAAAGATAAAATCTGCATATCTTGTTCTTTTCACACTTGTAAAATTACACTTGACTACATTATTATTGTTAATTAACATGCATACATACCCTTTTGAGGATTTACGGTCCACTTTATGACTTAATTTCTCTCTGTTTCCTTCACCAACGTGAATAACGATAATAGCTTTAGAATACTTAACTAGCAATGTTGACCTTTTAATCATGTTAGGTCTTTTGGATTGTACATCACCTTTTTCTTACTCCCATTGTTACATTTTATGTGAAAATATTTGATTGAATATGAAGACGTGTGACATGTAAGTCACATATACACTATAACGTACCAATATTCTTTTACATAAATATATAAATTAGAATTTCATGTGTCTTTTCATTTTAGATGAGTGGCGATGAAGTTTTAACAAGTCATGTTAGACCAGTCAACTTGTGCATACCTTAATTATTCTACCAGATACCAACAATTACCTCCTGCTAGCACAAATATCAAGTATTAAGCTTACCATGTATTTCTACAAGAAGTTGTTCACACAACTCGAACCATAACCTCTAATCACAAGACATCAACTTTATCAATTACACCAAACATTTTCAAAACATTGGACCAAGAAATTAGTGAAAATGCATGCATATTATATTCCAAGTGGAGATATGCTTGTGGAAGACAAGTAACTAGCATGAAAGAATTTATTTAGGTTTGTGTGTTGCACGTAAGGGAAGTTGTTGCAAGAGACAGGCAAATTTCAGTTCATGTCCTAAACCTATCCCCCTTTTATCATATTCCACTTCTACCAACACCATATCTACACAATCTTTTTTGTTCTCTCATTAATTTGATAACACATAGAATAATCACAGTTCGATATGGTATTAAAACAAATAAAGATACTAGATTCACGTCTCACCATCATAATTGGAAAAAAAAATGTTGTCTAAGAAAAAATTATTAGACCTGAATATATTATCATCTACTAGATACTATTCTTCTATACCCTTACAATGTTCTCCAAGTCACTATATATTCTCTTTGAGGATTCAATTAAAGAAGCAAAATAAGGCAAAAAAAAACCAACATGAAAATCTGACAAGTTGACTCTTAAAATTTGACAGTACAAAATAAGAACATAAACAACTAGAGTAACAAATATTCAAATTTAAGACACTTGTTACAAAATAATAAAACATAAATAATCTTTCTGGCAACTTCCCTGTTGAATAAACAGAGAACTGGGATTATTTTATTTATTGATTCTCCAGGGCCATTTTTCTAAAACTGAACATAACAAGTTACAGTTCATGTACCTTGCGTAATGTTGCAGAACTGTGAAAGTGATAACTCACGGATCCTGCCATCCAGGTTTCCCTTTTCATGAGCAAACGGACTTTTATCGAGATTCAACAAACACAGAAGTTGTTCGGGCTGGCACGTTAAAGCAACCCGAGGTTGCATCATATGTTGAGTTCTTAACAATGTCAGTTGAGTTCATCTGGAGATGCAAAAGTGAACAATGAACATCATATAAGTAGCTAGTCATGCATGAAGATGCGATTGTATTTATACTTCTATTGTGAAACAAATAGTAAGACACTTTTTATAAACTCCGAAGAGGCTTGTAACATGTGTTTATGGAAGCACATTAACCAGTCTAGCATATTAAGATACATAAAACAAATAAATACCTGTACTGGATGCAATTGAAGAGATTTTGCTCTTAGTGCAATATTGGCAAACGATACATCAGTCGGGCAAGGATTAATGATGACAACTATATAGGAATAACTGGTACAATGAGAAAAATATTTTCATTCAATAAATGGTTCAGCTATATATCAACAGAAAAAGCAGCAGTTCGGAAGCCGAACGACGGATTTGATTTACTCACATTTGATCCAATTGAGAGAGCCCTGGAACTCCCTGGTGGCCATCTTCAATGCTCATTACTATAATTCCAGGAATCCATGAAGGACCATTATTATGAAATCGTACTCTTTCCTGGTGAAAGATGTCAATTTGTGACATTGAAAGACTTGAAACACAGATAGAGAGGCTGTTTTGAGTAGACCCTCAGCACAATAGTAGTCAAAATATTTTCATTAGACTTCATCGATATGTATTTAAATTCTAACCTGGATAGCATTGGCCGTCTTTAGCCGGAAGAGTGGTGAGGAGTATCGTATTTGCATTAGATTCAAAAAGTTTTCAACAGCTGCAAGGATATGACTCTTCTGAGGCTTGTAGGATGGATCTGCTAGTCTTGGTTTGATTCTGAAATAAAAAATTTAAAGATGGAAGTACTTTTAGACGGGTTACAAATAGGAAAACCATCTTGATTGTATTTATCAGAACTTCACCAAAGAACCAAAGAACACATGAACCTCACCCACCCAACCACCCCACTGCCCAAAAGAGTAAAGTTCCAACTCTCTTTTTCTCATGGAGGAAATATAAAGGTAAAGGGTAGTAATGAAATCACTAACAGTGGCCAGTTTCTTTCATTCTTCTCTTTCGGAGGGAGGCCAACACCCCAGTTGTTAGAGTTGTAGCTAAAGTCCAGCCTGAAAATCACAGTATACAGACATCCACTTTATAAAGGAAAGCACTAACTAGAACTAAAAGAAGAACAGTAAGATTTAGGACCAGAAAAGACGTCATTAAGTAAAGCAGAAAATAAACAGTAAAAAGCAAGTCATCTAAGATTCTAAATTATCAACAGTCACTGAAGAAAGTAACTTGCAAAGGGAGAGGTGGTGGACCTGTTGAACCAATCACCAGAGTTGTAAGAGTCACGATCTATCGATTTTGAGCGCAACATTTCATCTCCAGCGTGGAAAAACGGTATTCCCTGTGAAAGGTTAGCAAGATCAGTTCTGCAAGATGAAGAAAACTCACAATCAAACTCACTTAAAACTTAGCATGATTAGTATGTGTTTTACTTAAATTATCATGCAAATTAAAATTACTACATTGAGTTTGATCTGTGTAGTTACCCTATCATCAACCATAAACATCATACCTGTGTATCTTTCTATAGAAAATTGAAAGAGGACTCAAAAACAATAAAACTTCATTTCTTTTTTCTTTTTTGTGGAAACCTATAACACTCTCTTTCCGAGGCTCATCACAAAGCAAAACAAATAGAATCTACAGCTTAGGGGTTACAGCAACACCATATATGCCATTAAGATAATATAATTAGCTATCATATTCCTAACAACTGATCAAGCAGAACAGGCAGTTTTGATTCTAGCCTACTAGTGGTCCAGTTTCATGTAAAAGATTGGACCACATTATGCGTTCAAGTTTATTACCTCTAATGGCTCAATCCCAAACTAATAAACACAGCTATATGAATCCTCTATATCCATTCAGCTCCATTTGGATCCTTTCCGTTACAATGCTCAATAATTTGTATTTAATACAGTTTAGGTTCTTTTACACTAGAGATCCTCGATCACAGTAGCGTCCTTGCACTGGCATGCATATCTCTAAACAAATTAAAAAAAGATCCTGCTCAACACCAGACTTAGTGCAAGTGTACCAATATAACTTAGACTTCAATTCCAACTAATTGACATCTATATTTGGATCTATTAGTTTCCATTATGTTCAATTCTTCATAAGTTTGTACAGATTTCTAGAGATTGAAGATGTTATGGTACAACTTCCATTCTCTGTGATTTTAGATCTACCTAATTCTCTTTAACACTTCCAATTGTTATAATGCCACACTAATAGACTAGTGCATTTGAAGGTTTACCTGGGAAATTACCAAACCATCTCAGGTGACCATGTCTCGTCATATCCTCTATTTGTGCTACTTGTATATTCTGTCAAATGTGATCATTTTTAATTTTATATAACGGTAGATCATTCTTATTATAGGTGAAAATATTAGTTATATGTATTTCTACGACACTCATTGTGTGGACATGTAAGGCCTCGGAGGCCCAACTCTCACCCATATAATCTTGTTAGTCTCAAACTGTTCTATAGAACTTTGTCTTTTTTACTTCAGTAAGTATCTTCCTATCAACATGACCCAAAAGTAAACGTAGAACAAAGAAGCTTTAACAAGATTTTACTTGCAACAGCATACCTGTAAATATACATTAACATCTAGAAAGTAGGTAAAAGTTAAAGTAGGTACATTATTCTTCCAAGGAACAAACTGAATCTGACCTGAGAAAGGGCTATTACACTGGTCGCTAAGTGGTTCATCCTGCATCTCTCCTCCACAGAAATGTCCTCTGGAGTCTATCAAAGTGAAGCAACTAATTGATACAGAAAAAGAAACAATGGATGTATAGGTTGCATACTTGCATATTACCTACCGAGTTTCATACCGTGTGCCTTTGGTCTTCTAGTATTTCTTGGTTATCAAAAAAGAAAAAAAGAGGGCATATTGCAAGAGAAAAAATTACCTTAAGACTAATGACGTCGAACAGTGTCTCATTGTCATGAGCAGACACGTAGTTAACCTGCATATAACAAAAGCAATTACATTGTTTTGGAATGTATTTCCATGGAGAATTAACTGGGAAAGATATCTGACAAGATTGGGATAGCGTTAACGATGCAGTAAATATAGCTCTCACTGAAATGAAGTAGTTCAATCATAAATAACAATAGACACATAGTTCCTTACTGTTTCAACGGGAGAAGAAGCATATCCAACTGGCTTCCTGTCATGCATGAGCACTTCAGATCCTTTCACCTGGGTAAGAAGAGTATACAGTACTCAACATATCTCCAGTGTCAAGTTATGTTTGTACATTCTAAAAGATAAACTTTCAGTTCAGCTTGAAATGTGGTCCTCTGTGAAACTTGCCTTAGGCAAATCCGACTTCAGAAAGGGAGGCCTGTGAGGGTGAGTTTAAGGCGGTCTTAGTCTAAATGCATCTATTGAATATTTCACTTGAGAACAATTTGCAGCTGGTAGTATTTTTCATTAGTTTCTACTTTCTAAGACTCTGAAGTTTTATTTCCAAAAAAAGATTCATGCAAATGCATTCCACGTGGATTTCTGGTCGGATCGACCCTTAGTTAGACCAAAATGATTATCTTTTGGGGGCATTGGAAGTAGTTAATACATGCATTTATTTAGCTGGGCAAACTTACCACACTTTATGGTAAAGTTGTCATTGACATAATTAGTTCATGACCTTTGCAGTCAAATGCAGAATGAAGGCTGGGAAAAATGCATCTGGGACATGGAAAAAAAACTCTATGCCCCTGCCAGTCGACATAAACCAAAAAGCACGCAGCTTTGACAGAACTACAAATATAACACTTGGTATGACACACGATTCACAAACAAACCAAATCAGTTCTAATTAGTTTTTGCAGTATCAAAAGCATGTGATAAAAAGGATAGCAGATCAAGCTAATAAGATGAAAAATATGATTAAATTGGTCAACAATATTAGATTTTGATAAATTGGACCAAACCTACTTATTTAATAGTAAGCCCTAATACATCATAAAAGTTTTGTTTGGCTTATTGGCTAATAAACCTATCAAAGAAACAATAGGTACAAGAGTATCGACTTTCTTAATTGCCTTGGTGATTAGAAATGAATAGTAATAATTATCTTATAACTTCAATCGCAATGATCATCAGAAATGAACAGTAATAATTATCTTATAACTTCAATTGTAATGAGTTGCAATGTCATTGTGATGTGAACATGATGCAAAGCAAATAGCAGTCGAATCTATGTATACCTCTTGACCATCACAATTCGTTAGCACAAAATCCTTTAAGTTTGCAGCCATGCCAACCTGAAAAGTAAACATGCTCTTTGATAAGAAAGAATAACTTAAGAAATATTTATGCCATGCAACTGGAGTAGGGCAGAGTACCTGAATGTGATCCTTTGACACAGTAAGCATACGTTCTACATTGGCTTTGTCACCAAGATCATGACCGTTAGGCTGAAGAGCAGCATGTACAAGTTATTGAGACGGTGCTTCATGTGGATATACAATGATTATTCATATTTTTAGAAAAATGGCAGGAAAATATCACAAACTTTATATTTCCAAGTGCCGAAGAGTTTTATCATTACCTCCGAATAAAGGCCAGTTACAAAACCTTGATGTAGAGGATGACCAAAAGGTGATCCGCCCAGTAAAGCATCCCGAATACGATCATTGAAGCTAGTAACGAATCAAGAACAGATAGTGAGGAACATATTTTAAGATAGCTTCAAGAGATGAATAGAATAGGGACAAGGAAATATTCCCGTTTAAGCCTATGAGCTCTTTAAAGCATTATCTCACAGTAGCTGGAATTATGTCATCTTCTTTATTGTTAAAGCTTCACTTTGCAATTTATTATTGGCTCATAAGAAGAGTAATTTACATGCAGACATACAAGGAATAGGAAATCATCTTTGTTTGACAAACAAATCGAAATAACTCAGAAGTAGCACCTCCCGATTCCAGCTCCAAAAAGGTTAAATTGTGATGCATTTATCCCACGTCCATTCTTTGCCACTTCACCAAAATCCCATCCTTCACCATATCTGAATTGAAAATAGCATTAAGAATCAACTGATAAAAAGGAAACAGAGAATCAATGTAATGTTCAAGAACAACTAAAAATACCTATATTATCATGGGCACAAAAGATGTAATAAGGATATCTTTTTTAAGATTTAAAAGCCTACAAAAGACTAATATAAAACATACATATCTAGTAATAAGGATTGATCGTCAATGGTAACAGTCCTTACATATAAATACTTGATCCATCCACACCATTTTCTTCCGTTGACAAGCTATTCAGCAATGACTTTGCCTTCAACTACATCCAAAGACATGGCGATCATAGAGTTAGCACACTTAGCTTTGAGCACCAATAATTTTTAAAGAACCAATTAATCAAGAATTTGAACACACAAGGAGCATAATTAACTATCATCTTATTTATAGCTATACTAACTACTGAAATGCACAAATAAGTGTTGTCCTACTCAGACGATTGGCAGCAAGTAGACATGCCTACAACCTGAGTAATCATCTTAGCCTGTGCATGTCAACATTGTTATGTGACATCATAATTTTCGTATAAAGATGTCAATTGGATATGGGTTAATCATAAAACTGCATAAAGTAAAACATTTTGGTTAAAAAATCAAACCATAAAAAAGTAAAAAAGAATATCCTCTTTTAGATTTCAAGAAAACAGACTCTTTAATTCCTGTCTAAGATTAAACCCAATACACTCAGGTCGTTTTACTTATGTTAGACAAGGTCACTGCAAAACAATAATCTCCCGCCTATAAAACCACAGATCACCTGAAAGATGCAAGACAGTGACCTAGAATATTACTTACAACATAAATTATTTAACATCAACATCAACAACGACAACATTCTCATTGTAATCCCACAAGTATGTATATATATATATATATATATATATATATATATATATATTACTACCTATATTATCCATGTCCTTAATATAAAATTTTAATGCATTTTCATTGGACCCACAGTTACTCTTTGAAACACAATCTTTCCTCTATGCTATTCTTCAAAAACATCAAGGTTTATTTACGGCTGAAGCAAATATGCCAAGACCCATCATTTTAATGTTTTCTAAATCTCCATGTCAAGTCAGATGGGCCTATCAAATTGGGACAGAGGGAGTAATTAGAACTGGGACTCAAATATTAGGTCCCCAGGGGATAATAATCTCTCTGCTTAATTTATCTTAATCTTTTTCTCCATGAGCTTTATGCTAACAAGAGATATCCCAATTCCGAGAGGAAGATCCACTGGTAACTACTAGCACCGTATGATGCTTGCAACAGCCTAAAATATAGAGAACTGGCTTCTCAACTTTTTAGCCTTCACTTATCTTTCCATCTCATGCATATAACATGTACCAAAAACCACAGGAAGCGTTATCTTGTAAAATTTCATCTACAACTGGAAAAACTAATAAGAAATAATTACTGCATAGCATTCTGCCTTCCTAAACGAACGAAGGGAGACAACTTTCTCTAACCCACAAAAGGAAAAGCTTTAAATACTTACCATTGTACGCTTCATTATGTGACCCATCAGGTCAAACCGAAATCCATCAATCTGCAGAAGACAAACAAGGTTTACTCATATATTCTCTTTCGGAGAAGAATAGGAATTCTTACTCAAGGACAAAAGCATCGGTGTGTACACACATACAGAACACCAAATGGAATATGTGACATCAATTATGTGAATTAAGTAAGATAAAGTTAACTAATTTTATTAGTTATGAGTTGGTTTAATAGAGTAAACATTAACTTCTGTATTTCTTGAGAAAATCACTTAGTAACTGTTTTAGGCATTTGCCATGTTCAGTCATCAACATCAAGAACATAAAGCATGGTTTCGGTGCGATATTTGAGAAATACAAACTGTTTATGGAACCATTAAATCAATGAACTGCCCCATCTAAAAGATCAAACTGTTAGAGAGGGGACACGTCTATTGATTTACTTAGGTCTTCCACATGTCCGCGTGAAATAGTTTATTGTTAGGTAGCGTTAAGACTTGAACTCAAGACCTTCGAGGCTCTTTCCACTCTGATGCCATTTTGAAAAGTTTAAACTGTTAGATGGAGACACTTTTTATTTGTTTAGGTCTTCAACAGAGCCTTTGGGGAGGTATACCTGTTGTTTCTGATAGTTTAAACAATTAAAGTGGAAATGACACAAAAAGTTGCTTAACAGGCAGTTACGTCCACCACCAGAAAATCAAGGAACTATTATACCATTTAGCACTAGCAAGTATTTTCTTGTGCTAATTATTGACTAGATATGATATATTAGTCAATCAATTATCAGAAGCCCATTCATTTCACAGAAAAATATATCATTTTAAGAGCCTCCTGTCTTACGTGAACTCATAGGTAGCATAAAAGGCATCAGTTTCTACTGGGATTATGGTTCCACGGTTTCTGAATTTAATTCCATTTCAAGTACTTTTGCATGCTCGAGATTAGTAACTAAAGTCACATGTCAGACATTCTATAAGTTGAGTTACCAGGTTTGGAGACTCAGTCCGTCAGTCGTGACATCTATACAGTATAATATTGCAATGCTGGACTTCAAAACTAAAGCTTCTCATCATTATAAACTCCTATAGAAACAAATCTGAAGGTGCTCCTATTTCTCATGCTTGTAATGGCGAAGAAGTTCAGAGTTTTTAACATTACAGTTGGATTACGATATTCAATGCAAGAGTTCCTAGCTTCGGACTTCCCACAAATAAAATTGATCTGGAGCTTACAGAGGTATCATTTGCTGGAAGACAAGCAGTCTAACTTATGGTATAGCAATCCACATTCATATCCCGTCCGATCTTTTAATTTCAAAAGGTCTTGATAACAATTACATTTGACAATCTCCTTTATCTTTAAAAAGCCAATCTCGAAAGTTAACATAACAATTATGGGTCTTATAAAAATTAAAATACTAAAACAACAAAGTAGAGGTTATTAATAAACTACATACATTCAGACTGTCCCTAAAATACGACTACGCAGGCCATAGCTTTGAACAGAATATTCAGCCAAACAAAACAAGAAGAAACCATAAAACAGAAAAAAAGAATTTAGGCTCTACAATTCCTTAGCAATTGCGTTCGAGGGTGGAGGGAAGCATACCTTATAATGGACTGCCCAGCACTTGAGGTCGTCAAGAATTAAGCGCTCAACCATGAAATGCTCACTGGCGGTATTGTTTACGCATGTGCTGTTTTCAATGGCACCATCAGCATTTCTCCTTAGAAAGTAACCTGGAACGATCTATTGAAAGCAAACCCAATACAAAATATGTATAAGGAGACCAAGTTAATTATAAGGCTATAACCATAAAGTTTAATGAGGTGGAACACAATAATTCGTCACCTTGTCTAGAACAGAGAAGTCACTAAATGGACCACTTGCATGTAAATGATTGTAAACAACATCCAATACAACACGTAGACCAATACGATTAAGTGCCTGTAAACCAATTAAGCCTTAGAGTGGCGCCAAGGGAATTGAACAATATAGGTCGATGGTCTATTCAGTATAAACAGAAAGGTTGATGGTATATTTAGTATAAACATAAGAATGCACAACAAAGTTGGATCTTTAGATAAAATAAGATCTACCTGCACCATTTTCCGAAACTCGACGATACGACAAGGACCATTTGCATTACTAGCGTAGCTTCCTTTTGGAACTCCCCAGAGAACAGGATTATACCTTTTCTTAGGCAGCCAACAATTCAATTTTCACACACTGGCCAGGAAACTACAATCAGCTTAGACACAAGTTGAAACTCTAAGCACAGTATCTCACCCCCAATTATAGCCATCTTCATCTTGGATGGCTGTGATAAGAGCTTGCTGCTCCTCAGAATCTGGTGGAAAAGAGTTGAGTTTCTCGATATCTGATAAATACATCACATGAGAGACCAGGAAACAAAAATGAATGAGATGAGATTCCAAGGGAAAACCCAAAAAAGGCAATTAACAACCTCATCATAAAATCTAGAACAGACATGGCACTAAACTAATCTGAATATTTCTATCTTTAGCTAATTATCCACTCTGTCATGGTATCATGTGACAAAACAGCAGATCTGGTTTGAGAGAATTAAGTCCCTCGTTTTGGTCTTTTATTGCGTTATTTTCAAATTACCAACTTCAGCTTCATTTATAATTTGTGCTGAAAAGAAAGGAGAACAAAAGAAATACTAAAATCTTTAATGGGGAACCCCTTCTCCAAACTGAAAAAAAGTTGAAGAGCTTTACCTGTATACTTCCATTTATGTTTCTCATCTTCGACACCAGCAAACTGATAGGTTGGCAGCAGATGGACATGAGTGATACCAGCATTTGATAATCTTTTCAAATGTTGGACACCAGCTGAGTCCTTCAAGAATAATGAGATCAGGGCCACATGCTTATGGGACATATCCAATGCCACCTAACTTATGTGCAACAAAACCTTCTAATGCATTGTGCCATTGTGTTAACTGTGGGTGCTGGCTTAGATGTTTCCATTAACCATTATTTAAAAGCTTGTATAACTAACACAAAATCAGATAGCTAATACAGCACTTAAAACCTGGTCGTGGATACTCTCTAACAACACAGAATAAAAAAGTGCTGCTATAAAGCATAAAGCACAAATAAATGAACAGAATGAAGGAGTGACACTTGTTTGACTTGCAAACTGATGCCAGACTAGTAGTCAAAATTAAAAAAATGCACCAATCGGCTACCAAATTGGGCCGAACTTTTGTGATGAGCTAGGTAACGAAGCCTAAAATGAGACACTTATACGTTCTGTTGGTTTAAAGAACTCCCCAAGTTTTATTTCCTAAAAGTTGTTGACAACAACTTATAAGACCAAGCCCAGGTTGCAAGGTTCAGATTCTTCGGGTTTCGCCTTAGATTTAGTTGTCTCTGGTGGAGGAGTAACCTTTGTTGTAATTCTTGCTAGAACTTGGTAACATTGTCATTAATGGCTTATCACAAATATTACATTAGACAGTAATAGTTCTGAATACTTCTTACTGATAACTTCATAATAATATTAGGGAACCCCGATCACTAAGACCTTCTGGCTCAATACAAGAATGAGGGAGCTAATATGCTTTCCCGTGAAAGTGAGAACTTAATCATTTCTCATGGAAATTCGACAGGGAAGTTATTAACAAGAATGAGAGAATTCGTTTCTTTTGGAGAAGTGTATTTCTATGCGTGGACGCGCTTCTGCGCATGTGTGTGCGTCCTCACTACAAATCTCAAATACTCCATGAGATCGGTGTACCAATCTAAATCACCATTCCTCTCCAACCACCGTCCATCATTGGTTGCACCACCCATCACACACTACAAAGTTATTAGGTAGACTACTATAGCAGTCTTTTTCCAGTCACTTCAAATTGTATGTTCTGCCATAAACACACTTAGTACACCAATGAGTTGTAGTCCAGTGTAAGTTTACCATCTATAAAGCTCAAAACTCAGTAGGATACGAAGCAAATGAAGACATGAAATACCTTGCTCAATACACCTACTTACTAAAAGCTTGAACTCTGGTCCCAAAAACTATACACCCATATAAAACAAATTAAACAGAAAAGTAAAGCTACCTGTGACGTGAAGGCGAGATAACCGCCCTGAAATTCATGAGGCACAGTAGGGTCATTGGCGCTGGCAAAGTGAAAATCAGAGGTAAAAAGATAAGTGTTCTATGGTACTGCTAATAATGCATTTTGATTATATATGCATACAAGCTTCTTCTCTTGTAAAGTGAACAGCTTGAAACATGTTATCTAAGGAAATGAGTAAAGAGTCAAACCGATGTTGTAGGAGCAAATGGAGAATATTGACCAATATTCTGTAAGATGTTTCCAATAAGAAATTAACATAGCAAGATCACTTATCACCTGAAATCTCTAACATGCAGCTCATAGATGCTGACATCAGAAAAGGAAAGAAGATTTGGCTTCTCGTCTTGTAGATTATCCCAGCCTTCAGGCTTTACATCATCAGAATCAAGATTAACTAACAATGTCCGTTTGCCATCAGCAGAGAGACTGCCCATGCAAAAGCAACAAGATGAATGTAGAGAACAGATATTAGACACAGAAATAATTGCACTATGGAAACAGCAAGTTGCAATCAGTAAAATCAATTTCCTTAAGAGCAAGTGATGAAAACAGAGCGACATACCCTCTGGCATATGGATCATTGCTCACACATTTCTCGATCCGCAAGGTGCTAGGATGGTAAACAGACACTTCATAAACATAGTAGCAACCCTCCCAATGCCTTGGCCCCTTAGCACTCCAAACACCATCTAACTCCTTGAGCTGAACAATTTCTACTGGGTCAGCCTCTGATGGACTCTTATAAATGAGAGCTTCCACTGCCTGGTTTGGTAGGCGTAATCAGAAACAGCAGATTTATGAAATAACACATTGATCCCTCAATTTTGGTCAGTAAAAAATATTCATTACAAACAAAAGTGTTATCTTGGAAGGAAAAGCTATGAGACAAAAGAACAGAACACACTTGAGCAGTTGGTGCCCAGAGGTAGAGAGAGACAGCTTCAGTAGCGAAAATACCACCAAGGGGCCCAGTATAGGAGAATAACTCATCGAGAATACCAGGTAACTGCAATCCAGTAGCACTTGCACATTTTCCATAAGCTACAAACAACATAAACCCATTTTTACCAGACATTAGACATGCTTACCCATAGTGTGTAATACAGATAGTGAGGCTGTTGAATCAGATAAGCTAGAGAATAAAAAGGTATTGAAGTCTCAAATCAAGACAAACAAATGAAGGAACAACGTCGAAGTGTTGACGCAGCAAAGGACTGCTCAAATGTTTATGTTTGCTACTGACAATTTAGAATAGCAGTATATTTCAATAATCACCACCAGATGAATTAGGTTTCCCTGAATTATGAGCATACTACAGAATCTGAAACTCAAGTTCAACGACTATGAGTTCTACCAAAATATGTCAATGATTCATTTTCTTAAGTACTGCATTAGATGGAAAAGTATCATTTTCAAGTAGAGAGAAATGTGGAGGTGTGGTTCCTACTAAGTGCCGTCTTAGACTTCCTCAAGTGATAGAAAGGCAAAAACACGGGAACTACTTACAATTGAAGATGCCAACAGCTAATTGGCACTTGACTAAACTTTGGAAGTCCAGAGTTGCAGGGACTTCAAATGCTGCATAATCTCGAATATGAGGAAATTTTTCAATTACCTAAAGCAGGAAAATATGTAAGGAAACAAAAGAACACATAAATTTGCTCCATCTTTGTATCAATCAGGAAAAAACAATCCTTCGAACAACTAAAAGATCCCATCACGGACTCAGTGACTCACCTGCTGTGGAAGTCCATAATTTGTCCGTTCAAGTTTGATTTTCACATCATGGCCTGTTATGTATAAAAAAATCTTAGGATCAGATCTGATTATCATCATCAAACGGAGTACCTGAGATGCCACCTAGAGTACACACCTTGAATTCCATCATCACCAACACATAATCCAGCCTTCCTACTAGCATATAAGTAACATTCACCCTCTCCAGCACCCACATTCCAAGCAATTATTGATTTGGTAACCCAAAATGCTCTGCTGTAGAAAAGACTATCCTGCAACCATGAAAAACTAAGCACTAAGGACGCTTGCAGTTTCAGATATAAAAAAATACTCCCTCCGTCCCAACTCATGCAGCACGCTTTCCTTCTTATTCAATTCAAAAAAAAATAACATATTTCTATATTCTAGAAACAATTTAACTCAACTTATAAATTTACCTTAATGAGATTATTTATAGCCACACAAATATCTATGCCTTGTTTTAAACCAAAATTTCAAAAACCTTCATGTCATGCTTAAACTATGTACACTATCACGTAAATTGGGAACAGGAGTAATGATAATAGTCCCCACACAAAACTCACCATCACTATTATAGAGTTAATTTCTCAGAGTCAATCACACAACTAACAATATATATCAAAAAGTCACTTGTAACACAAAAATCACTCAATTAACCACAATTATCTCAATTTTGTTTTATAACTCAGAAAGTCACTCAAATTTATTATATAACACAGAAATCATTCAATTACTAACAATCATCACATTTTGCTTTATAACTTGAAGTCACTCAACTTTATTCTATAACACAAAAATCACTCAATTAGTAAAAACTATTTTGTTTTACAACTCAGGAAGTCACTCAACTTTGTTTATTAACTCCCCTATTATATCAGTTTAAAACATTACATTGCTACTACAATTCCACATTGTTAATAAAACACTCATGTACAATTTTACGCGGAATAAAATGTACAATAAATAGAAATATCAGCAAAAATTCCATAAGTTACAAAACCTGAGAACACAAAGGGCTTTCAGATTGGTCCTGAACCGGCATTGTTGAGCAGCACCGGAGATTTAAGGAACGAGAAGTTGCCGATTTGAAACCGGATCGATACCGAGTCAAGGAACTCAGTTGAAGCCTCGATTGAGCTGGATGAAGGAAGCGAGTGAGCTCGAAAGGTGCAAAAATGGCGGAAAATGGAGTGGATGAAAGTAAAGCAGACATTTGAATAACAGTTAATTTTTCTGAGTCCGTTCAGTTCTCAGTAGTAGTTGAGTTCGCTCCCTTTTTCAGATTGGGATTTTTTTCGTGTTATTTTTGGGTATTATAAAGTATCAACCCAATACTATGAAAATAGTTGCGTTTTGGTCCCTCAAAAAAGGATTATTTATGTTTGGGGTAAGTCTAAAATGATTTCCAAAATATAAATTTTATATTTTAATAAAAATAAAATACAAATTTTGTTTTGAACTTAATATAGATATATCTCATCGTATATTATCTAAATTGGTAATATTACTTTATCCTACCTCTTAAATGAGATAAATTATTTTAAATATCATAATCGCGAGATAACTTAGTTCGCGAATCAAACGGTTCAGTTATATATTACTGGATTTTCTTTATATTTGCTAAAAATGAATGTTTTTTGTCTAAATCAAATGTTTATAAACAAACTTCTTGAAAGAGGAAATGATGTTCGGAGTTTTATAATTCAAACTTTAAAAACAACATCATCGAATTTGTGATTTTCTAACAAAGAACCCAATGATTATGTTGTTTCTTGAATTTCGTTGGTATAAGTTTCAAATTCTAATACATTGTGTTTGAGTTTTTCATATTTTAAAACTAAAAGTATTTTTGTCTAATACTTTTGGAATATTAAAAATATATAATTTTTTCTAAATTATATTTGTAACGACGGCTAAATTTTACTTCGCTAGCTGGTGCCGTTTTTTCATCAATTTGGGCATCTTCACAAATTAATATGGGCCGTTAATTTCTGAGTAGTTATTTTGGGCAAAATCCAATATTATAAAATATGTTTGTCGAACTATATGTAGACTTTTGCGTCAATTTTGCCTCTTAGATAATATAATTTTAATAGGGCAACTTTCACATATAGCAAATAAAAAAAAATTATATTTGTATGCTATAGCAAATTTTGCATAATTGCGTTCCATAGCAAATATAAAAATGTATAATTTGTTATACATATACAATTGTATAATTCATTGGCCTAAATTGTATAATTCGCTGGCCTATTTCGCTGCAATTGTATAATTTATTTTGCATACAGTTGAATCGAATTAAAATGTATGTATATTGCATAATTATAAGTATATAGCAAGAAGATATATGTTTTTCTCGTTTTATACAAAAACAGAAACACAATATATACAATTCTGTTGTATAAAGCTAGAGAAAATTGTATTTCACTGCAATTGTATAATTCGCAATTGTATAATTCGTTGGCCTTTTTCTCTGCAATATTTGAAGTAAAATGTTTGTAAATTGTATAATTAAGTGTATAACACGAAGATATACATTTTTGCATGTGTATATACAATTTTCTCTCGCTTTATACAAAACAGAAACAGAATTATACACTTCTGTGTATAAAGCGAGAGAGGCGAGCGAGAATGGAGAGTGGCGAGCGAGATTTTTGGGAGAGAGACGCTGGCAAATTTTAGCTAATGTTTGCTATGGAGCACAATTAAATCAAACCCTAGCTATTCCATTTAATTTAGATTATTAGTTTGCTATTATATACAATTTTCCCATTTTAATACTGTAATAGTTTTCAATTATTAAGTAAACATGGAATTGGAATCTAAGTTGTTTATCCCTTATTTGATAAAAATAAAATATTTCTTGTGCTTATGAATAGAAGCACATTCAATTATATATATGTTTTATTTGGTGTAATTATGTCGTTACTTTTTGATATTGTGTAACAACATAGAACAATATAATTAATCAAAATAATTTTAAAAATAGCAAAAATAATAGACATAATAAAGTTAGATAATTATAGTTTCGATTTATAGTCCTGTTTGGTATGGAGGTTGGGTCTGTATTATTTCGCTAGCAAATATATAATTAATAATGTAAGTATATATACGATTGGAGACTGTGGTTTATATATTTCGTTTGCATGTTTGTATATTTCGTTTGAGGAGATATAAATTATTTAAGCACTCTGTTTTATATTTCGTTTGTACATATGATTTTTTCATAAATCTTATATAGAGGCTAAGCATATACAAATTCTAAATTTATTGAATTATACAAACTCTATATTTATACAATTAGAAAATCGAATAACGAAATTTCAAAAATCTATAACCACAAATTAAAAATATACTCTAGATGTTTGTCATTTTCGATACTCAACCCAAAAAAATAATACTAGCTCCCCCCCACCCCACCCCCCAAAAAAAAACACGTACACACGCACATTGGGTGCATG
The DNA here is from genome assembly GCF_001406875.1 of Solanum pennellii. Classification (NCBI taxonomy): domain Eukaryota; kingdom Viridiplantae; phylum Streptophyta; class Magnoliopsida; order Solanales; family Solanaceae; genus Solanum; species Solanum pennellii. The sequence continues at coordinate 2,418,509 of NC_028647.1, forward strand.
CAAAATATGAACAAAAATAACACCATTCAAAGCGTGATAGTATTCGTCTCTGTAATCTCTGTATAATCAACCTCTTCACATTCTGTCGCCAATTTCACTAGCTGAAGAAGACTACCGGTAGCTAACATGGCTTTCGTATTCAAATCATGTAAAGCTCTTTCATACAAACACCCAATTGCTCCAATTGCACTTTCATACAATTTTTCATCTTTTTTATGACCCATTAAGCAATGTCCTAAAATCCTCAAAATTGGCTGTAAAAGCTCCCATGGCATATGAATCCTTCTTTTCATATCTGCATTATCTTCTCCTACTTGCCCCGACGACCAAATCCTGCAAAATTCGCAGAATTCAAGTTTCGATTCAACTGGAATTTGGGGGATTTTGGTGTAGTAGAGTTCCAATGCTACCCCGACGATACGACCTCGTTTCATCGATCTGACGGTTCCGTATGGTTCTAAGGTAGGGGAAATTACGGCGAGATTGAGTTCTGTAGCGGAGTTTTTAGCTGCTTTGTTTGTTTCGTGGTAAATACTGGAATGTGATAGATCTGGGATGTTGACGGTAATGGATTGGGAGTTACGATTGGAGGTTTCGTGTGCGTATAATGCGAGTAATACAGCTTCGAATCCGGCTAATGGTTTATGGAGATTGACTTTAGAGAGATAAACTCCGGCGATTATTGGTAGAAATCGGAGGACGACGAGGTGGAGTTCCGGTTCGTTTGATTGGAATGTATCGTAAAGCCATCGGCAGAGATTGTCGTCGCCGGCGCCGGAATCTGGTTGACGGAGGAGTTTAGAGATTTGTGCGGCGGTTTCGGTGTCACGGAGGAGGCAGGCTGCCGGAGTTTCGGAGGAAGATAGTGAAGGAGGGACGGAAGGGAGAATGGAAGATAATGATTGGATTGCGTCGTGAGCTTTTGTGTAGGAATCTGACCATCGGATGTGTGGTTTGCTTGCGGTGGTGGAGGAGTCTGTATCTTGGTCGCCGGCAGCCGTGGTGACGACGGAGAGAGCGGTGGCGGTGGTGGGGGTTTCGTCGGACATTGATATTGTATTGGAAGGGGAAAATGTTAATTAGAGGGAAATTGATTATTGAAGGTAATTATGGAGATTAAGGGATTTAACTTTTTGTAGTTAAAGAGAAAATTAAGGAATGAAAAGTGGATCTTAATACATTTAGTTTGTTTAGAAATTAAAAAGGAATGTAATTAGATACATCATAATAAAATTAATGTATGAAAGGAAAATATCGAAGTAAATTGACATAATGAAAAAGCGATAGTAACAATAAAATTGAAGAATATGATAATACGAGAATAATAACAAGAATATAATAAGTAGTGAACATTTAGTTATTTGCTAATCTTATGTCTCGAGTTCCACACACATTGGATCATTATGTGTTTGAATAAAAAAATTGTAAAATCGTGTCTTTCGATCTTCAACACACCTTATCTCCACCTCTCATAATATTTATTGTGATAATATATACATACTTTAAAGATAATCTTTTACTCACAGTACAAAACAAAAAAACAAATAAAAATTAAAGCTAAACATTGCAAGGAGCATTTTATATTAATTGTACTCCCGATGCTCTTATTGCTCTGCCTTCCTATACGATTTGTCTTACGTGACTCACAAATAATTTATATAATATATTTTATTTACGCATGAGATACAAAAAAGAAAAATGAGTAAATAGCTTATTCATTTTTCTGAAAAACATATTCTTATCATGAGAAACACACCAAAAATATTCAATATGTGGTGATACATGTATCTATGAAGTGTATATGAATCATTTGCATTTCTGCCCCTATTTCTTGTTGATTTTTAATTTTTGTCTCTTAAGATGAATAATATTTTTTTTGCAGTATATAAGTTTATAATTTTACATCATAATATTTCAGAAGTTATACTTTAAGTTTAATTTTACAGGTAAAAACAAAGATTAACTCATAAATTAAAGGGAAAATCATGCAATAAATGTGTATATATATGTATATGTAGTTCATATTAGATTTGAAGGTCCAAAACATAAGGAAGCCCAAGAAAAAAGAGAAGAGCAAGAATTATCCAAGCCTAAAACACTAGTACTCTACTTTGTTAAATATTTATTTAAGGTGTAACAATTATTGTAATTATACTATATATTTTGAAATTTTGAATTAAATTACTCAAATCTTCATACTAATTAATAAAGTTTTTATAGTATAATCAAAGGTAATATATTGTAAATATGTAACTGCATCTAACTTAATTAATCCTTATTATTTAAATTACAACATTACCATGTGAAGCTAAACTATTTTACGTCTTTCAAAAATATTGCACTAATAAATCTTAGTATGTAAAAAAGGAAGTCAACTTGAAATTATAATTTTAGTATGTATATGCATATATTTAAGAATTTTTATGATTGAAAATTATATTTCGTGTGTGATGTAGTACACCTATTGGGTTATTGACACTATAAAACTAGTTTAAATTTTGACTACAAAAACTTACGTGGTGAAATATAAAGAGTAAATACAGCAATAAGTTATTTGTCATATTATATTTAACCTAATTGATCAAAATTGTATTTTTTTTAAGTATTTTTTGGCATGGTACCAAGTATGAAAATATTTTTAAGGATAATAAAATTATCTCTAGTTCTTTAGTTTATCTTAGTTTAATTTGAATTGTTCTTAAATAATTTGTTATGCAATAAATAATTATTACGAAATATGTATAATGTATTTATCAAATTGGTACAGAGTTGATATTCTTCTACTTTGGCCCAAAATACGAACAAAAAAAAGATAAAACACAAAAAGAACTTTACCAATCACCAGTAAAATTAAAGATTGTCATGTGCTAAGCATAAGAATGAATAGCTTCAATGAAAGCAACATCCAAATTTTACATTGATTTTCATTAGTTTAAATTGAACATGATCTTTATGTAACAATCACGATAATTAAAAATTTCAAGGTTTTGTTACCATATTCACAAACTAGTTCAACTAACTGTCCTTTTGGTCCATCCAACAAAATTATTTGTTACTTTCCCTCCAAAATGAATGGAAAAAAAGAGGGAAATTTAAATAAATATTTCTTATATTTTTACCTAGGATTCTTTTAATTTGCCAATGAGATAAAAGTAGTTCAATTTCTTTTTTATTATATTTGTATGAAAGTGAAAGTAAAGTAACTTCAACTATAGATGTCATTTTAATGGCAGACATAAACCATGTATGGTAGGTACACCTTATAGAAAAGTAGAATCATTAGGAATCTTTTTAATTAAATCACTTGTTGTTTCTTTAAGTTATAATATTGTATAACATAATAATAATCCAAAAGAACTTGGAAAATTAATGAACATGACATAAAAAAGCAAAAAAGGAAAACAAAGCCTTCATTAAACTAAATCATCTTCTCAATGATGACAAACAAGTCTACAACATCATAATCTCTCAAGATACACCTTGCATAATATTTTTATGCAAAATTAGACCAAGAGAAAAAAGATAGCAAAGTATACATATAGTAAAAAAAAAATAATTAAAAATCCCCAATTACTCATATTACATGGGGAAATAATTAAAATAAAAGATCAAACTCCTCTCTCCATCCAAATCAAAGGGCTTAAAAAACAAAGCACCAAGTCATGATCAAGAATACAACACTTTCATAGTGAGACATTGATCTTGAAAAAAAACCCCAAATATGTAACTAAGTAAAAGGCCATTCATAATTAGACCTTTTGTCAAAATCCTCTAAATCTTGGTTAGCTAATAATTAAGAGGATTGCTTAGTTTCTAAGGCAAACCAACTAATTTTACAAAGATCCTAATTGGGTGGTGCATATGATATCCATCCATTTTCATGCTTAGTAATTTTTACCTCCTTTTTTCATATGAAAAGGATGGATAACACATATGTTGCTATCTAAACTTAATCAAACCAGTAGCGAGATGGATGAAATTCCTCCACCTTCAGGTAACTTAACTCCTGATGGGAGCACTTGCTTTTCCCTGTAACGGGTCCTACACAGCTCGAATCCAAATTAGTCGAGCCAGTAAATTTCACAAGGGAGAAAAAAGAAATACTACACTAGTTAAAAGTGAGCTAATTATAAAGGTGGGAAAAGAAGGAAAACCACTACATGTTGGTCAATGGTGATTGGTGAACAACTTTTTGATACTTTGAAGTAGTATCAATGCCTTCAACAATGTTAAAACCAGCCCCAACAACATCCCTTTTTTGACCAAAACATGTTGTAGCACCGGGGGAGATTCCCCCGGTGCTACTACTCAGGGCAGAGTCCTGATGTAGCAAACGCGGAGTAGGGGAGGCAATAGTGACCGGAGGAATGTCAATTGAATTGAGTTGTGGTGGTGGATGTTGCCATTGAGGTAGTGGTCCTGCTAGTAAAAGTGTTTGAAGTAATGGCCCTGCTTCCATCACAGCTTGCAAGAATTTCCCCTTCTCTGGCAATGGCTTCTTGATTACAACATTTTCAATTAAATCTTGGACTAATAATGGTGGTGAAACAACATTGTTTTCATCACAATCTGAGGAATTAGAAAGTACACAAATGTTGTTGTTGTGGTTAGAGTCAACTACCCCTTTTAAAATGTGGTCATGTTCTTGATTGTCATGACTAATTGTTGTGCCACTAGAAATAGGTGCACTTTCTATAACAACATTATTTTGGTTATGTTTTTGAAATTGAAATTGTACGTGTACTTGTTGTTGTTGGAGCAATTGTTGTTGTAGTATAATTTTCTCCATTCCAATCCTTTGACATTTGCCTTGTGCTTCATCTCTTTCTTTCATAACTCTAGTCAATAGATCCTTAAGTTGCAAAATCTCCTCATCTTTTCTTGCAAGTTCCTCATGAGCTGAAATCACAGTATTCTCCAATTCCAATGTTGTGTACACCAATGAATGCTTCAATTCTTCTATCCCCTATCAAATATCCCAAATCCACATTACTTACACAAAAAAAAAAGTCGAGCATTTTAAGCTATATTGCTCAAAACTCTTCAAAAATAGTCACAGATGCATGTCAGATCCTTCAAAAACAGTACAATAAAGTACATTATTTTGGAGGATTATATTCAAAACTGATGTGACATTGATTTTGGAGAGTCTGAGCAACATATGACTTTTAATAAACAATGAACATTAGTTACTGACAAAAAAAATCAAGAAACTAAGTATGTTAGTTAAAAGAATCAAGAAACAAGGAAGTTAGTTAAAAATTTACCTCTTCTAGGTAGTAGTTATAAGGCCAACTAAGAGGGCTACATTGATCTTCCATTTTTTTTCTCTCTCTCTCTTTCTTGTAAATGTGTTTGGCTATTGAAAGAGGTTAAAACAAAAGAGGATACATAAAAAAAGAAGTTGAGGGTTTTTGAGACTTATATAAACTAAAGTTTAGTTTGCTTTTTTATAATGCTATCATAGTAATAGTAGTACTATTCTTACTTTATCTTTATTATTATCTCACTATAAGAGAGGCAAAATGTTTGTGGAGAAAAAACACAAAAGGCCAAAAAAGAAAAAGAGAAGGGAAAAAGGGGTTATAGTGGATATAAATCACAAATATAATCTTGCTACTTATACTTGTTACTATAAGATTCTTAGTACACAAGAGGGACATTTTTCTATTTTTATTTTTTTAAACTGTTTTTAAAAGTAAAGAGGGAATGTGAACTAAAGAATCCAATTTGGGGACTAATGGGGGCTACAATGAATCTCCTTCCTATGAAAAAAAAAAACACACACACACATGAGTGAACACATTAATTAAAAGCAGTATCACATTTTTGACAAAAAATATTTTTGTCTATCTTATGGGGTTTCAAAAGTTTATTATTTTTTGCATAGTCTTGATTAAGAAAAAAATTGGTAATTTAGTGTTTTTAGTATATATTTTTATCAAATGATAAATCATTAATTTAGAGACTTTGACTTGTCTGTAAAAAAATTTCGACAAAAATATATTGAATACATTATCGATAAATTTCAATTTCGATGAATTTGAATGTGGAAATTTATTCATATATACTAGTGAAAATCTTCTTAATTTTATTTTTTGCTTTTTAGTGAATTTTTGGAACGTGTGAAATATAATTCTATTTTACATTTGATATGAATAGTTTTTTTGAGAGGAGTGATTAATTAATTAAATATACATGTCAACTTAAAACATGGCAAGATCATCTAGAATAATACCTCATTCACAAGATTAAGATTACACCATTTGCACAATCAAGTTTGTTCAATTACAATATAGATTAAGAATTTGTAATTAATACATTTAATTATTATATATTTAAAATTCAAGCAAAAAAGTTCCATAATAATTAAAGAAATATATATAGGATTTAGCTTGCAAATCTTGAATTAAAGATTTGTTTTGGACTCTTATACCAAACAAGTGGAATAATAATATATAATGGGTCCAAGCTAGTCTGAAAATGTTGATTTATCCACAAATACATTTTTTTCCTTAGGTTCACACATTTGTAAGAATTTAAAGGGTTGATAAATTAGGACTATAGGACTTGTGCATGTGGACAGTGGACTTAGACAAAATAAGTAAATAAATAAATAAAATGAAAATAATTCCTTTATTATGAGTATGTGTATCATATTTTTTTTAATCACCGGCTTATCTAGATTATTAATTTGTAAATATTTCAATTAATTTAATAAAATATATATTATCTTTTATTAATATAGGTACCGAATAATCGTTAAACATGCTGGTGACATGAAACCCTAATAATTCTCAATGCACTTTATTTTGATCATATATTATTACATTAAATCATTTTTAAATGCTCGATCGAATTATGTATACCTACGATAATAGGATGGACTACGGAGCCTTCTCTTTAGCTACAAGTTCGATAAAATTTAATAATTTTAATTTAAATCTTATAATTACAACGTATTATCATAAATATAAGGATATATAATTCAAAATTTATAAATTAAAAATTCTAATTCGAAGATAAATATTGAAAGTTGTGGAATATTTAATGTAATAAACTATTTGGTCAAAATAAAAGATAAAGGTAAGTAATGATGGGAATGACACACACATTCCATCTAAGATTTTTTATTTTTATTTTTTTGCTTTGATAGTATATGCTTATTGTTAACCTTTTTGACTCTAATAAAGATACAATTGTATGGACTAGGAATCATAGGTTATATCTAATTAATTCTGAATTATTTTTTTCACTTTCTTTTTTTTTGCCGCATTGTGAAAGCGACCTCGTATTCTCTTTTTTTCATTGTAAGCCAAAAATTCTTAAAAGGTGGTGCCTTGCATTTGTGTTTAAATTTTTAGAAATTAATTTGAGTTTAAATTGAATCTGATAATCGATAGAAAATAATTAATTTATCCCACAAAAATAAAGAGTAAAGTTTATATATATCCTATCATCTCTAAATTATATGTATAATTGTGTATATGTGTATTATTTTTGGTGAAAAAGTTATCTTAAGATTGCCTCATAAACACACTATTTGTAATGTTATACTTTTTTGTTGAAAGATTTCACTTACTTAATAACATTATGAACAATTTAACTTAATCTTAATTTCATCAAGTAATTAAAAATTGATTTCTTTTTGACTATGTCTCTCTTTAAAATTCCGTTAGAGTTCAAGGGCAAAACGAGACTTTTTACTAATGATATAAGTTATACTAAACTAAAATTTTAATCAAAGGTGAAGCTGTTCAATTTTCAATTAATACTATGACAAGTTCGAATCTTTATAATAAAACCTTTTATATAACTAAATTTCTCTTATATATAGATTATTTAAATTGATATAAATACTCGATACGAGCAAATTTTTCGAGATTTTGGAGGGAAGATATAATTTTTATAGGGAGAAGGGATTAATGGTAGGGACAACATGAAAACCTTTTAGAGAACAAAGTAGGTATTTTTGGAGAAAAATAAATAAATAACGGCTTCTATTTTGACTCAATTTCTTCACAATTTGTTTTTATTTTTCTCTTGGGTTCTGTTCCACCACGCGTTGGCGTGTGGGTCCATTTTGGGGGACCCATCATGTGTATTCTTATTGGCTCATCTTATCTAAAATGTTGAGTGGGCCCATGTGTTCATTTTTTAAAAAAATAATAAAATATTTCGGAGAACAAAAATGATAGAAGTGAGGTATGCTTATCATCCGAGCAACTCTCTCTCGTCGAGATATAAAAAGGAGGTTAGAGAAACAAGTCCTTACCAATAAGTAAAAGTTCAGATAGTTAACCAATTTAAATTTTCCGATCCCAATGTTCTACATTTATCTGTTTTAAGATTTTCTAATTATTATTTTTTTTGAGAAAGGATAAAAAACGCCTTAAGATATTGAAAATGACTTTAGTTTGTCCTCTTTCCTCTTATAAGATGTTAATTTTTAAGTTAAAAAATATTCTTCCATCCAACTATTAGGTCATAATTATCTTTTGCGATTAAGGATAACTCACATTAAAAGGATAAAATATATTTAACCGTAAAGAAAAATTGGAGCCAATAATTAAAAAGAGAGACATTTTAACATGAACGATGTTAATGGTAATTTTAATGGATGGAAAGAGGTTATATTTTTACTATTTTTTATACGTTAGCTATATTTAATTTTTTTGTTTTTTTAATTGAAAGACCTTAATAGATTTTTTTAATTATTTGATGTTCGATATTCTCATTAATCAAAACATCTGATGAAAAATGAAGAAGTGTTTATCACTTTACCGTAACCTTTATTGATATAGTATTAGTAATCTTCCTTGCCAAACCTGAAAAAGATTGAAGTAAACATAGGAGATTTTAGGAAAAGGAGAAGTGGAATTTTAGAGATAATAGTCGAAAAAATAAAGTTTATTTTATTAGATTCTAATTTTAGAAAAGGGAATATGCACAAAATCTTTTTAATAGTTTATGTCCGTTATATTAAATTGTTAAAATCATCTTTACAATACTTTAAATATTGTAATCAATACGATTTTAATGTCTTTATGCACCTTTGAATATTTATTTTAACATTTTCTCTTACATTTAATTACCATGTAATTTTCTTTATGCACCTTTAAATATTTATTTAACATTTTTCTTACATTTAATTACCATGTAATTTTATAATTTTCTATTTCTTAAAATTCATTAATGGTGAGAACTATTTCTTCAAAATAAAAAATGTTATGGTTCTTTTTTTTTTAAAAAAAAAAATTAAACTATATACTAATTCAATATTGCACGTATTATATGCCCCTCGTGTGGAAAAAGACATTAATACATTATGAAAATAATAAAGACATTAGGCCCTGAGATTTATGACTTCCAGCTGGATTATTTATTCAACTAAACCAATTTTTTGTGTAAAATATTTAAGTATACAATAACTTGATTATAAAAGAAAATATGTATTTTCATAATATGATAATAAGTGAAAAGGATTTTATGCAACCAGATTAAGAATAAAGTGTAATTATTATTATTATTATTATTATTACGTGAAATATGTTGCTCATTAAGTTGTTTGGATTGATAAATTTTAAGTATTTATTTATATATTATTTGAACAAAATAAAAAAATATTTTTAAACGCTTATTTTTAAGTCAAAAAGATAAAAATGAGCCAAAATTCTTAATATATGACTTTTGGCTTAAAAGTAAAAAATTATACGTCCATCCACACAAATTTTTAAACTACACGACGACTTGGAAAAAATAAGCGGCAGAGGCATGGAGCTATCATATTATGTGCGAATTTTAATGAATTTAATAGAATGTTATAAATTCGATATCAATAAATTTCAAATTTTTGCTTTAGCTTTTAAATAAAATACTTGCACATTTGGTACAAATAACAAGTTGGTCCTTTAGGTTTAAATTTTGCACTTAAACATACATTTTTTGCAATTTTGATCCTTTAATTTTATCTAATATTAATCCTTGTGATCTTTGTCAAATATATAAAACAAAACTCTGATGGTTAAATTAACGAGAATTATATATTAAAAAAAAATAACAATATAAAAAAATATCATCAAATCCAAAAAGCTAGACAAAATACCAAATCTAGACAACAACAACAAAAAAATAGCACAAAATACAAAAACTACACAATCCTCCAAATTTGAGTAACCGACAAATCTTTTTTGTATCTCCATAATTTTTGTTAGATTTTGACAAATTAGAGTTCCATTAATTTATATTTTCTGTCCGTTAATATTTATATTAAATTAATAAATATAAAAAATAATAATATATATATATATACTTATCATTCGAAGTATGATTAAATAAGATATACTTTCATTTTACTGTTTAATGATTAATATTAAATTATTTATTTCGATATAAACTCCTTCCAATTAAACAAAAAAGAATAGTCCTTCTAGAATTCTTTTTTCGTCCATTAAAAAAGCCATTTAATATTAATCAAAAATAATTTGACAAGATTAAAGTATCTCTTTCCTAAATTGTAATTAGTGACTCGAGGTGTTAAAATAGTATATATATATATTATTAAGGAGGAAACGATAATCTGAATAGAAGAAATATTATTTTAAAAAGATCTTACGTATAAAAATGAAAATTTATCGATTCTCTGAGACATAAGACTAAAAATGATTGTGTAAGAGATCACAAAATCAGTTGACCTTTAGGGAGGAAATGATCACTTAAAGTTCAGCTTATCTATAAATGGCATGCAATTTTCAATGAAATAATAAGTAATTTTGGAGTGTCTTGAAAGTCAAATTCCACTCATTTTCTCATGAATCTACAGAAGTCAATTAAATAAAATGCACCCAGAAAAAAAAAAAAAAAAAAACACATGAAGGTGAAGTTGCACACTAAGCCAACATGATTTTTACAGTTTTTCTTTTTCCTTCATAAAATTGTATCACAATTATACAACATTATCTCTCACGCACAATAATTGATATTATGCATTAACCCCTCACACGTGTCGACTTCCTACTGGCTTATACCTTCTTCTTATCACTCATCAATGTCACGGGATTCGTGGATTCGTATGAACTCAATAATTTTACTCATGTTAGGTGTATATAATAAGAGATTTGTTACTGCCTTTGTCTCAAATTATATATAAAATTAAATATCTCAAATTATTTATCGTTTTAGTTGTTCAAGATAAAATTAATTTTTTTTTGCATTTTCTCTTAACAGTTAAAGTTCTTGAAGACTACAAACACATCAATTCTGAGTAACGTTAGCCTGCATTTTCTTATTTTTTTCTAATTTTGACTTCGTGACATATGCCTACACGATCGAGAAAAGAGATTTGAGATTAAGCACAGATGAAATAGGCTATCTAAAAGCTACAACAAATAAAATTCTTTATTCCATTTCCTTTTCTTACTGATCGAGTGTAACTTATGTGATCGATTATGATGAAAGATCCCACTAAGATCTCGGCACAAGAGGAAAGGATCAACTTCAATCGTGATGTTATGATTATTGAAATTAAATACGAATGAAGGGTAAAATTATATAGTTAATCCTCCTTCTAACGATTAATGTTTTTCCACGGATCGTGAAAAAAAATCATGACAAATAATTTGAAATGACGACTTGGCGAGAATAAAATATTTACAATTTTTTTTAATTAAAAATTCAATTATTGTGTATATTAATTTGTGATCGTTGTAAACCACAAATTATATATGTCTTGAATTTGCCTTTGTTTCTCATAATGAATATTTACAAAACATGAGACAAAATCCTAAAAAATTCAATTAATGTAATGGAGGGAAAATGATGTAGTACTTAAACCTAATCATATAATTAACAATTTTTTTGCCTTCCACTAACCATATAACTAACTCCACTTGATATAAATTAGTATTATTTTTAAAATCCTTTTTCTTCATAGTAGAATAAATTTAAATTTAAATTTAAAATAAATAAATGGATATATAATTGATGGGATAAAAACTAGTGGGTGAGACAAAATAATTACAAATATATGATGTTAAAATTGTAAGTCTCATATTTATGAGAACTAATCCATTAACACAAAGTGTGACAACCTTAAAAAAATAATACTTCGATGGCCTTTTCTAACCACTAACGGCCATTTCAGTTGAGTCATAATGAATACTAGTTTTTTGATTTTTCATACTATGTTAGGTTTTTTTTGTTCGTTGGTATCTTTTATAAAATTTGATTAGTTTAAATTCACGTCAAATAATTTTATTATTAGAATAAATCACTCCTTATTAAAGGTGTTTCTTTCATACTTATGATATGATTTGAATCAAAACCTCGTATTAAAATAGAAGGAATACTTATTATTTTATTATAATCGTTGATGATGGATCATTATAATATGTCTCTCCTTATTCTCTTTTTTATTAATTTCATGAAATTATTTTATTGTCATATAATGAAATTTTGTTAGAAATCAAGTTCGGAACAATTAAGAAATATATATATATATATATATATATATATATATATATATATATTACAGTGGATAAAATTCAGTAACTTTATTACTATAATGTGTAAAAAGAAATACGTTTTAGTGTAAAAAAAATATAATTTTGTCATATTACTTATTGTTATTGCGGGTACATAATTTTAGCGACTTTCTTTTTATACTAGTAAATAAAAAAATAACAATTTAGAAAATTACTATGGTTCAAAAATGTATTACAAAAATATTGTGTTATTTGAGGTTCCAACTTGAAACTCCTTCATTCAAATAGACCTCCATTATTACTACGTCAAAGACATAACTTTTATTAAGAGTGTCCAACTTTAAATATATATCCTTTAAATGTAAAATTTGACATATATATACAACATAATTTTCTGAAAAAGAGAGTCCAGTTGGACACACTGGGATGGCTATAGCTATGCCCCTGGGTGCACTAATAATTATATACTAATTTTTGTCAGTTTCTCAAAATAGAAATACATATATACTCGTGATTTTTTTCAAAATTAACAGGTGCACTGATAAATGTAGGTCCGCCTCTGTTGGTGTATGGAATACACAAAGATATTTCATGTAATTAATTATCCCATGTTTTAGATCATTCAAAACTACTTCATATCCACAATCAAAATGTAGATTAAAATAACTCATGTTTTATTTTAAAATTATTATATTTATTCCACCAATCAAACGATGATTCATATACTTTTAAATGTCAATTCTTGATAAGACACCACTTGACTCACTAATGTTCATTTTCTCGTTTTAATGGCGGGAAACTTAATTAAACTACAACTTTTCCACCATTTTGAATTTTAGTTGAAATATATGAATTTCCAAAAAATTGCAATAAAATACCTCAAGTTAAGATTGCTTGCATTGATCACAATTATGTATAAAAGTGAATTTAAGATCTAAAGTCGATAAATTCGAATATAATGTATGTATACATTCATATTTTAACCTTTTGGCATATATAGTTTGAGTTGAAATTATTAATAGAAACTTATGGGATCAAATTTTGAATATAAATTCATTAAATAAGTTATTATTAGATATTAATTAAGATCTCTTAGTCCGTAATTACTCATAAATTATAAATTTTGAATTTAATTTTGTTAAATCTTATCGTATTTCAACAGATGTCATTGGTCCAAAATCAACTACGATTCAATTTTTTTTTTTGGTCGTAATATCCATAGTGATATCCAGTCTATTTTCACGTTACTATAAATTAACAAATCCATGCACCGTTTTTTGGATAAGACTTTTTTTTATATCATAAAGATTTTATTTTCATTATTTTATTCAACAAATGGGAAGAAAATAAAAAAGTCATCCTTTCACTAATTATATTTTTTAATATAAGTTCGTGCAAAAACACGGTTTTAGTGAACTGTATAAGAAAATGATGGATGATAAAGTGAAATTAAAAAGAAATAAAAGTCTTTTTCTTCCTTTTTCAACTTCACATTTGTGAGTTGCATGTGAAATTTTTGTTATTTTCCTATAATACTAGAAGTTCTTTTTTTTTCTTCCTATTTTTTGCGTGTCAATTTTGTCTTGTGATTTACAACAAAGGAAATATTATATTTAATGTAATCTCATAAATCGTATCTTGAAAGGATACAATGTATGCAGATTTTATTCTTATCTTATAAATACCTTAGTCATAATTTTTATAAAAAAGGTTCGAAAAATAAAAATAGATGAATTTTGAATCGGCTAAATCTTGTGTTAGGAGATTCGAAATCTATATATGTACATAAAAAAAATTACTCTATATTATAGTGTAATTTCTTGATGAGAGGTTCGGATGAACACTTTCTCGTTCCTACTTATAAAGATGAGAAATTATTTTCGAAAAATCCTCGTGAAATAAGTTTTGTCTTGTGATTTGTGATATTTTAGAACTTTTCGAAGGTTCTATATCACCGTTTTAAATAGTACTCCCATTATTGGCAATAAATCATAATTAGTGGTCTTTATCTGTCCCTGAACTTCTAATTAATTTTTTAAATTGTTTCAATTTGTCGCTATCAACTAACGTAGATGAAAGATTAGTGATATTTTATTAAATCAAAATTGGAACATAAAAGAGTTTGAATTATGTATATCATTTCATCTAAGAACTTAAACTATATTAGAAAGCAAAGTACTTTTAATATATTCACTTATGAATAATGGTGAAACTCAAATGTACGATAAATATAAAGAACACTTACCTCCTCGGATAACATGTTGAATATTATGAATTTTTTATCTAAACATTTAAATTGTCAAAGAAAGAATATTTATTTATTTATTTAAGTCAGCTAGAGGAAGAATTATACACCTAAGGATTTTGAAAATGAAATGAAAAAGAATTGGTTTGCTTTATTTTTGTGTGATACAAACTCATCTCGATTCGTTTATTTATGTTTTTTTAAAAATTTTTAAATAAGACTTGAAGATTTGTGTGTGGTTAGTCAAGCATAACACTCGTCACACACAGACAACAGTCTGATACACAATGCATTCAGCGTTTAAAAATTTCAAAAAAGGGTCACATCCTTGTAAAGGGTGTAATTTAAGCAGCAAAACACTCACCGCACAAAAAATGACAATTCAGTACACAACGTATCCCATGTTCGGAGTTCAGAAAAGGGTTGCATCCTCGTTCTGAGAGGGTGTAATGTAAACATCTTACTTTGATGCAAACATTAATGACTGATCCCACAACTCGAACATGTATTCTATAGCATCATAACATTCACCGCATCGCGTTCACAAGGTTCAAAAGGAGGTTGCATCCTCATTCTAAAAAGGTGCATTGTAAGCATCTTATGATGCAAACATTAGTGGCTCATTCCACAACTAGAACTTGTTATAGCATCACAATGCTCACCACATAAAAAGAGGATAGTCTAATGCACGATACATCCTGCATTCACATAGTTAAGAAAAGAGTCTCATTGCGAAAGGGTTGGGTGTAACATAAGCATCATAGTCTGAAGCAAAAAATTTATCCAAAGACCATTTTCAGAAAATAGTCGATACACCACTTGCACAACTAAAACGAAAAACTGCACAATAACCTAAGTTTACCTAAACATAGTCAGATGATTTTACTATGATTTGTGTTCACCCAACTTCTTATCAAAGAGGGAGACTGTTCAAAGCGGTACCTTTCTAGTTTTTCGAAAAACTACATAACATATCACTAATTGCTTATATCCGTCGGTCCTGATAGTGAAGCTAGCTCCTTTCAGAAGTGCAAACACAATCCTTAGGTTGCGATGTAAGCTTACCAAAGAATTCTGAGCAAAGGTGAAAGTAACAACTAACCATGTCCTCCTTGACAAAGAGGTAAACTCCCATCATGCCAATGGATTCAGACTGAATGTACCCGAGATATCTGGGATTCTGTGTCAATACAATGAGTGAATTTCAGAATGGCTACAGCAAAAAATCAATCAGATGCATATATTGGCAACAATGTAACTGCATTATACAAACACAACATGCTTGTTGAACTAAGAGCCTTTCATGTTGGACGAATCAGGGTTTATAACCTTTTTCAACTTGCAATATATAGAAACAGATTCTAAGGAAATCATTAACATGTTGCAGCAAGGAAACAATTGCTACTCTCAATTGATAACAGCAGGTACTTGATGCATAAACTGCGGCAGCATTCACCATGCACGCATTCAGAGAATGCAAATGGAGTGGCCGATAGCTTTGCGAAGCATGGAGCAAGAATGAATATTAATGAAAACTCGATGCTATATCATGTGCGACCTTTTTTTTGTTGTTTCTACTTTTATCGATGACTACATGGGGTCTGGATACTTCAGAAAGGTGAAAACTATGAAATGTCATTTAATAAGTGTTAATTTAAGTATCTATTTTCATCACATACAAAAAAAAAAGGTGATAAGATTTATCATTTTCATGGTAGTTTCAAGTCAAATAAACTATTTTTACAAGGCAAATGCATTGAAGTTTAGAAAAAACAGGATGATAGAACATAGAAATTACATAAAACAATATATCTTCATAGTGATACGATTATAGTCCAGAATATGCAAAACAACAGTTCAGTGGTAAAAATAATGAAATTCGAAATCAAAAGCCGAAACCTGTAACATGAATTGGAATAAGGAAGAACATATTTGTAATAACTTTTCTTAAATTCTTCTTGTCAAGGTATCATTACACTTAATCATTCATATAATATATATCTGCTTGATTTTTATTTGCATTTACATCTGCAAACTCATCCCCCCGCCAAGCATGCATCTACAGTTCATACACGTAGGTTATCATCAATGATTAAATCTACCTGAATTCTAAGTAAATATAGCAGACATGGTCAACACAACTCTATGCATTTACTTCAACAAAATTATCACCTATTACCAAAGAAACTGCCAACTTCCTTTCTATGTAGAATTCTAAATCTTCTGTACTCTACGAGCAAATAAAATGAAGAGCAAATCCCTCTATTGAACCAACATATGGAGAGTATAAATGACATTAGATTACTGTGGCAAGTACGCCGGATGCAGTCATCAGTCCAAAAGCATTAAATCATCAATCACCATAAAAGAAGCATCTAATCAAAGATTGTACAGGTAGAATTTTTTTTAAAAAAAACATTTACTCCAGAAACACACAAGCCATGAAATTTTTGGTGGATGGGGAATAAAACTTTGAAGGAGCAGAGATATAATAAGTCGTACAATTTCAACAAAAAATTACTATAAACCTAAACCTGACAAAAAGTACAACGGAGGATCTTACCATTCAACACTTGCTCCAATATCGAAAAGGTAAACATAAAGTGCAGGTTGTTCATTGCGGTCTTCGCATTTTTATATTCACAGGAATTTCCCTGTACGACTGAACTCTCTTAGCTGCCTCCCTTGATGGCCTACCCAGAGATGCTCTTCCGAAGGGTGTAGGTTCAAACCTCGAAGAAGGGTGTACGTCATCGGATGACATGCATACGGATGCCGAACCATTTTCTTGCACTGGATCACTTGTTGATGAATGCAGAGCACAATTATCTTGTACCTCAAAAGAATCTTCACTGAGTTTCAGCGCCTCAGGTTTAAACCTAGCAGACTGCCTCCTTACGCAGGATCTGTAAAGACAACAAATTTGTTAGGAAAATTCTCTTGTCAATGTTTAGAATCTGAACTTTAGATAAATCACCACTTTACTCTTCAAGTTAACATGCACAGCCTAACCTTTTATTTGCCGTCTTATCCTCACATTGAACTTGCTCAGAAGAGCCCATGCCTATGCATCATATAAAAACAATAGCTCCTAAATACTTATTGACAATAAATACCATATCACATGAAGAGGTCACACTCACTCTTTGACTGGGGTCTCTTTTTGAGATTTCTGGCTTTCTCGGCGTCTCCTTTTCTTAATGATAGATCTCCTGCCTCCTCACACTTCATGGGTTTCACCTTTGAATATTGAAGCAAAAGAGTATATTAAAACCGACTCTACGACATTATGGGATTACCAAATCGGCTAATGTACCTCATCACTCAGATCTTGGCACATATTTGTTCTCAGTTGCTCCTAATTGAACAAGAAAACTTCCTCAGACAAACAGAAAGAATTGACAGTTTTCTACAACAGTATACCCAGTGTACTCCCACAAGTGGAGTCTGGGGATAGTAGAGTGTATAGACCTTACATCTACCTTGAGAAGTAGAGAGACTGTTTCCAATAGACCCTCGGCTCATAGGAAAACATATAAAGCAGGTTGAAAAAAATAAAAGGGAAATGAAGAAATCATGGCAAAATACTAATAGAAAGCATGACACAGCATTCTGAAAAGAGAAACAATAACTACAAAAAAATAGTGTGATTAACATATTAGAGATGCCAACAACCAATATTAGACAAAGATGCAGAACTAATTTGAAGATCTCTAAACTGTACTCACTTCTGCTTCAGACTTTCTAACATTAAGTACACCTTTTATGCATCCAAGCTCATGTTGTAATGCTTTGACCTGATATCAGCCAAAAATATCATTTAGATAAGCTTATGGGGAAATCTAACATCAAAAGAATATCAGATAAAAGCATCCGATGCTTACCCTATCTTTATTTGAATTTAATTCCTGGCAGGAAACAAAAGGGAAAAAAATAGTTTTAGCACCATGAAAGGAGATCAAATGTTCAGATAACAAATGAAAACTTTGACGGGCTCAGAAATGGAAGAGATAACAAACCGCAAGCATTTTAGTGTTTGCTTGAGCAAGCAGCTGGTTTTGTTGTTGCATTTTCCGCACATTAATTCTCAGTTTCTGCATCTCTACCCCAGTTATTTCAATGATCTTGCTATAGAGAAAAAAATCAAGGAACTGGACAACAAATCGCAAGAAAAAAGGCATTACTACCATTATAAAGTACAGAACCGACCCAAAACTATTCGACAACTGGAAAAGTAAGAGTCATTCATCTGCAACTAAAGGATACTTCCTTTCGGCTAACATCTTCATCAACGCCATATTTTCCTGGATCAAAATTTCCAATAAAGCAAATTAAGCTAAACTAAAGCTAAGTCCATATATTTAACACTATAAACCACAAAACAAACACAAAGTGTACCTTCTGGATCCTTTCTAGATACTCTTTCGAAGCAGCTGGGATATGTTCTGGAGTCTTATCTTGTCTAGACAATCTCTTTCGCAATGGTAAGTTACTGATATCAGCAAGCTTTTTCCTTGGACTATTCCTCGTATTAGCTTCCATTGCTTTCCTTATTTTTGTTTCATTCACCGATTTTCCCCTTCCCTAGACCTTGATTTCTTCGCACGAAACAAATTTTCCTTTAGCTTAACAAATAAAATTCAACTAATTTTTCCATAAAAGAGAACTAAAACATCAAGTAACTAGTCCTAAACTAAGATAGAGAATGAGACACCAACAACATCTCCTACAACACGCGAAGAAATACTAAAAGGCACGTGTGAATGTCATTCATTGCGAGACTCCAGACTAAAGGCCAAATTGGCTAAACAATCAGTTAACGAATAAATACGAGCAATAGAGACCACCCAAAACCTAGCAAGGAGGTGACGAATGCAGTAGACGACAAAATTCAACTCTTTAGCAACTGACAATCTAACAACTAAGATTAAATCATTAATTATAACAAAAGACGGAATTTGTACTGAGATTCACAACATATGATAATCACTTCATAGCTTATAATCTTAACATTCTCTACATAATCTTTCAGTTCTACGCTATAGGGTTTCAGATAATCAGCAACAAAAAATCGAATACAAAATGCGCCAAAATAGGAACGCAAATTAGGGATTTAGTCAAATTGAGGAGAGGATGAGGGAACTTACAAGTCGATTTCACCGGAACCTCGCCGCCGAGGGCTGTAAACTTCACCGTCGAATGGCTGTAAACTTCGCCGCCGAAATGCAATTTGAAATTTGGGGCCGAATGTCAGTCGGACTTTGGGTCCTTATTCACGATCCATTTGGCTAACCTGTTTAAAACATATTTAATTTTTAAAATTTAACCCCGCTCCCTCTCTCCCTTACTTTCTACATACTTAAAAATACGCAATTAATAAAGGGAAAATTGTATATAATAACAAATTATTAATTCAAATTAAATATCATAAATATAGTTTGATTTAATTGTGCTTCATAGTAAATTATCGCTATTTTGCCTCTCTCCAGATGAATCTCGCTCGCTACTATTGTTCTCTCCCTCGCCTCTCTCGCTTTTATACAAATGCAGATGTATAAAATGTGTTTGTGTTTGTATAAAGCGAGATAAATTATATATATATATATATATATATATATATATATATAT
>NC_028647.1:2439421-2445213 GCF_001406875.1 Solanum pennellii
TATATATATATATATATATATATATATATATACATATATTTTCATTCTCCTCTCTCCCCTTTCCTAAATCTCGCTCGACACTCTCCCAGATCTCACTCGTCAGTCTCTCCCTCGCCTCTCTCGCTTTATATATATGTATTTGTATAAAGCGAGAAAAAATTGTATATACACATGCAAAATACATATATCTTTGTCCTATACACTTATAATTATACAGTACAAACATTTCTCTGTCAGTTCTCTTTGTCTTTCTATCTTTTTCACTTTATACAAACACAGATTATACAATTGTTCTTTTGTATATGTATACCGAAACAAAAACAAATTATATGCAATTTCTTTCTTTTGTATATGTTTAGCGAAATATAAATATTTATGTTTGTTATAGAGTGCAATTATCCAAATTATAGCTATAACATACAAATGTGATTTTTGTATTTATTATATGTGAAAATTGCACATTAATGAACATAATAGTGCATATTTTGATTATATATATATATATATATATATATATATATATAAAAGAGAGAGAGAGAGAGAGGCGAAGCCACATATACTTGAGGGGTGTCAATCGACATCCTTTCGTCGATAAAATACATTGTGTAATCAGATAATTTTTTTGATGTGTATGTATATATCATACATTGACACTTCTTTGCTTCTATGCAATTTCACTTCTTTATATTTTGACATCTTTTAGTCAAAAATTTGACTCTGCTACTGCATATACATCAATGAATGTATCAATGTAGATTTTGATACTTGGTATGCATTTATTTATGTATGAATACACTAAATATTTGACACCAAATACACTAGTAAAAATCGATAGTGAATACACAAGATAAAATTAATCATTATGTAAATACATGCTATTGATATTGGACGCACTAATTTATAAAATTTATGAAACTCATATACATTATGAAATACAAGTATCTATACAGAGAAAAGTGAGAGACATAGAGGTCCGCGAGTAAGGAAACGATGCCAACAAGAAAGGGAGAGAGGTGAGTGAGAGTGTTAGTCTATTCCATGTGAATCACACATTCAATAAAATGTATCTTAAATAAATTACACCTAATTTGACTCGTATTTATTTATTTGAGATACATATTTGATTTTTCAGATACATGTATACGAAGTAATGTTTTTCTAGTAGAAAATGTGATTAACGGGTAATAAACTCCAAAAATAATGTGTTTTTTGTATTGCTTCTCAGTTTAAAAACTTCTTAAATGACTATTTGTGCATTTTGGGCTCAATTCAGGCCCATATGTAGAAACGGTCTGGGCTGGCAAATTTTAGGGGAAGTATTTAAGTTTTAGCCAGTTTTATCAACGTGGAGCAACAATTTGTTGATTATATGTTGCCCAGTCATTTTGATTTAGTGGTAAGACCGCAATACAATCCATAAGAGTTGTAGTGAAATAATAAGTATTTGTTCATTTTTAATCAGAGATTTTATATTCAATTTAAGCGGAGAATCATAAAGGAATGAGCCCATTAATCGTTATATATTGACTAAAAATATCGATATTTAAAGAAGTGAATAAATAATCAAATTAATTATTATTGTCGTGTATGAAGAGATGAAAGAGCAAAACTACCGTGCCTATAAATTGGCTTGCTTCGTCTTATCACTTGTCATCAAGTTCCTTTCTTCAGATTTTTCAGTCAAGTTAAAATAGATTCATCTGCAGGCGTTACATCTTTGTACGAAAGATCCATATCTCTAATTAGCAAGAAAATTCTATAACTGAGGTTTTGGGAGAAGAAGTATTTGTACCCATTAGTCGTCAATCTTTCCAAGCGTTCCTTAGATATCAACTCATTTTGCGTAGATTGACTGAATGTAGAAAACCTTTCACGAATAACATGAGTAGCGATATATTATTCTGAAATAAATTCTTTTCAATTAATTCACTTTAGTTATCATGGAAGTAGCTCTAGTTTGTTGGTTTATTTAGTTTTAATAATCAAAATTTAGGTCAGGGGCTCGACTATAAACCAACCTCTAATTATTTTTAAATCAATTAGGTACGACAAAACAAATTATATAAACTTTAATTTAATAATGGAAATTGCCTAATACCATTTAAATAATTAAATTGGTTACAATAATATATTATATATCCTTCGTTATTCTATATGACGTTAGTTCTCGATTATATATAACTAATTTTTGATTATTGCATTCCCAAAAATATGAATCATTGTACCTACACCACTCTTGCGTTTTGATCAATACGTACGTCAAAATATTTTAGCGTCTCGTTTATAAATTATGATTTGCTCATTTGGTTAGATTGTATAATAATTGAATAAAATTTTCATAACTTTTAAACTTTTCACGTTTAAAAGAAAAAAAATCAATATAAAAAATATAAATTAGACGCGTCCAAATAAAATTTTAATTTTAAATCAATTTGATCTGATATCATATCTAACTGAGGTCTAGGTGATCTCATATTTAGATACTATGAACTAATCACCACTAATGAAGGTAATGGGATGCGATAAATTGTGATCGTACGATTCTTAATCAGAGTTTTTATATTCAAATCTTATAAACAAAGAAATTTATTATAAAAAGAACATGAGCTTTATATACGAATTTAATTAAATTAGGCTATTAATATATACAATGTAAAATATATCAAACATACTATAAAAAATAAAAATAAAATTTAAAAAAAAGGAATTTTACAGAATAATATTATGATTTACTACTCACCCTAAACCCCACCGTCACCCAAAAGACAAAAACGAGTGAACAAATTGTTTTTTTTTCTAAAGACTGCCTTTTCTTTTTCTTTTTTTTTTTTAATTTTTTTAAAAAAAGATAATTAAATTATTTAAAAATGAAATAATAAAAAAAAATAGTTGGCCTGACAAAAAGGATGACCCTGGATCATTTGCAAAGTTAGACCTATAAGCAACACAATGACAAAAAGTATCTCTATTATATATTATGATAAAAGATGAAATTTTAATATACTTGCATACTATAATAAATATAATATATTTTCTTTTATTTACTGATAATTTTCGTTAACATTAAATGGAATATAATGTGGTGTCTCCCCGAAGGACGGATCGATGAGGACAGATTAAGTAAAATTAGTTAAAAATGAATATTATTTTGTGTTATCGGATTTTATTTGATTTTAGTACTTTCAATAGTGAATCGTAAATTTAATTTATACGTAAAAAATATTATGAAAATTACTACAAATAATAGTATATATGAACCATTCTAATGCTAAAAATCTTAAATGTTTTATTATTTTCGTAATTGATAATTAAGATTAGAGAGGCACAACTTTATTCATCATCACATGCAATTTCACCTAAGCATATTATAGCAAAGACATTTAAACTTTAATTCGACATAACATGAGTTTGTTTTGAGGATAAATATTGAATCGAATATAAACTTTTTAAAGATTTACTATGCATTTTTCTTCAATAGTACTTCCTTTATAACAAAAGCTGCAAAAATAAACATTTTACTTTTTCTTTTTGTCATGTGGTAACATGTATATATGTTTTTTTTTTTCTATAAACAAAAAAAAATTCCATACTTAGCTGACGTGGATCACATACCCTTAATTAGCTATATATAATAATAACAACAAAAAAGTTTGTTTTTTAAAGTAATTCAACATTTTATATATCCATTTTCTATAATCTTAGTAACAATCATTATTACTATGGTTAAGACAGAAAAAATTGCTTAATTTTATCTTAAACTTTTAAGACTGTAAATAATTTAAAATAACTATTTTTTATATATTTACGACAGATAATTTGAATGGAGAAAGTTTTAATTAGGCGTGCTAAACACAAAAAGAAAATGAAAAAAGGAAAAAAACAAAACAAAAAAGTCAAGCCACCATCGAACATATATATTATTAATAAGAAGATAATGAAAGATTAATCATCTTGTTTGATTTTGGAAGCAAAATTATACTTTATTCTTTTTTAAAAAAAGTCCTAATAATCCAATCAATGCAAAATACGTAAAGCACTTAATCTTTGATTATTATTTTTTCATGCATGCATTATGCATATGGAATTATGGATGTTTAATTCGTATTTTTTTTTCCCTTGGATAATAATTAATTTTAATATCAAAATATTGGGAGGGTATTAATCGCCACGTCATAGTCAAAGTCTCTTTTAATAAATTTTTACAATCCAACATTACACATGTTTTTCATTTTCTTGATTGTTACAATAAACTAAAATGACTTTTAATTAGGACTTTGTTAATAGATTATTTGAGTTAGCCGATTAAAAATATTTAAGAGGTTAAAGTAATTTTAGAAATAAATAATTATACAATTACATGAAATTGTTGAACATTATGATAAGTTAGTCATGACTCGTGTGTTTGATAAGAGTATTTTAATAAATACTTATTATATTGTAATAATGTCTTTAAAGATATTTATTAAATATAAGGGTTTAAAGTATTTTTATATTAAGAAAAACAAAGGATGGAAATAAAATAGAAAAATAATTAAAAGCTACTATATTATATGAAGAGTATTTTTTGAAGATTACAAAGGATAATAGAATTAAAAATTTGTAATTATAAAATCATGAGTCGGAGTAATCAGCTTATGACTGATTATAATTTATAAGCACTTGACGAATAAAACCAAAAAAATTATAATAAGCTAACTAATTTAATTAATTTATTAATTTATCCAAATAAGCTATTGTATGTTATATTTTATAAGTTTAACCAAATTTAATATTTTTTATATATAAAACTTAATCAAATTAAATTTGAAATTCATATATAAATATTTTCTTCTTTTGAAAAAATTAATAACTCCAATAGAAACAAAAAACAGGGCGGTGGAGAATTACACAATACTGACTCATTATTTATATTCTTTGTTTCAACTTCATGACATTGATGTGTTTTTGACTCAATTAAAGTTTATTTTATTTTATTTTCAATATTTCCCTTCACTATAATTATTGTTAATAGTATTTTCTTTTACTTATTTTTGAAGAAAGTATCATTACACAACTCCATGAGGAGTTAATTACTTAATTAATGGAATATAATAAAATATTTCAACTACAATATCCCCTTTTTTAGATATCCATAATATGCTGACTATTCACAATGTGAGAAGTAAATAATTAATTATTGATTTATTTTTGAAAGAATATATTTTTTTCAAAAACTCTACTAGATTTGTTTGTTTTTTTAATAGTATACTATTGGATCAACAAATTAAATTAGTTGTGAGTAATCTTTAAAAAGATATGGATTAATAGATTTTGAATTAAGCCTAAAACTAGTTTTTGAAGTTTCAAAATGCAATGATATAGATCCACTTGACCTAATTAAAGTCCATGGACAATTAGTGTAGTCATTTCCTATTACCCCACTCCCAAATCTAATAATTATAATATTTCGTTTGCATTATTTGGACCTCATTTATAATTTTTTCAATCTTTTTTTTCCTAATTGTTCTTCTCTTTTTAGTTATGTGGGAATTAATTTATCAATTAATCCACCTTTTATTGCATAAAATAATGTATAATAACTTATACACATATTAATTATGCAAATTTCAATATGTAAATTAGATTTTATGTTAATCTTTAATACACCTCTAGCCAACTATCAGTCGTAAGTAATACTAATATTGACCAATTACCAAACAACCCCTCGATGTTATAAAAGTAATGCAATTCACCCCATCCCTTTGTTAACAATTTCATTTTAATCCAAACATATATATATATATATATATATA
>NC_028647.1:2445643-2481633 GCF_001406875.1 Solanum pennellii
TATATATATATATAAAAGAAGACATGCCATTTTTGATGATGTAATATATAAAGTCCTGCAATATATAGAAACATGCTCTCTATACTGATATATCGTGGTTATCGTGGTGCAGTGGTTGAAAGTATCTCTCATTCTTAATTAGAAGTTTTAAATTCGAACTTTGAATATGGAGAAAATATTGGGAGTGTCATTCTTGAACGAGCTTACGATACATGATCTGAATTTAATTAAGATTTTAATACGAACTTCAAACACCAATAAAAGTATTTTTTTTTAAAAAGAACGAAATATGCGTTCCGTCTCTCTATCACACCACTACACACTCGCACACTTAAATCTTATATCATTGTCAAATTATTTAACTTAAACTTATAAAATAATATTTTTTTTGGTGTGCTTTCCTCAGCTACTAACCTAGTAATATTCGGAGCTTATGCAACTTAATACTTTTTGATTTTTAATGTGGCATCCAGAATCTAAGTACTAATATGACATGAACCATTTTGGAAGGGCTAAATAAATGACATGGAATTCAATATGTGATAATTATATAATTAACATAATAACCACTTCGATCTATTATATTTTGCTCAATAATTAGATTGGTGGGATGATTTTTATATTATATTTTAATTAACATGATTGAATTTTTAAATTTGATACCCAAAAAATTATGACATTGCACCTACCACATTTATTCAACTAATCTTGTGAAAAAATGTCATAGGAAATCCTATCTAAAAATCATTAGGTTTATACATGAAAAACAAACAGATTTGGATATATTGAGGGGTTATAAATATTTTGGGGCAATACTTTTTTTTAATTAGTTATATATTTCTAATTCAATAACATCATGTATTTGCAATTCAAAATTCTACATCTGAAATTTCATAACATTGTTATGGAGCTTTTAATTGTGAAATTTTGGAACTCCATGCGGATCCGAAAAGTTGTCACTAACTAGTATATGTCGCTTGAAAAAAATTCGGCATAAAATAATTAATATTATACATGTTAAGAGTATTTTTAGATTGATTTAGCCAAACAAAGCATATTTATATAAAAATTATCTAATTCAATAACCTCATATGATATATTTGCAATTAAAGTATTAATTAGAATTTAAAGGTTTTAATTTCATGATGTTTGCTTGGTTGGGGAACTTGACGTGTTTTGCTTATTCAACATAATAATGTTAACATTGATAATTGTAGTGTTTGTTGGCAATAAATAGTACACAATTTCAAATCATTAATCATGTTTTTCAAATGTTAATTTTTTAAAGATTTTTTCTAACAAGCATGTTGCTAATATGGATTTTATCAAGTGTAATTTTTATCGATTGTTTTGCTTTGGGATAATTATTTAGTAAAAAAATATTTTGTGAGTTTTTCAAATTAACGTCGATGTTAGACGATGGTATAATCTAATATTATTATGTATTAACAATAATATAAAAATATTTGCACAACCAAATAAGATTAAAGACCATTATAAGTAATTCTAATATAATTAGTAAATTTAAATTGACAAAGGCAGGACATAATTACCAAAAGAAATTACTAATCACCTCTTCTTATTATTGCAATAATGGCTTTGTTTTCATTTTTGGTAATATAATTTTAAAAAATTAGAAATATCTTTTTTTTTAAAATAATGGAAGAGACCTACCATCTTATTATTGCAATTATGGCCTTGTTTTTATTTTTGGTAGGACATTATGACCTTAAAAAGGTTATATAGTTAATTTAGTTCAAAACAAATCTTAACATTCACAAATCAAAACCTTTTTAACCATAATTACGTGTTTTAAAAAAGTTTTAGCACTTGTCCAGATCTAGAAAGTTAAAAGATTTTAAAGAATATAATAACAATACCATATATTAGCATATAATATTATGAAAAAATAATAAAAAAAGAGCAAAAATAATATCTTTCTCCCTTTCAATAAAAGAATCTCCAGCCCCTAAAGTAGAAAAATCAAAAATCCCAACTTCTCTGTCCCCACAAGAAGCTGCTGATACATTTTTGGATAAGCCACTTTCTATTTTTTTTTTATCTCGATTTATATGATATAGTTAGGGCCCGTTTGGATAGGCTTAATAAAAGCAGCTTTAAAAAAGTACTTTTGAAAGTGCTGAAACTTATTTTTAAAATAAGCAGTTATGTGTTTGGATAAAAGTGCTGAAGTTGCTATGCCAAACGTGAAAAGGGAAAAATGGAAGAAAGAGATGTTAGGGTTATATTGTAATTTGGAGATTGTATAAAAATATTAAGGGAAAAAAGATAAAAATGTGGTCAACTTAAAACAGCTTATAAGCTAAAAAAAAAAGCACCCCTACCCCAGCTTTTAACTTTTGGCTTAAAATAAGTTTTTTTTTAACTTAAAATAAGCTATTTTGAGTATTGCCAAACAGCTAAATAAGTCAAAAATCAGCTTTTAAGTCAGTTTGACCAGCTTTTAAGCTGAGCCAACATGCTCTTAAAATATCGAGAGTCAAATTACGACTCTCAAAAAAATCATATAAATATAAATTAGGATGGAGCAACTATGAATTATTCTAATCTTAATTTAGCTAAACATAAAATTTAAGAAAAAACAAAGACTTCTAATATGTATAGTTCTCATATAAACTTGTTACTTGATATAATATAGAAATTAAAAAAATTACTAAATAAGAGAAAATACTTTCTTTTTAAAATTGATTAAAATGTAAAATAATACACTTAAATTGAGACGGAAGAACAGAGTATATGACTGTTGTATAAAATAATTATACATAATATAAAAATATGTCTTTTAATTTCACTTTAACTTATATTTATACCTTCTAATTTCAAATGTCCTGAAGTAAACACTTAAACTTATATAAAACTAAATTAATAGACAAATTCGTCTTACACATCAACTAATATGATAATTTTGTGTCATACATAACATCTTATGTATTACATTACACAAAATATATGTGTCTACTAATTTAATTTTATACAAATTTAAATGTTTATTCATATAACGAAAAAATTAAGAAGGACATATTTATGGAAGTGGCAAAAGAAGGCGGCAGAAAGAGAGAAAAACAAGAAGAGGGCTTCTTCCTCTCTTTTCTCACACAAAAAAAACTAAACTTTCCTTGTGTGGGTATTGGGTTTTGGCTTTGCATATACACACAAAAATATACTACTACAAAGTCCAAAAAACACCATTATTATTAAAAAATTTGTTACTAGTGCTCAACTATATTGTTATTATAAAACATTTATGTTTTCCAAAATAATTCAAGAGCAAGAAATCTCTTCCCTCCATTGAGAGAGTTCCTTTTACACAAGAAACACAACAACAAATACAAAAGAATATATTAACTCATTCAATCAAATTTGTTGTTACACTTACAAAGATGTTTTCTCTTATATGCATTCTCTTGTTTTGTTTGTTAGTATCTTTTTTCCCACAAATTATAGTTTCCTTTAATCTCACACTTCCTCATCAACATCCTTACCCTGAAGTTGTGGTTCAAGAAGTACAAAGGTGATTCTAACTTTATGCTCAACATTACCTCATATTCTTAGTATTTTTTGCTCATATAAGCATCTTTGTGCTTTTTCTCGTGTCGAGGGTCTATCAGAAATAACTTCTCTAGCTCATGTAAGGTCTACGTACATTATACTGAGCTCACTTGTTGAATTATACTGAATATATTATTATTGTTGTTTGGCTACTGTCTCTGTTTTTTACAAGAAAATCCACAAAATTCAATTGGTTTCTCTTGAGGTGTTCGATGTTCGTTTTAGGATTAAAACTAATCGGACTTTGTATCAGGAAGTCTCAGATTGGAGGTAAAACATAGTGTACCAAAGATAGTTCAACAATTAGAACTCAGAATTCGAAATTTTTGATTAAGAATGAAAGAGTACTTACCACATTGACGAAACTCCATCTCGCTACAATGTCTTCAAATAGCTAAATTTCACCACAAATATGACCTTCTCTATACTCGAGCTCCAATTTTGCTTGCATTCTTCACCAACGCTAGCCAAATGTATCACTCATCTTGCTCCCCACTAGGCATATGTTGGTTGAGCTCAAAATTGTCACATATTCATATCGATTTTAGTACTAAATTTGACTGTTCTGATGAAATTCGATGCGATAGTGCTATGCTAAAAGTATTTTTTTCATTGTTTACAGGAAGGTGAATGAATCGATTTCGAGAAGGCAACTATTGAACACCACCATGAACGCCATAACTACTCAATGTGAAACCGGAAATCCAATCGACGATTGCTGGCGCTGCGATCCAAATTGGTCGAAAAACCGGCAGCGTTTAGCCGATTGCGCTATAGGTTTCGGCCAGAACGCAATCGGAGGTAAAAACGGCAAATACTACGTCGTTTCCGATTCCTCAGATCTCGACACCGTAAATCCAACTCAGGGAACACTCCGGCACGCTGTAATCCAGGAAGAACCACTCTGGATCATCTTCTCCGGCGATATGTTCATAAAATTGAAACACGAACTCATCGTTAACAGTTACAAAACAATCGACGGCCGGGGAGCGAAAGTTCACATCACCGGTAACGGATGCATAACGTTGCAGTATATTAGCAATGTGATTATACACAATATTCATATTTACAATTGTTTACCGTCGGGAAATACTGATATACGGTCGACGCCGACGCACGTCGGTCACCGGGGTAGATCGGACGGCGACGGGATCTCGATATTTTCGTCACGGAATATATGGATTGATCATTGTGCTTTATCGCATTGTACTGATGGCTTAATTGATGCTATTATGGGGTCCACTGGTATAACGATTTCTAATAGCTATTTCAGTCACCATGATGAAGTTATGCTATTGGGACATGATGATAGTTACTCGCCTGATGCCGGAATGCAGGTTAGATTTACGTTGCTCGAATTTTTAAAAAATATTATTATATCGTTATTAAATTTTTTAAAAAATACACACATATAAACAATTTATTATGCATATTTTGAAAAGTTCAAATAATATAGTTATTCATTATACTTTGAATTTCATCTTGATAAAGTTTTAATATGATTACTTCTGAAACGAAGCTTTAAATTTATCTAAAGACAAATTAAGAATTTGAAGTTCATGCATGTTGGATTACAGTGATTTTGATTTATTTCGATTTTAAATGAGTAACTCCTTCTATTTCATAAGGAACGATCTACTTTCTTCTTATTTTTTTTATTTTATAAAAATAATTTAATTTCAACTTTCCACATATCATGTTTAATGCCACAGATTTAAAGTGATACTTTTAATACATTTTACCTAACTTTAATTTAGGACTATAAAATTAAATTTTTTTCTCTATTTTCAAACAAAGAGAGTAAACTTTTAAGACAAAACTCTCGAACTCAATACTTTTTTAATTTATTTATTCATATGGTTTAAATTTATCATTCGTTATACTTCGTATTAGAGCTCTAAAGCTTAGAATAAAATTAAAATATTTCGTATAATATATTTTTTTTCCTCTAATATGTAATTAATTTTGTGAATAGGTGACAATAGCATTTAATCATTTTGGAGTAGGATTAGTACAAAGGATGCCAAGATGTAGAAGAGGATATATACATGTAGTCAACAATGATTTTACTGAATGGCAAATGTATGCAATTGGAGGAAGTGCTAATCCTACAATTAATAGTCAAGGCAATCGATATACTGCACCAGTCGATGCTAATGCTAAAGAGGTATTTTTCTCTTTCTTTGTCTTTTTTTAATATTTATATTCAAAATCTACTCGTTTAATTAATCTGAATAATTGACTAGTAAATTCATTCATCCAATAAAACATCGAGAGTCTTCTTTCCTAATAAGTGTAAAAGAATTTCAATTATTGTAGCACAGAAGAATAAGGAGTATTCTATACAATTATTCAAAATGTACGAGTCAATTCAGACACTATAACCTTTATTTTCTTAAAGAAAAAGAGATACATGACTACTTATACAAAGCTTAAATGTCATTAGCATGAGTTGTGGTATAGTGGTAACTCATCTTTACTCAATTTTTGTGTTTGAGCTTTGCATGTTGGTTAGCCTTGAAATGTGCAATTCGAATTTAATAGAAGTTCCGAATTTCTAATTGAAATACCAAAAAGGGAAAAAAGTTTAAATGTCATATTTATGTTTTTTTTTTTCAACTTCACAAATAAACCCTCCCTAAATGTCATATTTATGTTTTTTTTTTTCAAACTTCACAAATAAACCCTCCCTAACTAGACTACAACACATGCTTTTTTTCTGTTTTACTGTCTTATTTATTGTGGAAAAATTGATCCTTTCTGTGGGGACCATATTTCAATTTCCAAATTTTCCACTTAGAGAAAAGAAAACACATAGTACTCTCAATTGATGATTTAAGTATTAACAAGAATGTTTTGCAAAATGCATAATTACCCCTAAAATGGAGCCGCACAACACATAGCTAGAAGTCAGAGGACTCATACTATCCGTCCAACCCTTCGCTCCGAGAAATCGTAGATCGAAAAACGCCTTAATAAAAAAGTATTTTTATTTTTTTAATAGGTGACAAAGCGCGTGGAGACAGACGAGAGAGAGTGGAGTGGGTGGAATTGGAGAACAGATGGAGATATAATGGTAAATGGAGCATTTTTTGTGCCATCAGGTGAAGGACTCGGTAACCAATACGCGAAAGCCTCGAGCGTGGAGCCCAAATCCGCTGCTATTATTGATCAACTCACTCTTAATGCTGGTGTTTTTGGTGCCCCAAGGTACACAACTCCTCCCCCCACCCACCCAACATTTCTTAAATATTGACATTTTTACCCCTAGTATTTAAATAATTTCATAATTTTAGTATACTTAAAATTTGGATAATTAGAAATTACATGAAAAAAGACAGACTAAATGATTTAACGGTTACTCAAATAGATGAAAAAAAATTGAGGAGATTATAACTTAATACAAGTAAACATAAAAAAAAAATGTTAGTGAATTTTTTTTTAATTTGTGTAAGTTATTGAGGATAAAGTTATCTGATATCTTGTTGTGATAGCTGCTGAATGTATTAGAAAATAGAATTTAGATACTTGACGTATTTTACTGTTGCGTAGGCTTAAAAGCGAAAGAGAATAATATCAGTAGTAAAGTATATGATTGTGGGGTGATGGTGGAATAAAATTAAGGAACCTACTAATTCTTGTTTTAATTTTTTTTTTGTTTACTATAGTTTTTAAATCTTCAAAAATGCTATTTCTTTTTTTGTTCTTATGTCGCAGTGAGAGCGTTGATCAAATAGAAGATAGTGTGGATTCGTTAAAGGCTAAAGAATATACTCTCTCCGTTTCGATTTTTTTGGTTTATTTTCTTTTTTCATCTGTTTAAAAATAAGCTTTTCTTTTTTGACATTTTTTAGGTTTAACTTTTTACGTGCAGCATTAGATTAAAATATTTTGATACATTTTACTTATGTTAGTTTCAATTACAAAGTTTTGAAAGTTTCTTTTAAAAAAAGATTCCATGTCAAGTTAATTTTTTGAAAAGCAAATCGAAACGGAGAAAGCATGTTTTATTTTGATATAAGGGTTAGAATAAGTAGAAAGGTATATATGATACATGGATCCACGAGATAATACGTGCGTTGAGAATCTTAATAGAGCCTTGTGTATTCTTTGAGTTGTCTTTTTCTATAGTCAAGTCCATATAGATTTAAGTAATGTCACTTTATTTTTCCTATTTAGTTTTTTGATTATCATATTAAAATTGATTAAAATTATATGAAAAAGTTTATATTAAATATTTTTATTTAATTAATTTCAATTTGAGATCTATAATTAAAACGAAAAAAATTCCATTCAAAAAGACTTAAACGTGTGAAAACCTTTTATTAAAAATTATAATATTTTTATCACTCGTACTGAAATTTCTATATTTTATTATTGATAAGTAAAGTTACCTTTAGTAATATTATATTATGCATAATATTTGAGAATTTAAAAGGTGATGGAGATGTCACTACTCAAGAAAGGGGTCCATTTTTTTTCCTGTATTTGATCAACTCGTGGACCTAGTCACTTTTAACGTCACCCATCAATCTATGTATTATTTGTGATTTTCGAGTCAACTTTTGTTCTAACTCAACTAAATATATAAGTGTTCACTATGTCTCTTGGTAACTTTGTGTGACTTTAGAATTTAGATAGATGATAAGTAATCATTTGGTATTTTAACTTCAACTGAAAGTTAATCTTAGAATTTCATAGTTTTCAGTCACATTATAAATCACTGTTACATCTAATAAATTACTAACAACATAAAGAGGTCAAGATAGAATCTTTATATTTTATATATGTATCTAATCTATATAGTATAGTGGTAATAATTATAATTAAATTTAGTGAAGGGCAAAAAGGGAAGATTAGGTCATGTGAGGTTATCTAATAAGAGTGTGAGAGAGATGTGAAGTTAGATTCTTTGGGTTCATGCATTCCAGCCCATGCAAAAAAGTGGGCCCAACATGTACTTTTTTAATAAAGTGTTTGGGCCCCACATTTGATATTAATTGGGCCTTTTGGACTAAAGATAAAGGTAGGGCCCATATAGCCTAGTTGCTCAATTTGGTATTAAAGATTTAGTGGAAAAAATGCAAGTACTAGCACATATTAGACTGACTTGTGTCGAAAACAATCTCTCTATTTTATAAAGATTCTTATTTAGTGATAGAATGTTTAAAATCATTAACTTTCATTTTTGAAGTTATGATTTTTTAAAATTTAAAGTTATGTTGATCGTGAAATTTTATTCGTGAAAGTCCGAAAAGTTTATCTGGTTTTTGAAACTTGAACTTTTTTCAGTGACATCTTTTTAAAACTATCATTCAAAACCTATGCCAAATAGATTTTTGAAGAATTTTTTAAAACCTAATTCAAACTCTATAGTCAAACGTTGATAAAATATGTGGTACATTATTTTTTTGGACTTCACTTATGGAATTAAGGTTAGGAATGTTGTTGTTGTACTTACACCAATATTTAATAAATATGTTATTTTGTAAATAAACAATTTCCTCTCCTTTCTTTTTTTTTTTGGATGTATTAGACTCTTAGAAAATGTCATGTCAAAAAAACCTTTTCATTTTCTAACCTATTAGAATCGTTTAATTAATATATTTGATAAATAAAAAACAAAAAAAAAGAATAAACAAAAAATTACTCACTTTCTCATATTTCTTGTAATAAATTTTAAATGTGTCATTATCAAGAAAATTAGACCCATAATGGGACATCTACTCTCAACTATTTTCTTTGTATAACAAAAAAATTATTGAATGATATTAGAAAAGAAAAAATAAAGGAGTGTGTGGTGGTGGTAAGGGGGATGAAAATTTAAATTTATTCAATATTTAATACAAAAGATATTATGCTTTTGAAATTATGAATTTATTCTTAAATTGGTGGAGCTTAGTTCAAGTGACAATGAGTGAGAGACTCGTGATTTAGGTCACATATTTGAGGCTTGCATCATGCAAATTGAGCAAGGTATCGACCTCATATTAAATTGGAAAATTCGATAAAAAAATCTAAATAATTGTAGAAAAGGAGTAGAGATACTTTATTATATATGAGAAACTCAAAAAATGAAAAGACAGTGTGGATTCCGAAAGGTGCTTTGATTCTTATGATTGGCCAGACAAATTTAAGCAATTACACACATATACAAAGTTATAATAATTTTTATTAACAGGTACAAATACTACAATCTTAAATTTATTTACATGTAGATATGTTAAATCTCTAGTAACTCACTCTTCCACATCTATATATATACATTTATATTTTATATCGAAAATATTACGATTCAATTTCTAATATTATATTTCATTATTATAAAAAAACAGGGATAAAAGTATAAGTATATCCTATGGAGGAGGGACCACCACCGGAGCTAGCGGGAGTGGCGGTGGGGGGTCCACCGGCGCCGGCGATGATAGTGATTTTTTTGGAATGATGTTTGGGAGCGGCGCACCACAAAAATTATCATCAACCACTCATTATACTATCTTATTATCTCTTTTAATTATGTTATTTTTGTACACCAACCAATTATTTTTAATCTTACTATAGCATTTACTTATATTGTTATATTTATTCAAAAAAGAATCAAAAGATATAAGAAAAAATATTGCAACTTGACAATTTCAAGGGTCCCAATTATTTCTTTGTATATAATAATAAATTGATTGATAGGAATGTCAAAGAGAGGAATTTATGGGTTGTTGTTAGATATTGAGTCACACTCTTAGGTTTCACTTTTTTATGTCTTTTTCCAATTTTTTATTTAATAATGTTGTTCTATTTTTAAAAATAGTTTAAATTTTAAATTTCAACCCTGCACTTAACAATATGATATATACATATTATTGTCACATACCCTTTACTTAAAAACTTAAAAGAATGGTGGATAGCAAAGAAAGAAATGTAGAAACAGAATCTGCTTAAGAAATGAAGTAATTTAAATATAAACGAGACTGGCTTTCTGAGAAGAGGTATTTATGGGTTGTTTACTACTCGATGTCACCACTTTGTTTTCACTTATTTTTTTAAAATTTATTTTCTTCTTGTGGGGAGCTTGAGTATGACTTAGAATTGGTGGCTATTGGATTTTTTTGACTTTTTGTGCTAAATGATGATGAATTATAGTGTTGAAAATTGTATAATTAAATTTTAGA
The DNA here is from genome assembly GCF_001406875.1 of Solanum pennellii. Lineage (NCBI taxonomy): Eukaryota > Viridiplantae > Streptophyta > Magnoliopsida > Solanales > Solanaceae > Solanum > Solanum pennellii. The sequence goes on from NC_028647.1 coordinate 2,456,380, forward strand.
AAGATAAAGAGTATGGTTGGCTATGGTACCTTTTTCAGATCATACATCAATTTCAGAGCCTATTATGAGTTATGACTTTTTAGCCTTTTTCAATTCAACCAAACACATTGATACGATGTGTTCTTTTGTTTTCTACGCCTAATAATCTCCATGTGCGAGTGATTTAAGGAATTCTAAACATCCTTTTCACTTGATAATAATAATTCAACATTTCAAGTTCAATAATGCAAAATAGCATTTTACTTGAGAATGTACACAAAACCTTACCTCTCAAAGGTGAGGTAACTGAGACTTCCGATAAACCTTCAGCTCAAGAAAAAAACAAAAAAGATTAAAAAAGAAGTAATTAAAGTAAAAGAGACAAATAGATAGTAAACAAAAGCAAGTATCATAGCAGTACTACAGCCAACTATTTACTACCATCAAACTACAATTCACCGACCATATTGGACCAAATAGAGCGATCACATATTATTATCTTGCGAGTTTTCTTCGTGAACTATAGATTCCAAGACACAGTTATTCTTCATTTATAAGAACATCAAGGTCTCATCTAAAGACTCCAAATTTGATTATGCAGAGCCATCATTTACTCGAAATATTATCACATCCATGGAACTAACATGCATGAAGACACCCCCAGAATAAGTATCAAACAGAAGTAAATAACACGACCAAACATAATCATGCCAAAGGCTACATGTTAAAGTCGTCGCGAAAGCAAGCACCGCGACAATTATCAGTTTCGAAATTGAAAATGAAGAGTCTTTATCGAACATCCAACATTCCAAAAGTTCTATGTCCTGCAATTCAAGAGTAATAACTTACGATACATCTAAGCATCTAAAGTCCCAATCCATGCTTCCCCCAAGAGCTAGTCCGTCATTTGTTATTTGTACAAACCATAATTACATGGATGGCCCAATCGACCCTCCATAGCAAAATAACCTGCATAAATTAAGGACAAAATTATTACTATAACGTTCAACAAGAAAACTGGCAAATACAAAAGGACCTGTACATTAAACATTTTAGCCAGTTCTAAATTAAACAGATCAATTTGGAAGAGCATAACAGGAGTCGGTTTAAAATCAAAATATTTAACATAACAATCTCAACCGAGCAAGTATATTAAGCATTGTATACCGGCAGCTAATGAAGTTTCAAATAGTTCATCTTTTAATGTAAAAAAACGTTGAGATTGTCATCCCAAATATCTGCAAGTAGAATCTGTGCATCATTTAAGGCAAAGATTTAGATTATAATATCGACCAACTTTATGTTACATACAATTACCGTCCAAAGCTGTCACCAGTCTCCCTGGCCACCAGAGCTGGTTCCTTTGCCCCAAGAGCTGGTTGATTTACCCCATGCATCACTCGGTCCATCGTTTGTTTCTTTTGGTTTGTTCACATCGTCAGTGTTGGATTTGTTTGCAGTCCAAGCTGTGCTCGCGTTTCCTGACCCAGTTCCCTGGTTCCAACTTGTTCCCTTGTCATTCTGAACCTCCTTTTCACTAACAGTTGTCTGCTGACCCCACCCTGACGATGTACCTCCCGTAGTAGCAGTAGATGTTTTCCAATTATTTCCTTCAGTCTTCCAACTGCCACCAGTTCCACTCACATTCTTTTCGGAGTCGAATCCTTTCTTCCATCCACCATCATCAGCATTACCTCCTGTAGTAGTAGTTGATGCTTTCCAACTATTTCCTGGACTATTCCAACTGGTAGTACTAACACCACTTCCACTCGCATTCTTTTCAGAGTCGAATCCTTTTTTCCACCCACCATCACCAGCATTACCTCCTGTAGTAGTAGTTGATGCTTTCCAACTATTTCCTGGACTATTCCAACTGGTAGTACTAGCACCACTTCCACTCGCATTCTTTTCAGAGTCAAATCCTTTTTTCCATCCACCATCATCAGCATTACCTCCTGTAGTAGTAGTTGATGCTTTCCAACTATTTCCTGGACTATTCCAACTGGTAGTACTAGCACCACTTCCACTCGCATTCTTTTCAGAGTCGAATCCTTTCTTCCATCCACCATCCTCAGCATAACCTGTACTATCAGCACTTTTCCAGCTGCCTTTGTTATTGTTATCTTGGCTCCAACTGCCCGTATTAGATTTCCATCCCTCAGCATCACTGCCAGAGCCTTTGCTCCAACTGTAGGGTTTATCTTCCTGCGAATCATTTCTATTCTGCCATTCACCACTTCCATCCCTCCTTCCACGCCCTCTACCACGAAATCCTCCCCCATCTGATCCTCTACCTCTAAAACCTCCTCTGTCCCCTCTACCTCGAAAACCTCCCCGACCTCCAAAGCCGCCACCATCTGAGTCACCCCTACCTCCAAAGCCACCACCATCTGAACCACCCCTACCTCCATATCCACCCCTATCTGATCTACCACGGCCTCCCCTCCAACTACCACCTCTTCCCCTGTCACTGTAAGAATCAGATTGCTGGTTGTTGCTACCAAAGCCACTTCCAGAACTCCAGTTACTTTTGCTGCTCCAAGAATCTTGAGTTCCACCCGCATCATTAGTTCCACTCTTCCACGAATTACTTTGACCCCATCCAGTAGATGAACCTCCATCAGAAGTCTTTTTCCATGGATCATTTTGATTTTTTCCATTTCCATCTTGTTCGACTGCAGATTTGCTATTCCATGCAGAGTTGTTACCTTCTGAAGCTTTCTGGGTAATCTTGTTGTCCCAACCAGCGGCTCCACCCACTTCACCAGATTTTTTGTCCCAATCAGACTGGTTTCCACCAGAACTTCCTACCTCAGTCGTGGCTGAATTTTTATTCCAACTAGAAGACCATCCATCATTTGATGGTTTGGAAGCACCCCAACCACCAGTGCTCTGGAAATCAGACGATTGATTATTAGGACCACTGGTGTCTTCATTAACATTTTTACCATGTTCCTGTGAATTACTCCAACTAGACTGGTTACCCTTAAATGATACATTATTAGAATTATTATTATTATCTTCACCATCAGTAGTCCAGCTACTAGACTGTCCTTGATTGAAGGATCTTCCTCTACCACTTTGATCTCGACCTCCTCGCCAACCACCTCGTCCTCTCCTACCACCTGATCCACGACCTCCATCAAATTCTCTTGGCCTTCCCCAGCTCCCTCCTTCTTGGTCCGTACCACCACTATTCCCACTCTCACCTTCTTTCCAACCCCCTGCAGCTTCTTTACCCCAAGAAGATCCACCATCCGGTTTGCCCCAAGTAGATCTGGTATCTTCTCCCCCACCAGATCCAGCTTCCTTCTTATTCCAAGTAGATCCACTACTTCCTTTGTCCCAAGAAGTACCTCCAGCTGGCTTGGAGAAAGATCCATCATCCTTTTTGTTCCAAGAAGAACCACCATCCTGCTTGCTCCAAGAGGTTTTGCTGTCATCAGCCTTGCTCCAACTAGATCCGCCATCTTGCTTTTCCCCGGCAGTCTCTGCATTTGCATCAGATTGCTTACCCCAAGAAGATTCACCGTTGCTTTTATTCCAAGAAGATCCAGAACCCTGCTGGTTAAAAGAGGTTTTGCTGTCTGGCTTACTCCCGCTAGATCCACCATCTTGCTTTTTCCAGTCATTATCTGCCTTTGCATCAGACTGCTTACCCCCCCAAGAGGATCCACCTTCACCTTCACTCTTCTTCCAAGAAGATCCAGCATCCTGCTGGCTCCACGAGGTTTTGCTATCTGTCTTATTTGATCCACCATCCTGCTTTGTCCATCCAGTTTCAGCATTTGCATCCGATTGCGGACCCCAAGAAGATCCACCCGCTTGCTTACTTGAAGACGATCCACCATCACTTTTATTCCAAGAAGATCCGGCACCCTGCTGACTCCACGAGGTTTTGCTATCTGTCTTGTCCAATCCACCATCTTGTTTTTTCCAGTCAGTCTCTGCATTTGCATCAGATTGCTTACCCCAAAAAGATCCACCGTCCTGCTTGCCCCATGAGGTTTTTCCAGAATCATCATTATTCCCTTGTTTTTGCACAGAACTGCCCCAGGATCCATCTGTAACCTTCTCAGTGCTCTCTTGATGTGATTCAACCTTTTTGCCCCAGCCACCAGACGCACCACTAGTGGCAGCAGCAGCAGAAGTAGCTTTCGCCCAACCATCATCTTGCCCAGAGTCAGCAACAGTTCTATCACTACCTCCAGATGCACCCCATGATGCATTCCCGGTGTTACCCTCGGTGGCAGTAGCCCCTTGAACCATCCAATCTGCCAGAAGAAAAAAAAAAATCGCTGGTAAGTTCATACACAATAAGTTCTTGTTGGATAACTGCAAATGAAGCGTGTTAGACACAAACAGAACTATAAAGGGTCGGAATGGTATTGTGCAGCAGAGGTTCCATATGCGAGGAAAAGGCACACTGCCAGAAAACTGTGGTGCATGATTCTCAACTTATACAATCAAACATGGTAAATGCCATCGATATGCGACGAACTGCAATGTTGCAGGAAGGAAGAGAATGCATAACAGAATAGGAAGACATGGATGACCATCCCTACATGCATTTTTTTTGGATTAGTTGGGCGGAAAAGGAACAGAAGATGCTTTGAAGGCTTAGTTACTCAACACACAAACTTAATAGTCATGCTTATATCTTTTGGCTTTTGGTATAGGATGACAGATGTATGATGTTCCAACTTACTTGAATTCCTCTGCTCACTAGGCTTTTTGTTTTTGTATGTAACTGCACCGATTTGGTGCTTTTACTCTGAAATAAAAAGTACTACCCTCTTTGCACCAATTTGTGTGGCACACTTTCCTTTTTAGTCCATCCCAGGAATAATGTCACCTTTCTTTATTTGGCATTTATTTAATGGCACCATCATTGCCCTTATTGGGTCCCATTTAACACTATTGTGAAGAAAAGTCAAAACTAAAAGTAAGCACTAAAGTGACTTTAGTAAGGGCAATCTGGTAAACATAACAAAGTCTTCCCTTACAGCGCCACATAAATTGGGATGGAGGGAGTACTACTCATTCAAGAAAAGGAGCAAAATGCTCTTCTTACCGTCAGAACCATCCTTTGTTCCAAGCAGGTCAAAAGGTTTTGATGAATCACCATCGACCCTATAGTAATAAGTAAAGAGTGTTAAAAGAAATAAAAATGTCAAAAAGTAATTGGAAGTTTCTCCTTGAATTTGTTCAGGTAAAGAAATTGTACCCAAGAGATACGACAGAACTCTTTGCATGAACTTCCGCAAGATGTTCAGATTTGACTACAAAGACAAGACTGTTTTTAGTGACAATCTCCCATATAACATTAGAAGTCAAAGCAAGGAAATGTATGAACCTGTAAGAATTTTTTGCTGGGAATCAAGCTTTACTGTAACATCAGAACGTCGTATGGCTATTACACGACAAAGGTATCCCTTCAAAGGCCCCACTCGGATTCTCAGAGACTGCCCAACTGAAAACATTTCATTGTCATCCCCGCGCTTGACTGTAGAGAGAATAAAAACAGAACTTAAAGGAATCAATATTTTAATAGTAAGCAGTGTCTTGATCCAAGGCACCAATTAGAAAAAGAGCAGACTCCTAAAACATACAGCTATTATTATCATCCTTCGCTCTCCAAGATTTCTCAGGCGAAAGAGGGGATTTAGGTGATGATGAGAAATCTGCTAAACCTGAGGGACCGGGTTCACTTCCCTGGTTAAATAAAATATGCACAAAAATATTAGCGCAACAAATATGGATAGCATACAAATATGACTAGTTAAAAAAAAACAAATGTACAGACCTTCCCGTTCAATACACCACCACTGCTTGCAATTCTTTCACACATCTGACCTTTGACACAGAGATAACCATTATTATCCTGTTCACTTTGGTCATATAGAAAGACGACACCTCTGTAAATCTGCTTCACAGTTCCTTGTTTATCCTGCATTTATTAGTTCCCAATTACATCATTTCAGAAGACTAATGACAAATAAAATGATGTTACTCCATCCCTGAATAACAGTCCACCTTCCGAGGGGATAACCTAGTGGGGCAACAACCTCGAGAATCAAGGTTTCGTAAAGCCAGCAGAAGCATTAGTCACTGGTGGATTAGATAAGTTGCGCGCGCACAACTTGACTCAGACACAACCATAATCATCCAAAAAGAAAAAAGGCCGAACCTTCAAGGAACCATCCAAAACTCTAACCACATCACCAATTGAAATGACATTAGTTAGCTGGTCTTTCACAGTGAATAGCTTCTTATCAAAAGATGCACGCTTCAATTCACGCAGTTGAACGCTCACTACCACAGGTCTCTCTGATCCATATTTCATGATCTGAGAAATAATCACTTTAAAATAAGAGATCATTCACCCAAAGCAAAATAAAGCCAATAGATACAAATATACCTTAAAGCTATCATCTTTCTCCTTGCCAATAATAATGCCAAAATCATTCCTACTGTAATAGCACATAAGAACTTTTAAGCAAAAACGACAAATAGGGGGTGGGGGGGGGGGATATTAAGTTGGTGAACAGTAAAGAGACAACCTACCCAAAAAATACAAGATCATCTACTTCAAAATTGTTTTCCATACTAGAGCTTGAAGAACTCTCCCCTTTCTCACCTCCTTTCTGACCAACCTTAAAATCATTTGTATTTCTCTTGTTCTTCCGATCACCATAAAGCTGGGTAAGCCAGTCTACATCCTGGGGTTCATCATTACTAGAAGGTTCAAACTTCAGGAGCTCAGCTTCAGTAGGCAATACACCCCAATAGCTCAATGAATCAGTCCCCACTTTTTTGTATAAATAACCATCCTTCAGCATCTTTCCATCAAGAATTTCAAACATTAGGTTTGTATCCCGATCTTTCCGGTACTGGATTAGAGGCCGAAAGTCTCTGCAGTTAAATTACGGCAAAACATCACATACTTGCAACCTATTATATTGGAATAGTAATAACAAATGGAGTATGATATTACTCGAGCTCTGTAGAGCTAATTAGTCTTGGTGCTGGAATAATTCCTTTCTTGGCAGCAACTCCTCCACCCTATAAATTTTAAAAACTCAGCTATCTGAGTAAGCTGAAAGTAAAAAATGAGAAGGTATGGAAACATCAATATGCTACATACTTTGAACAGTATCAAACGAAACAAATGTACAATATTAGAAGTCTATGACTACTAAAGTATAGAGATGTTTTACGATCAACTTAAACCGTGACTTTAAAAAAGGAATTAAAACCTCCACCAGTCAAATAAAAACCATAAACCCAGGTGAAAATGTACTTATAACAATTTCTCAGTGATAACAGCCAATAAATCCCTGCATTTTGCACTCTCTCATTGGAGACCTTCACATGGACAGCTCTCACAAGAGCCTGTCTAACTCAAGACAACACAGCTAGTATAGATGTTACATGTGCCAAGACAGCTCAAAACCATTCAATCACCATCCTTCACTACCCAGTAGCTGGGGCATGATATGCCTGCATGCATCTTTGGGTGTCTTTGGCACAAGAGGAATCACACTGTTTTGATGACATTTCAACCCTTACCCACTCTCTGAAGTCAAAAGCATATTATACCTCTTTAGTTGGAGCAATCTCACCCCTGTACATAATCTTGGCTCCTACCTTAAGACTTTTATCAGTTTACTAACTTTAGCTTAACCCCATATGTTTTAGGTTTTATTGTTTAGCACCCTGTCCTCGGAAATGTACTGTACAGAAGCTAACATCTGCTTCTTCTGTAATTTGCATCTCCTTGATGCGTCTATTGAAATACCTTACTTCCATCAAAAAGATGTTCAACTCTTGCAAAGAGGAAATCCAAAGCCCTTAAAAATGTATTCTAAGAAGACTAATTAAATTATAATTTATAGGTGTATTGATGATGATAACCAGCATTTTTTTATCAGTGAGGATGATAACCAGCATTTATGTAGCGGACTGCAGACGATATATATAAGCCTAAGTTAAATGAAAGTAGATTAATAAGATGTAAATCTGGATTGCTAAGTGCATAATTAGCCAAAAAAAGTTAAGTGCTTAGTCAAAATCAAGCATATATACTAATAGAGCATAGGAGCAAACATTAAAACAAAGAGAAGAGTAAGTACATTACTTTGATTTAAAATCGTAATATAATACATAAAAATTAGAAGTATCTACGCCGTGCAGTGCAGGAAATACTCAAATCAGAACCACCAATTAAGTACAAATTCACAAGACTACCAGCTCCAAGAAGATGTGCATTTCTTAAAAAGTTGAGGTCAAATAACCAATGCACAATTACCCAGAAAACACGGGCAGCACCGTCCCTCCCTCCCTAACACAGGTTTTTTCTCTTGCTATTACTTCTGTTTCTTTTTGGGATGGGGAATGAAGAGAAGAAGGGAGTAGCATGTTATGGGAAGTAGCATGTTATGCATCATATAGAAAGAGTTATTCACATTAACAAAAACATAAAATAATTCGGAAAATCAAATATAAATTATTACAAATTTGTCAGCAATGGCTTGTAAGTCTACTCTTGGAATCAGCTTTACTGTCACTTTCTTCCGCGAATCATTCACTGCCACAACCTACAGATCACGATGAAACAGTTAGCAAGCACATGAAAGAAGGTGATTCATTATTGTTGCACTTGCATAATTTCTTAGACAAGTAAACTGAGGCCAATAAGCAGCATAAGTCATATTGCATCTACATGTACAATAAGAGAGATAAAGTAGCAGCCAGCTGATGGAATTAATAGTACCTGTGCTAGATCACCCTTGTATATTCCACTTTTGACACGTGCCCACATGCCCTCAGAAATCCCACTAGACTTCTTCCGGACAGCAATCAAATGAGAAACTTCGTTCAGTGGAACAGGTGCCACTCTAGTTGAATATATACTACAAAGGCCTTTACATGCCTATACAAGGAGCTCGGTTTAGTCCATTTAGAATGTCATTAAAGAATACTTTATCCAAAAAAAAAAAAACTGTAACGAATGATCCGACTTCCACAGAAGCATCAAGGCCAGTTCAAGACCTAAGAATGTCATAATAAAGAGAAAAAAGAGTAGGACCTCATAAACGTCACATTGTTTGTCAGACTCGATATATATATATCCCTTCACATGATCAAGTGCAAAAGCGGATATTATCTGCAGCTTTGTTCCTAAAGCAAGCAAGTCTATATACTTTTGCATAAGACAGAAAGCTGAGTGTCTTTCTCTTCCAACCTATTGAACAACGCAAATACAAAAAATAAAGCAACATAAGCTGTAAAACCAGAATGACAATAGGAAAGAACTAAATGACAACAATCTGACAAATATGTATGAATGGCTTTTCACTTCAATGTCAATTACTATACCGTGCATTTAACTTTCCATATAGTTGGATCCTTGAGAGAAGGCACAAGTGTCTCCTGCTCAGACTGTCTCTTCCTATCATCAGCATCTTCTGCATAGGTAACAAAATTAGAACCTGGTTTATAGCGCTCCCTTAACATCCGCTCTAGCTCTTCTCCATCCATCTCCTCCTCTTTGATCACTGGGGGTTGGGGTGTTCTCGCAGGTTCATTCTTGATTTCAGCATTACTTCCAAATTCTTCTTCAAGCAAATCTGTTTTTTACACCAAAGGGAGAACCAAATTGATAAGATAAACAAACTCAAAATAGTTCTGGCAGAGTGAGCTACCAAAAATAATAGTAACTCGCTCCCCACTTCCCTGATCTCCCTGTGCAAATAAAAAAATGTTAAGCTCAGTGTTTATCTTGCCGCAACTAAGGTAGGTTGGCTCATAAGCTCTCTTCTTCCTTTTTTTTTTTTTTTTTTGCAACTTAGGCAATGCTGTTATTGTTAGAACAAGAAACAAATGATTCTATCATGTTTTGATTACACTTCTTTTCAGCAGAGGGTCTATTGGAAACAAGACTCTCTACCCCCACATCCACAAAGGTAGGGGTAAGGTCTACATACATCCTACTCTCCCCAGACCCTACTTGTAGGATTACATCGGGCACGTTGTTGTTGTTGATCAGTAAGAGTTGAATCTATAGAGATAATAATTCTTTAAAAAAAGAAGTAAAAATTGAGAGGCAGCATTGACCAGCGTACACTTTGAAAATGGATAATCACAGAGGTAATAAACAACAAGCACCTGTACAGAGAAGATTGGGATAAATCAAGCTAGAAGCAGCGAGTATGAGCTGCTTCTAAGTATGAAGCTTAGTATAAGAAAGAATGATATACTAATTGTTCTAGGCCAAGAGAATTATAGTACTAGGGAGCTGTTGCTTAAAACACGCTCCTGTTTCCCTTTTATATAAATAATAATACACACAGAAGATGTCAATCAAAAGAAAACAGATAATCAACCATACTTTGGACTGTGCATCTTCAAGGAATGTAAAATATAAATAGATTTGTCAAATATAATTTTATTCCTTGTACGTACTATGTAGGTACAGTCTGAACAACAGTCACTGAGAAACACAAAATGATTTACAATCAAAATATACAAATTAAAAAGGGAAATACCCAGAATCAGTACAAGACTCTGGTTTATCTTACATAGACTTTTAGAACCCAAGTTTACTACAGAAAAGTGAATCCCGTTCAAACAAATAACTTCCAAGATCGCATAATAAATTCCTACATGTAATCCTTTTCTCTTTGTTCATTTGCTACAAGGCAACAAAATCAGTAAATTTTAAACAAGACCTCCATGCTACGTTAATTGGTGAAACCAAACAAAGAATGAACAAAAATATTAAGCCACTGGGTGCAATTTCAGAATAATTTTTCAACCGCAAATTTTAGCTTTAAAAGCCTAGGTTCTCAAAAAGTTCATAAGAGCCTCAAACATGCAAAAAATCCACAAGTATGTGAAAACTGAAAACACATACTAGCATAGCCTATTACACAGACAGATTCACCAAAATCCCTAATTTCTCAAAGTCTTTTTTCTGAATTAACCAAAACACGACATACAGAACAAAGCAAAAAAGGAATTAGGTTACTGATATGCTGTCTCATATACCTTCAAACAACTTTTTACAGCTAATCATTCAAAATTCTCAAATCCTAAAACCTTTATCATACCTCAAACATGCAAAAGAAAACCACAAGTGTGTAAACATGCGTACTAAGCCTATTAAATAAATAGATTCACCAAAATCCCTAATTTCTCATCAGTTTTTTGAGTTATCCCAAACACAATTACACAGAACAAATCAAAGGAACAAGGTCACTGCTATGCTATATCGTATACTTACAAACAACTTTTTACAGGTAATCCTTCAAAAGCTTAAAGTATTAAAACCTTTATTTAAACCTCAAACATGAAAATGAGCAGTCAATAAAAATCTATGACAATGCAGACCAGTTACACAAACAGATTTACCAAAAATCCCTAATTCCTCAGACAGTTCTCTGAATTATCCAAAACACGAATACACATAACAAAGCAAAACGGAACTAGGTCACTGCTATGCTGTCTCATATACCTTCAAGCAACATTCGCAGCTAATCCTTCAAATCATCGACTCTTAAAACCTTTATCTAACCTCAAACATGCAAACAAATAGTCAAAAAAATCTACATCAATGCAGACCAGTATAGCTCTAAACCAACCGATTTACTGAAAATCCCTAATTTCTCAGTCATTTCTGCTAGACACTCAAAATCTGAAAAGAAGTTGAGTTTCAGCTGTAACGTATACCTTGCTCGAAGAAGTCAGAGTCACTGAAGTCAAAATCAGAGTCATCGTCGTAGTCGTCATCGACCTCGTAAGCAACGTCATCGACGAACTGAAGAACACTGCGATCTTTTCTCTTCCGACCACCGGTTTTATCGTCATCGAAATCATCGCTAGAGTTACGCTTACGTTTTCCGGCCGACGACGAAGCTTTGCCGTCGGTGACTTTTTCCTTACCCTTTTGTAAAACCGATTTTCTCCCCATTTTTGCTTCTACAACATCACAGAGAGAGTGTGAGAAAGAAAGTGAAACGATGAAATCACTGAAATGACACGTCTAATATTCCCAAAAAGACCTTTATATTAGGGGTTATTTTTTGATAAATTATTAATTATTTTTATTTTTATATTTGGCGATAAAAAAAATGATAGTCCGATATACTAATTTCTCGTTTGTAACGGATTTGAAAAGGGATCGGACGCCAAAGATTTATTGTATGACAACTCGACATATTAGGTTATTGTTATATGCGATGGATTTGAAAAACAATTAAATTGTAAAGGTTTATTTTATAACAATTCGATGCATTAAGTTTTGTCAAGGAGCGAACTTGAAAAATGATTGAATTGCAAAAAAAATAGTGTGAGAACTCATGCAAACCGTGTGAATCAAATATGTGTGATGATTTATACGATTTTCTACCATATGTAGTTCAATTTCATTGTTTCTACTTCCAGACGATCGAAAAAGAAAGAATAGTTAAGATATTTATGATAATTACGTATTTATAAAATGTCGTCTCTAATGCACAACTCAATACTAAGTTATTGTTATGAGCTAAATTTAAAAAAGAATCGAACTACAAGAATTTATTGTATAATTACCTAATGCACTAAGTTCTTAGTAAGCATTAGAATTGAGAAATGACAATAACAATTTATGTATTCGCATTTCAGGAAACTTAACATAAGATTTTTAATTTGAAATTTATCTATATTTAAAAATTACATATTATATTGTATTGCATGTGAGATAATAATATAGAGATCAGTAAATATGAGATAAAAATCAGAAAAATAATTTTTTTCCTTAACCTGAAGTTCTTAGTGAAAAATATTACTAGTACATTAAAAAATAAGAGTATATTCTAATTTTAATTAGTTTAAATCAAATGTGTAGTTATATCTTATACATTCACTTTTAGTTCAATGAATCGTAAAAATCTATCCATTGAATAACCTCGTCATTATTTAATATTGATATTGTAATCTCATTATTAACTTATTACCAAATTATTTGAATTTTGATTTGGCAAGCCAAATTTCAGACACAAGCTTCTAAATTTAAAGCAACCAAACATGCAAAAAAAATGATAAATTAAGGCAACTTTCACATATAGTCATTAAAATAATTTTAACTAGTTCCATTGTTAATCATAATTTATAATTATATGTTAGAGATAGGAGAGAGACGAGCGAGAAAAGACAATGAGTGAAGAAAAGTAAATTTTATATGTATATTTATCAAAGTGTATATGTATATATGTCTAATAATTATATATATATGTAACTGATATACATATATTTGTATATCTAGCAAGCGAGATTGGGAGAGGAAGGAGAGAATCGAGCGAGAGAGGGAGAGAGTGGAGACGGGCAATTGCATTTGTATATCTGTCATACGATTGTATATTTAATATGTATAATTTATTTTTATATATGTATAAGCGTGGGGAGAGGCGCACATAATAACAATTAAATTGAGTCGCAACCGTAATTATTTCAAACTATAATTATGTTCCCTAATTAACTAGTATATATTTTTTTTAACATAATTTTCCCTAAATTATTTGACTATGCTTTAAACAAAGAGTTTTGAAATAGGCTATACTCCTACTTTACCCTTATAACCAACAATTAAATAAACAACACTAAATAATTGGGTATGAAAATGGGGCAATGGATAAATAGTAGGATCATTATTTTAAGAAGTTAAAAGTTACTATAAGTTATTTAAAATTTAGCCATTTTTAGAATCAACACTAGATATACGAGATTGGAGTTTTAAATTATAGACATGTTGAGGACAATATAACTCATTGGACTGGTAGTGGGCTACAACAATAGCCCAACATCAACGTTCATGATTCTGTCCATTTTTAGAATCAACACTAAATATACGAGATTGGAGTAAATATTGACAGAAGCTATTTTGAGGTATTTCTGGAAAAAGAAAATAATTATAAAATAGTTAAGATAGAATGATTATTTAGATTAATTAATTATAAAATATAATATAAGAGTAAGAGGTGCACTAGGATATGGTAAATTGCAATGGGTCAATAAAATATCCACCAATAAATATTTCACATAAAAATTTAACATATGAAATCAAACAAAATAAAACTAAAAATTAAGTTGAGAAGAAAAAAAAACTAGTTTTTTTTTTGGAATAATTAATTCCAAACTATAACTCATTCTTGAATTCACAATATATACTTATTTTTCAGTAGTAGAAATCATCTTCATCTCCTTTTCATTTGCTTCCATTTGATCTCTAAACCTTTTATAAATATCACTCTTGTAATAATCCATAGTTCTCTTAACCAAAATCAAAGAAACAATAGCTCCAAATAAATTAACACAAGCTAATATAATAAAAGAATTTCTATAACATTGTTTACCAATGCAAGTTAATTCTTTCACCATTGATCTTGTCAACCCTTTACTTTGTAGTTGCTTCAATGCCTCATTATCATATAATCTCCCAACAACTTGCACATTCAATATATATGATCCAAGTGGACTAGCCAATTGACCGCAATTGAACAACGTTGAGTAATACTTCAGTCCGAATAACTCCGATATTATAATAAAAAGGAGTGTCAATTGGACACCAAAAGAGAAACCTATAAGTAATGATGCCACGTAGACTGAACCAGAGAATGGGAATGCAATGATGAGATCGCCTATAGCAGGCAAGATGAGAGCAAAGGTCATGATTAGTGTACGAGGGACTTTCCACTTCGAAAGAAGTTTTTCAGAGATGAATCCTGAACAAACCCTACCAAAATAGTTCCATATACTCATTAGGGACACAAATGTGCTAATGGTATGTTGTGGATACCCTAAGGACTCACCAATTTGTCCCAAATTGTCTATTGATGTTAAACTACACCCTAGTCCACAAAAAGTTGCCACAAATAATATCAACATGTCTATACTCAATAATGCTTGTAATATAGTATAATCCTCACCCCTTTTTGGCTTCTTGAATATGTCACTAAAACATCCAACTTCCTTCTTCTCTTGTACTTTCACCGTGGAAGAATATTCCGGCAACTCGATTTCCGACACCGGCGCCCTAGATATCGGCAAAGGAGGTTCTTCAACAATAACCCTAGAAGGTACACTTTCCAATTCTTTCTTATTCAACTTCCAACTTGCATACTCCTCCCTTATTGCAACAAATAATGGACAAAATAACACCACACAAACTATAGTAGCACATGCAACATAACCAATGTGTGAGAACTCAATGTACTTTTGTGCAATTGTAATCCCCATCAATAACAAAGCCAATACAATTGATATTACAAGTGTCACATAAAATACTTTCACCTCATTAGGATGTCTAGAAAATTTCTTCTCCCTAATACTAAATATAAAAATCAGCGATAAGAGTGCAGGTAGCCAAGCAATTAAAAGTATCAACGACTTCGAATCATTACCATAAATAGCTAAATAAAGTTGTGTAAATATTGCACCACTTAAACCTACAAAACCCTTCATCAATCCCAACATCATCCCTCTACTATGTGGGAAATTTTTAACACATGTAACAAGTGAACCAGTATTAGCAAAATTTTGTGAATTTGCACCTACACATATGTACAAACACATATGCCATATTTTAGGTTTTGCAATTTTTTTGGTCACGGCTAGCCATATTAATAAATATCCACTTAAATTCATTAGTGATCCAATTAATAGAACAAACCAAGTAGGTGTTACCTCAGCTAAAAGACCAGAAAGGACACCAACATTAGCACCCAAATCTTTGAATGTACTAAGAAGATTGAGGGTAGTTTGGTCATATCCAAGTGTCGATTTTATAGTTTTCGAATAAACACCAAATAAATATGTTGCACCTGCACCAGCCATGATCAAGTATGAAGCAAACATCATAAACCATCGTCCACGAAGAAATTGCAAAGTAAAATTGTATAATTCAAAATTTCGAGCCATATTTTTTGATATTTTTTGAAGTGTTTAAACTATATGTGAAATGAGTGTTATAAAGGTTTTATTTATGGGAATTTTAGTTAGTTTTATTAAGGATATAAAATACTTATTAAGTAGTGTGATTTCGTTAGAAGAGGGAAATAATTAAAATGTCATTGTATATTTATATTGATTACATTATCGGATAATAAAGGATAATGTTGATATAATTTTTGAGTTTATGGAGTCGTTGGTATAAATAAGATAATATATCAATAATAATTCATGACTTGCCATGAAGTGTTATTTGATATATACGTAACATAATCGTACTTATATTAATTTCTTGATTTTACGTTAATTTCATAAAGATAGAAATAAAGTCTGATATATATCATAATTTGTCTACAAATATTTGCATATTCATGACGTATATATGTATAAAAATATTTTAGAATGATTAAACGATATATATTTTTACTTTATTAATAATCAATAAATTAAATTACTTGATTTGATATTTAATTAACGGGGGAAATAAATATTTTTTTTCTATGAATAGTGTCGTACACATGCACAAATTTCTTATAAGAACTAATTATTCATGGAGTATAATTCTTTTTTCCTCTAAAAATTAGGGATTGGTAGAGTTTTGAACCAATATCCTTTAAATTAGGGAATTTAATACTCAACAAATTGACTACCATAAAAGAATTAGAAATGTTGTAGAGGAATTTTAAATTTATGGGTTCAATATTTTAATTTACTTTTTAAAAATTATATGTGAAGCTTATCATAATTTTTTATTGATAATTATCTTGTGAATGATAAAATACTACATGTATAGTTATATATTAAAACTATATCACTTAATTATATGATTAAATTAATAATAATTTCATTTTTCTCCTTTACAAGATGGACATTTAGAAACTGTTTTATGCACAATGTTAAACATGAGAATGAAGATAAATAAATTCATAATTTTAATATATAGTATAAAATTTTTGTATAAAATTTAATAAATATTAAATATGAATTCATAATTTTAACAGTACAAGAAGTTCAATCACAAAAATTTTAAAAATTAAATATAGCTTTTAAATTCATCCCTCCCACTTAAAAGAACCATTTTGATTAGAAACTCATAATTGATGAATCATTATATTCCACATACATAATTGCTCTACATAAAAATAAAAAGATCAAATAGATTACACGTAAAAATTGTTAAGCGATATTTATACATATAAAAAGATATTAATATCGTTGCATTCAGAATCTCTACAATCTTAAACAATATTTATATATAAAGTGATAATTAAAAATTCCCACGTTATATTATTGTCACAAAATATATTAATAACGATAATTATATTATTGTTCTTCATTAAGTTATAGTGATACCTAATGAAATGCAAAGTTATTGGTAATCCTCTTAAAAGGGAGAGGACCTCGTTCCTAAAAAAGAAACAAATTAGGACTACTTTAACAACGGTTACTTAAAAGGCATATATCGAGAAGTTATTTAAATTTAAAACTTTTAATTACGATAAAAAATAGAATATTCATCACCTACCAAAGTAAATTAGTTATTTATAAGTCATATTTATTGCACCTGAAAGTTGGCATGCCTAATGCTACGTACTCATAATTAATTATACTTGTCACCTTTTGAAAGTGAAAGTCTCCGAAAATAAATGGTGAAATATCAAAATTGATATATCAATCACAATAAATAAAATTAATTTATTTGCCACACGAATTAAATTTTCAGAACTTGAATTTGAGATCTTTTTATCCATATCATTGTATTTCTTTAATAATTATTTTAGTGATTACTTACTACTGTTTTCGAATAATTCAAACACCACATATTTTGGTCAAACAAAACAGCTCTTCTTTCCACACAAATTTCAACAAGTCAAACTATAATACTCCAATTATTAAGGATTATAATTAGCTCGTAAATTATAAATCATTATTTATAATTCGTTACTAAATAAAATTGGCAATGAAATAAAGGGGTTAGCTTGCACTTCACTTTCATTTAATACATTCTTCTTTTTTTTTTAAATTAAAGCCTACCTATCAAGTTTATTTTAATTTTCTCTATTTCGGTCTATCACTAACAATATTTTTAGTTTGAATTGTCAACCTTTCCTTTTTCTTTGAGAAAAAAGGTAAACGATGTTATTTGAAATAGTTTTCAATTTGAACTGATTTCGTACGTCTATAATAATAATAATGATATAATTGAAATTTATTCAAACGTGAGACGCTATAACAATATAACATAACACAAAATTAAGTAAATGAAAATACATGTGAGGGAAATTATCAAAAATATATTTCATACTTGTACTATATATTACAAAAAAAAAAAAAACACCAAAAAGCTATCTAAATCTTTAATTTCTTTTTCTTCTATTCAACATTTTTGTCTTCATTCCTAATCTACCCCTTACTAGTACCATTTTGTCCCAATGTCATTTCCATCTCAAGATTCTTATTAGCTTCTTCTCTAAATTTCTTATAAATATCACTCTTATAAAACTTCCTAGTCCTAATCACTAAAATAATTGAAACAAAAGCCCCAAAAATAGTAACTAATGTTATAATAATAAAAGCTAATTTAAAACACTCAACTCCATCACAATTCAAATCTTCACCTTCTCTTCTTATTCTTCCCAACATCTTCAATTGTTTTTCTGCCTCTTTATCATATAAATAACCAGCCACTCTTACATTAAGCACATATGAACCAATTGGACTTGCTACTGACCCAAAATTATATAATGTTGAGTAGTATTTTAGTCCAAAAAGTTCAGAAATTATTGCAAAAAGTAATGGCCATTGTGCACCAAAACAAAATCCAATAATTATAGATGCAATATATAGTCCACTAGGCACATTAAATGCAATTAAAATGTGTCCTATGCATGAGACTATTAGTGTTATGGTTAGGGCTAAAGGTCTTGGAAATTTGTATTTTTTCAAAAAATATTCAGATAAAAAACCAGCCACTACTCTACCTAAATAATTCCATATACTTACTAAGGACACAAATGTACTAATGCTTTTTTTGGGGTACCCTAGTGATGTCCCAATTTGACCTAAGTTGTCTATAGCTGTTAATGTCCCTCCAACTCCACAAATTGTAGCAACAAATAGTATCAACATGTCTAGACTGAATAGAGCTTGGAGTATAGTAAAGTCTTCGCCCCGAGCTGGCGGTTGAAAAACTGTCTTCCAGCAAGAAATCGAAACTTCTGAATCTTTGAAGTCAACATCAGAACTACTTTTTGACTTCCCCTCAACAATACCATCCAAACCTTGTTTCTCAAAAGTCGTGTCAGTAGTAACCGATGCTGGTGCTGGTGCTGATGCTGGCGGTGATAACTGAGGACCCTCACTTTTAGGGTTTTCACTTACAACTTTGACCTTGGAAATACTATCCAACGCTAATTTCTTCGCGTTCCATGAATTGATTTCCTCTTTTATCACTAAACCAAGTGGTAAGAAAAGCAAAAATACCACTAGAGCTGCACTCAAACCATATTCCATCTGTGTGAAATTAAACTTCTTTTGAAGTATAATAATCACCATGAGATATCCAGCTAGAACAAGCGACATGTATAAAAATCTATAAAACACTTTAAGTTCGTGTGCGATTCGAACGACTTGTATAACCCTTATGGTACGTAAAAATACTAGAGAAATAACAGCTGGCAACCAACCAATAAGCAAAATTAATGACTTAGAATCATTACCATAAATTGCATGATAAATTTGTGTTAAAATTGCACCACTTAAACCAACATAACCTTTGAGTAATCCAAGAACAGCACCACGTGACTCTGGAAAATTTTTAACACATGTCACAAGTGCACCAGTATTAGCAAAAGATTGTGAATTACCACCAATACAAATATATAAACACATTAACCAAACTTTTGTTGACATTTTTTTGGTAACGGCCATCCATATCATAAAATAACCAAAAAAATTTAATATAGCACCAATTGAAAGAACAACCCAAGGGGGTGAAATTTCATTGATTAAACCTGATAAAATACCAACATTTGACCCTAAATCTTTGAAAAAACTTAGTAGATTGAGGGTAGTTTGGTCATATCCTAAGGAAGATTTTATGTCACCGGAGTATAGACCAAACATGTAGGTGGCACCCGCGGCTGATAGGATCAACATGGTTCCAAACACCATGAACCATCGGCTCAAGAGGACTCGGATAGGTAAGTTCATCGTCATGTTGTAATATGATCGATGAATATTTTGATCGAATTGATATTTGTAGATGCTTAAAATTTGGCCACACACATTTGTAGTTGTATACATGAAATTGTGCATGTTTATATAGACCTCATATAACACCTACCCTAGTCATGCACCCCCCCACCCCCCACAACCTACCTAAAATAATAATAATACAACATTACCCTATTAATGGTGAGGGTGGGGGTGGGGTTGTCTAAAACATAGACTTTATAGTTGACTTGAGCAAGTTTCTTGGAAAGAAGGATGGACAAAGAAAGATATATTTTAGAAAAAATCTATCAAATTGAAGGATAAAATTGTAATTATTAGTCTTAATAAATAATTGAAGCAATTCTATTTTATACGAGATATTTGATATTGTAATTCATTACAAATATAATTTTAGCTATATTAGATGATCTTTGGCATATATAGAAGATCAACACAATAACTGACTTTTTATATCGTTATTATAAGTTAGCATGAGATTTCATTTTCTATAATATATTTATTTGAATGAGTATTACAAAATTTGATTTTAGCTATATTGTAGGATATTTTTTTTATATATGGAAGATTAAAACAATAACTTATAATGTGTGATTTCTTATACTGATTAAATTGTAAGTTGACACGAGATCTCATCTCATATATATTTTTATTTGGATGAGTCATGAAAATACGGGACATTTAATATTGTGGGTAATTAATTAGTTATACTCATCGACCAATGAATACTATATATGCCGCCCTACAAGTGCAACTTGTATTCATTATTATAAATCTGGATTTTTAAATTAAAAAATAAATTGTTTTCTGATTTTTTTTGTTTTATTTGCCTTAAATTTTCCTTATTTATATTTTCAAAAAATATAGAATAAAAAATTAGAATTTTTTAATAGTTGAGGTATTAAAAGTGTCATTTATTTTTTATTAATTACGAAAATTTCACCTTTTAGTTTATTTATTATTATTATCTCTTATAAGTTCTATAAATTTTCAAAATTCTTCATTTAATTTTTGTATATCACATTAATATATTTCGCGCATCACATTAGTGTACCATGTATAAAATGTACCTCGTATATCAAATTAGTGTATCTCACGCATCAGATTAGTTTATCATGTATAAATGTACCTCGGGCTTCATATTAGTATACCTCACGCATCATATTAGTGTATCTGGCGCATCATATTAGTGTATCTTGCGCATTAGATTAACGTACATCAACACTTATATTATTGTATCCGTTTTGAGGAATTTTTGTAATTATAAACTTTTAATGAATAGATTGTAATTTTATCTTATAAATATGTGATTTTTTTAATTTGCTCATTTTTTTAAACGTAAAACGAAAAAAAAATTTACGAGGGGTAACTTACAACGTGGAACATTTTTTTCTTTTCAGTTAAATTTTACCTGTTATATACAAATTTTATTATATAAAGTCCATTATTGATCGAACATGTGGCCATAAAAATAAAATTTAAAAAAATCTAAGGGTCAATCAACTTGCTACGTTTTATTATTTAATTTAAACGTCGAAAACTAATCTCTAGAAAGGTGAAGAAAACTACTAATTAATTAGTACTACCTCATTTGTAGGCAATGTATGCTTCAAACTATCATAAAAATATTTTTTAGTAACAAAAAATATGTAAATTAACAAAAAAAAAAAATTAAAAAAAATTAATATCTCTATTACTTAATTGTTATTGGATATAATATTGTTATAATAGTGCTAAAATGTAATGCTTCTAAAAATCATATACTCATTTGCAATTACACTATCGTTACTAATTAATTATTATTAAAAATTATTTTTGATATAGCGTCTACAAATGCTCAAAAAGATGATAAGTAGAAGATATTGAGACCAAATAATTGTTAGGAAGCGTTTTATCGCTAATAAGTGACGGACTAATTAGAGTTAGAATATTTTTTATTATATATATATATTGATATTTTTTGACTTTTACGTGAATTTATTTTTTTATATTTTGACACTTTTTAGCCAAAATTTTACTCTGTCACTATTTTTACATAAAACTTTTTAACGTGAATTTAAATTTAATCGATTCTAATATGAGTACAAAACACCAGAAAGAATAAATAAATTATCCAACCATAAGTGGGCAGCTAATGTCCAATTTTAGACAACTTGGATGAAGATAAAAGACAAATTTACTGTATTTTATATCATCGATCTTTTATGTTTGTCTTAATATAAAGATCTATGCTAAAATTGGTCGTATAACTTTCTAATAAATTATTGTGTACTTTAGATTTCATAACGCAATTATACTCTTATAATATTGTTCTTATATTGCTTTTTTCTTTTGGTTTGTTCTTTCAAAATTTCTGTATTTGACATGCTAGAATTCATATTCTATTTTTATTATTGTAAAAGTTTAAATAATTAAGCAATACATACACATATTAAAAGTAATAGTACTGGACCATGTATCATATAATCAACTAACTTAACTAATCACATCATTTTCGAATTTCAATACATAGTACTATATATATATATATGAAAATCATTAAAATTAATTTTAAAAATTAACTGTGAATCTATATTTATTTAGGTAAAATGAATTAACAGTAAGAATCTAAAAGTTAAATTTACGAGAGTTCTAAATTATTTTCTAATTATATTATTTGTTCATTAAAAATTATGAATCCGCTTCTAAATCTGACATGTCCTCCTCTAAAATTTCAATTGACAAGTAAAACACCAATTCAATACGTATCATTTACTTATACTTTTTGTGGTGTAGAGTTCTTATCAATATAATTCAAAGATATGTATTATTTGACTGAAGTAAAGTTTAAGTTTATGAACCATACACGTGATTTGAATTGGTCCTTGCAATAACTAATCATAAAATAGTCAATTATTTGGAAACAATTTTAGACTTAAAACCCCCTAACAAAGTAGATATTTTCATTTTTTTTTATAATGATCGTAACTAAAAATATAAATGGGTTATCACTGACGTATTGAAAATGACTTAAATTTGTTTTTTTGGTAAAATGAATGAGTAACCTTCATCATATGTCTGAAATCTCAATTCCTGAATAATTTTCTATCCTTTTTTTCATCTACGTGACACTAGTTTGAAAAAATGTCAACACATATTGGGCCCACAAGATAATGCCACGTAGGCCGAAAGGGGTAGAAAATCATTAATAAGATAAGTTCAGGGGTAATAGGACCTTAATGTAGTATAAGGGTGTCTCTCGAATTTCGAGCATATGTTGAGGGATACTTGTGCATTATCCCTTCTTTTTTATAAATTGGACCCCAATTATCCTTGCATTAATTTTCGGATAAAAATATCTATTTTTTCCGACCTATTAAACACGGATATTCCTTTACGATTAAAAATGTCACTATTTTTAGTAAGTTATGAAATAGCAACCCGTCGAAGAACTTGATTCTTGTGGGATGGAATGTGCTCGGCCGCCTCCAACTTTTTCTGTGGGTCAGATAACTTTCTTAAGTCAACAGACATCATATTGATCTCTCTATTGCTTCCGCAAACGGTGATTTCTCGATTTTCACTTGTCAATATGCTATCCTGAATAAACCTTTGTCCAGCGTGAGACTTAATTTTATTAATTAAATAGGTGGTAGATTATTTACTGATTCATACATTTATTAGGATCCAATCTATAAATTGGATATTCTGTTTATGCGATAATTATTGATGTGATGTTTTTAATGACTAAACAAACTATTAATATATGATTTTTTTCCAAAAAAAGATATATGACTGAAATTTTTAATTGAATGATTCTCATAATTATCCCAAAAAATCTGGGATACAGCACATAGATAAAGACATAATATTAATTTTCTGTGTATTTGGTTGGATTAATCACCCACCTAATTAATTAAATTGATTAGAATATAATTATTTTTTATTCATTTAATTTGGTCTTAATTATGATTTTTATGACTGTTGGTCACATTCATATCTGTTGTCATGTGAATGATTCTTCAAATTAGGTTGCAATATTCATACCATAATTATATAATACCATAATTATATTATACCTAATACAACCACAAATAAGTTATTTTTAATACATATTTATTTTGAAAATATGAATTAAATTGTTCACAAATTCTGAAAAATTATTTAGAGTTTTTAAAAAAATTTATAAAATCAAATTGATCTAAATCAACTCCAAATTTGATATTTTTATTTATGATGAATCATGTTATGTTTAATTAATTTTTAGCTACATATTTTAAATTCCATTATGACCTACATGTAGACTATTAGTAGCAAGGAAACAAAAATATTAAATTCTATAATTTGGTAGAATCTCTAACAAATAATACCACGTATAATTTTTTTTTTTTATAGATATAGTCAATGCCCTAATAGTTACACAATATTAGTCGAAGGAAGTAAAAGATCAAACAAAAAAGATTACGTACTTAATAATTACTGAGTTTAAAATTTAATATTTGTAGATATGTATTTTTTTAAAATATAAATATATTATATTTAGCTCTAATAAATAGGCGTATTAAGAAAGATGTGTTGGTTAAGTCTTATCGACATAGTTAATTGTTATTATATTTAATATTTATAAGCTTTATGAACATTAATAAAAAAAATGTTAATTTTTGTAAGAAATTAAAATTTAAGCTATTATTTTTAATTAATTAAGATAAAAAAATATTTTTAATATAATACTAATTTAATTGAACTCATATTCAAATTTCTAACTCCATCCGACCTTTATAGCTTTCTTGATAATCTCAACTGTTTATGTTATATTTAAGATAATTTATTTTGTAATGTACCCTCTATGTAATTGTATAAATACATTTGAAGATTATTATTAATTATAAAATTTAAAATAAAAGGGTATATGTAAAACGGTTTCCATAATTTTGATAAAATTGTAAAAAAATATAAAAAGAAATACTCTTCTTAAAATAAGAGAATTTTTTTCTTCTTGATCTTCCAATATTGCTAATATTTTAATATAATTTTTCAATATTTCTTTGATTTCCAATAAATAAACACCCCCCCCCC
>NC_028647.1:2482177-2499959 GCF_001406875.1 Solanum pennellii
TATATATATATATATATATAATTAAGTTGCTACATTGCTGGAAAATAGTTGTCAATTTGTCTTTCAACTTCCATATACCCAATGGTCGGTCAAGTAAATTAATTATTTAAACATTTTTCCTATTTTGTAGGGGGAAAAGCAAATTTTTATTTTAAAATACAATCATTTAAATTAATTAATTAATTTCTCTTGGAGAAGTTAACTACTTTTCCTAATCAAGTTGTTTAGTTTACTAATTCCTATTGTTGGGTCAAATTGATCTTATCTATGTCTACATGTGACTACAATTAGTGGGGTTTTAAGATGTTGAAAACACGATCAGGTGTTTTTCGTAAATAAAATATTTTTTTAATTTTTTCATGTTTCATTTATTAGAGTATTTTTTTTTTAAATAAGTAAATTTTTTTAAAATTAAGGAAATTGATTTTCCTAATAAAAATATGAAAAATAAGTTTCATAACCACGTTGATCTTATCCTCCACACCATTCAACAAACATGACTTCGTCTTCATACCAATTACCAATAAATCGAATTGATAAATTTTAAAATCAAATCGAATCGATCGATACGTAGTCCTATTTTGGTGCTTAACTCAATAAACCATTAATGAAAAATTATGCGTACGCCACTGCTCATATCCATTCTTCCACCCACACTCTTACCTCTCATAGTATTTGTTTAAATTATATATCGAATACTAGAAAAATAAGTACGAACCATGTATATTTTCTAAACAGTATGTTTTTTAATAGAAAAATATTTTCTTCGTACCGAACACACCCTTAGTTTAGAAAAGTAGTACTAGATTTTTTTTAGTTGTATAATTGATCCATAATTACTATAATTAATCAAGTTAATTAAGGATAGGTTGTCATCTGATCAAACCTTGAGAAGTAGTTTTGTTATGTTTAATTAATAATAAAACTAGCAGCCACATATTTTAAATTCCACTATATATGTTGTAGACTATTAATTAGTAACAAGGAATCAAAATATTTTAATATTTTATTGGAATTTGTTTCCTTGAGTAAGTACTTAGAATCTCTAAAACAAATAATAAAAATACTATAATGTATGTATTATTTTTCTTCTACATAGTCAATGCCCTAGTAGTTACGCAATTTTAGTATATAGTAGTCCAAGGAAGTAAAAGAACATACAAAAAGATGATGTTATTATAGCATCATCATTCATCATATCAAATAAAATAAAAATAACAAGTAACACGATTAATAAATAAAATTAATTATTTAGTAAATGATATTCTTTTTTAATTTATGTACTTTTAAATTATACATCTCTTTTGAATCAACTAAAAATTTTATACTTGAAAAAGCGTTAGACTTCACTCTAAATTTTTGTAAATTAAGTTATTGCAAAGCTTAAACGGTAAGTCTAATATTATAGCTGTAAAATTGAGTAATATATAAATAAACATTAGATCTTGAGTTTAACATAGTACGCATGAGTGTATTTTAAAAATCTATATTTGCATAACATTTAAAAATTTATATTTTGCACAACATAGTTCGAAAAAGCTAAGCACACTGTATCTTTTCTAAACCATCCTACTAAGATTTTTCGAAGTCAACATATATATGTTCTTAGCTAAAGATCATGTTCAATCCATGCCAATAAAAAAATAAAGAAGCTCGCGATCTAAAGATCATGTTCAGTCCATACTAATAAAAAATAAAGAAGCTCGCGATCTATCAGCACTTAAAGGGCTACCCAATGGAGATGGAATCACCCCACCACACTAACATATAATGGACCACTAGGAAAAATACAAGGAATATAAGGATAAATACAAAAAAAAAGAAAAGAAAGTGGCAATGTTTTATTATCAAATGTAGAAGCAAAAAAAAAAAAGGAACAAATATGTTTTACATATATCCAATGTAAACAATGCATTGAGTCAAAACATGCATATATATATATATATATATATATATATATATAT
Organism: Solanum pennellii; assembly: GCF_001406875.1. Lineage (NCBI taxonomy): Eukaryota > Viridiplantae > Streptophyta > Magnoliopsida > Solanales > Solanaceae > Solanum > Solanum pennellii. Next base: position 2,484,142 of record NC_028647.1, read on the forward strand.
ATATATACAAGTTGAAAATATTGTAGTAAATAAAGTGGTGCTAGTGATATCCTTTTTGAATTTGATATATACACACAACTTTTGCAGCAATTGCAGAAAATATTCCTAGCTTTATATTCATATATTTTCCATTTTTGAAATAGAAAATGATGTAATCCAAGAATAATAATAAAAATAATATGGTTCTAGTTGTATCCTTTTTGAATTTGATATTTCAAAAGTTGTAAGAGCTAAGAATTCAAACTTTTATAAAGATAAAAAACAAACTTATATGTTAGGACTATATTGCTTTGCCTACTTGCATAATTATCGATGATGAAGATAGCATTTCGATTACGAAATTTGCATGATCCACTAATTTTGGTATATGTTAAAAAAAAATTTCAATTACAAAATTTGTATGATCCACTAATTTTGATGTATGTTAAAAAATCATATTTCGATTACAAAATTTGTATGATTTATTTTTGGCTCCGATTCTCTCTATATAGTAATTAGAAAAAGATTAAAGCAAGTCAAACACTCTGTATATAATATATAATCTATATACACTCGTCAACTTGTTCACTCTCTGAGAGTGACTAGCACACTTTAAAAAAAAAGATAGTTTACTAAGCATCCATGTGCATTATACTTTGTATTTTTTTTATATTAAATTTTTTTTTCTCAGCTCACTCGATGTTTCTTATCTATTTAAAGTTCAATTAATTTGAGTTTACATTGAAAATATCACCAAAGAGATAACATTTTTTTCATCAAAGACGACTTTATTCTGAACTTGAATACGAAATCTCTTGCCAAACATGATCAAAGGCTCTTTAATAAAATTGGAACTCTTTATGTAAGTTGTACTAGGTCAAATTACAACTTCAATCTTGATGAACAATGTAATGTTAAGTAATACAAGTCTTCTAATATTTATTTTTTCTTTCACGTAATCTTTTGCTGCACGTAACACCTAATTTTTATCTAATCAAATTTTATTCAATAAGAAATACAAACACTTGTTAGACAAAGCAAAATGTCTAGAAGTAACAGTTACACATCACTACTAAATACACTAATATTTACTAGTTTCTAATCAATTTACCCAAGATTAAATAAGTGATAATATATTATCGATATGTTCCTCAACACTTGGTATGCATTTAAACATTATATATCTAATAAAATTCTACGAAGGATAAAGTGTATAGAAATCTTATCAACTTATCCCTACATCGTGAAGTAGTTATTGAAGTCTCAACCATCTCATAGCTATCCGTTATTTTGCATCCAACGGAAAGAGTGCTCTTTAAACCATACGTGAAAAGTAATATTCCATCAGACAAACAAGAAAAAGAGACATACTAATGAAGATAACAAAACGTATGCGAACTTTGCCCCTACTGTGAGGTAGAAAGACTGTTTTCGATAGACACGGAGGAGTTATTTTTGTTTAATAGTAAAAACAAAAATTTAGAAGGTTTTTCTAGCAATATAATATAAAACGAAGATATAGTTTTCCCCTTTGGTACAATTTTCAACATTTTTACATCTCAAGATATAACTTAACCAAAGGTGCAAGATACTTAAAAGGACAGCAAAAATTCAAACATGGATAGTCTAATACATCAACGATTTAGCACTTCAATAACGGTCAAAGGCAGCGGCGGGTGGACGTCCTCCTCCCCTACGAGGGTGATCATATGGTCCTGCTCTGTCTCTGATGCTTTTCCCCTCGTAGCGTGCTGGTCCTCCACTGGAGTATCTGTCACCATATCGTGGACCTACATCTCTGTCGAAACCCTTCTCTTTGCCTGAACCGTTCTGAGCATATCGGTCAGAAACCCCATACTTGTTGTCCGCGAAACGATCACCACCAGCAGGGTGCCTAAATATCATAAGAAGTCACTTTTGGTAACATGTGGGGGAGGGGGATTAGATCTGTAAAACCAAGCAAGAATAGAGAAAATATCACACCTGTCATTGGCAAATCGATCACGGCTTCCATATCTATCATCTTTGCTATCATAGCGCTCCTTATCAGCATAATGGCCTCTGTCGTATTGATCATCCGTATACCGACGGTCACTGCCATAACGATCCTCACGTGCACTACCTCCACCAAACCTTGATCGAGGAGGGGGGGATAATGCACGTGAACCACGGCCACCACCTTCTTGTTGACAGTCTCTAGCCCAATGGCCTGGGCGGCCACACTTGAAGCAATTGTCTTGCCCTGCTGACCTATCACCACCACCATAGCCACGGCCACCACCACCGTAGCTACCCCTGTCACCACCACCGTAGCTACCCCTGTCACCGCCACCATAGCTACCCCTGTCACTGTCTCTGTAGCTACCCCTGCCACCTCCTCCGTAGCTACCCCTGCCACCGCCTCCGTAGCCACCGCCATAGCCATGGTCAGAATCCTCACCACTCATCTTTGGTTGGGCCTTGTTCACAGAGATCACCTTATCACCAATCTCCCTACCATGCATTTCTCTGATTGCATCTTCCATGGAGCGACGGTCTGCAAATGTTAAAAACCCAAATCCACGAGGACGCCCTGTATCCCTATCCAGCATAATCTACAGTGCTAACAGTTTAGAGACTAGGACAGGACAAACACATCAAGCTAAAGATTTACTCTCTTAGAAGCCTGTAATAATATACAAGCACATGACATTCAAAATTGATATCTAATAGGAACAAAATCAAATTGATAACGAGGACAAGGACTTCAGATATAACACACACTAAAGGAGGAGTTTCATTTACCTTTCCTCTTTCACATGCAAATTCTGAAGAATTAAACAGTGAAAATTACTGACCAGAATTATTGATGATTTCTCAATTAGCAAAATGATAGCAAAACAAAGTAGAGCATTCTTTGACATGATCTAAACCTTGCAAGAGCAATAGTTTAAATTGAGTAGCCAACAATTCAACTCAAAACAGTATCAAAAGTTAATTATGAAAACAAAATGGAAGGTACATTCCTTTCCTTAATGCTTCAGACCATTTCCAGGGCTCCCTATTAAATCCCTCCACTTTCAACTTGATGATCTACATTTAATGCAGTGAAGTTTGAATGGAGAAAGTGGTTGATTTTGGTCATGCATGACAAGGTATGCTAGAACTTCCAAGCAACAAACTCTCATCATTGCTACATTTCAACACATTATCACAATATCATGATATTCTAGCTATTCACATGGAAAAATCAAATTATATGTTCTTTTTAATATTTTTAACCAAAAAAGAATGTCATGATATTGTGGTGTAGTGTTGAAATTATCACATGAAATCTTCCTCTAGATGATATATTTATCACGTATATATATAATGAACACCACACGTCTTATTAATGCATCACTCTGCCCACTTAGTGGCTAGAGTGACGTCATTAGACAGCTCTTCCAGTTCATGGTTGCTTGTAAACTTGGCATTCAACTTTAAATATTTTACATTACTCAATATATACTCCAATTCCCCAGTTAATACCAACTATACAACTACGCATGCAACTGCGTAAAGCATAGGTAAGCAAATGAGAAGTAGTAAACCCGGACTGCTGTTAAGTTTCTTAATCACTTCATTAGTATGAAAAGGAGAGAAGTTAAAGCATATTTTTAAACAAGATTAGGAATATAAAGTTACTTTGGCGGAGGAAGTCTTACTTGGGCAGCAGAAATCTGCAGGTCTGCAGATTATTTGACTCAGACCACATGTATCCAGTGTAATCAGTACCATTAACAGCTAAAACAACAAAACCAAACAAGAAGGCTTCCTAACCTCTTGGATAAATCTTAACTATGCCAATTGGGACTTATGTTGGATCCATAAACTTCTTTCATATATTTCAACCAGACTAACGAGTAACGAGCAGAAGTATTGCAGGCGTATGTCAAAGAACAGGTGTCTAACCATACAAACACAGCTTACCAGTCAAAGAGTTGACCATACTGACAAAGCATATTGCAAAAGTTTCCTTGGGAAAACTTCTCACGAACATCATTTGTTTTTTTGTTCAGTAACTGTTCAAAATACTGATCTTCATTCAGCTATCCTTTCCAGCACAAGCCTCAATTAATCCTGATTAGGCCTAAACCCCTACTAGAAACTTTTTAACTTCCCACTTACGCCATCTGCTAGCAAGGCATCAAAGCAGATAAAGCTAACTCAAAAGAACTAATCCCACTTTGAGCCTTTGAAATGCATTTCAGGGGGAACAGGGTAAAATCTTAATAAACTAATCTATAGCAATAATCCATGAAACTTAACACTCTGAAGCTGCTAACTTGGCTGAGCAACGCAACTCCTGAGTCTTCAGAGGCATCATATGGAAGACAATGCAGTTGCTCAAGAGAAGAACATCTCACAAGAGCAAACCGATCATTCAACAACCAAGTAAAACAGAAAGAGCTATCTACATGGAGAATGAAACATAAGTGCATCCAGATACTGCACGCAACAGCTTCTAAAGGGCTTCAAGAAGGTCAAGAAATCAAGAATCACATTCAATCCTGACAGTGGCAAACCACCAAGTGAAACAGAATGAGCAATCAAAGAGGGAATGAAACAGAAGTGCATCAAGATTCTGTGTACACCAGCTTCGAAAGGTCTTCAAATGGATAGAGAATCAAGTTCAATCTTGAAAGTGGCTCGCGTGAAGGCAGGAGATCAGCTAAGTACCACATAGCTCTCACCTCTTTCCCTGAAACTTCTTTAGAGCAAAGAACAGGTACCGCCAGATGTCGTCTAATACAGATCCGTCGACTGTCGTAGTTATAAATGGGAAAGTAGAAGTTTAACATCCCCGTAATTTTACAGGAAACACAAGAAGGTTGTTGTGTTTCTCTCATGAATTCCAGTACCCAAGCTCTTATCTCATGTATGCCACTGACCATTCAAAAGAACGTCTCAGTGTTACAAATACACCTCACAGATCACGAATTAGAAACAACGTAGCAAACCGTAGTTGGAAGATTGACTAAAAAAGAAAGTGCTGCTACCATGCAAAGGCACTTGGGAGCTTATATATCTGGTGGGCGCTCATCATAACAATGACATCCAAATTCTAGTAAGAGAAATGTCATTAACCTTCGATCAGACTGGTCCTGCTAGCTTTCAAGAACAACATGCCCCGTTCACAGAAACTGTCAACCAATTTAACTTGAAGAAATATGGAAACTAGACTCTGAGCTAAATTGCATATTCAAAATTCTTCTCTTAGTTTAACCTCTTATTAGCAGGAATGCCACCATTGCTTGCAACTGATACGCAAGAGCTAACTTGCCTCTTATAATTTAAGCACCTTACATCAAGAGCTAACTTACCTCCTCTATTCCCCCATTTGACATGTGTCACAAAATTAAACATATTTAGAGGATAGTTACTGCCACTTGAATGCTATGCCTTTATGTTTAACATTAATTGAGGAAAAAGTCTTAAAATTAATGGTGCTTCCACCAAACAGACCACCTATGATGCGCGCTCATTCCACATATTCCAATCATTTTCCATGAAGTCCAAAACACAAATGTCCCTTGAAATTACTACACCATACAATTAGCTAATGGCTGAACCAGAGCAGAATTATGAATCAGCTGCACTCAACATAGAGACGCATTTCTGAGCAAATCACTGCTGCAATAGAAACCAATAGTGCTTCACATTGTTAACATGCAGCTGATCTAAGCATTTTCGGATAGTCTAGCAAGTGAAACCTCAAAATCAAGCTGCTGAAGGAATCAAGTATTTATGTCCAGCAACTTCACATTCCAATGAACAAAAATCCTTCCTCATACAATTCCATCTAAAGCACCTCAAATCCATTAACTGGCATAACCAGATCCAGAAATATTAAAGGAAAAAATTAATTAATAAATGATTAAAAAGAAATGAAAAGTTGGAAATAGACATGAGTTAAACATCAACTTGAAGCAATACAATTGTTTTGCAAAGTTGAAGATTAACCCAACAAACTCCCCCATAAAGCATAGCACCACAAAGCATATGAAGAGAAAAACACAAAACTATCTCCAGTGCTTAAGTTCTTGTATACATCATACTTCAGACAAACAAAGTTTGCAATCATTCCACAAATACCTGTTCAGGGTTCCTATAATATTGCATACAAATAATTTTCTTTAAGACAAACTAGTAAGATTTTATTATCTTAACATCGTTCGTTCCAAGCTTTACGAAAAAGGAGTTCTTTTCCGGAAAAATTATGTTTGAAGTTCATTTTAAGGGAAAATAACCCCTGCATACTAGACCAAAAGGTCATAATCTTCATAGAAAAACCCAAAGGTAGTTTATTTTCCGAAACTTGCTCAAAATGCATTAAGAAGTACAACAACAACATTACCACATAACCTATGAAATCACACAAAGTCGGGCCTGAAGAGGGACGTGCATACACAAACTTACACCAACTTATAAAGGTAGAAAGGCAGTTTCCGATATACATGATTTTTTTAAAAAAAAAATGCAGGAAACAGAACTAAAAAAACTACAATAAATTTGAAAAAAATGTGTAGACATAAAAAAAATCTCCAAAATCATCATCAGAAGATCTAAATCAGCATAAGAACACACAGTACATCATACATAGGCAAATAAATCCTTAAAAAATTGCATTTTTTTCGCATAAATTACAATGAAAACTGAATCTTACGAAAACTACGAACCTGACAATCGATAATTTTGCCGTAACGGCCAAAAGCTCCTTCGAGTTGACGGTCTGTAACATCCCAAGCTAAACCTCCAACAAATATACGATAATCATGGTCTTTTCCTGACATTTTTCTGAAATTGAACAAAAAATACCATTTTTAACAGAAAAATTAAAACCCTAGAAATCAATTGAGCTGAAATTGAACAAAAGTCGAACTTCAATTAAGCACGAAGATATACCTGGGTTCTCTATTGCAAATGAACTGCTTCAATTTTTTTCGCTGTGTGGGGTTCTTCACAAAACCCTATTCTTACTTTGGTGTTTCCTTTTTAACCTTTTGAGTGTTAGATGTGGATATGAATATCAAATATCAATTGGAAAATAAAAATGTACGTATATATTGTTGTCTCAAATTTTTATTATGTGGTAGACACACTTATAGTTTAGATAAGATATGTTATTACGAATTTAATATATGTTATTTTTTTCGATCTAATTTATATGAAATATTTTGAATTTCATTATTTAAACAAATCTATATTTTATAAATAAGATAATAAATTTTATTATATTTTGAATTGTTTATTATTGTGACTAATTCATTTTTTGTGTAGTTTTCAATGTACTGCAAAAAGAAGGACATTTCATGCGTAAATTCGTGATCAAATTTAAATTATTTGATTCATGAAAAACGAAATGTGTCGCATAAATTGGGACATAGAGAGTACTTATTACATTGTTTATTTTAATTTATGTGACACGAATAAAATTTTGTAAGTTATCTAAATATTTATGTAATTTTTTAAAAAATATTTTAAATTATTAATAATTGTAATTTTATAGTACTCTTTACATAATCTTCAAAAAATAATTTATTTTATTTTTTTAATTTATATGACACTAATAAAATTTCAAAAGTCAATTACATTTCTATTGTTTGTGATTTATAGTAAATATTTTTTTATGTAATTTTTAAATAATACAAGTTATTTTTTTGGAACCTAATTAATCCCCTTTTTCTATTCCAACTGAATTAATCTACTTAAAAAAAATTAGTGGTTTTTCTGAAAACTACGTCCACTAATAAGAAAGAAGATAACAATAGCATCATGATACATAAATTGTTGTAAATTAAATATAATAATAGTCATTTTAACCATAGGACATCAACCTTATAATATGATACTAATAATTAGTTTAGTAACATTTTGTTTGAATTAATTCACTTTAACATTTATAGGCACAAATACAAACAGAACCACCTCCCATACAAGATCTAGGATAAATATATCGTTAAACTTCGTCTAATATCTATCATAATCTATATTAAATTATGAATTTGTGATATATTAGTCTAGTCAAATTATTGGTTAATAGAATTGAGTTAATGTTTAAATTAAAATTATATAACTTAGATCTGTCTTATTATATTAGAATTAGTATGTTAAGTTGACAAGACAGGTCCAATCCATTTTCTTCAAATTCAAGATCCACTAGAATTACTTGGAGGCCAAAATACCTCCAAGTCACGATATACGCCTATATAAAGGGATTTTATACATTTACGATCGTGATCAAAATTCAACTTTATTCGTGATGAAATTCCAATAAATATTCTGTTAATTCAAGAATCGAGCATTTTTGGTGACCCTTTTTTTTTTTTTTTTAACTCGTTTTGTATAACGTGAAAGATTGACATGAACATACATCTCTTATTTAGAATTAGCATATTTTTAACTCAATATTTTAATTAGCAATTTTAACTTAAAATAATGGCATTCGTTAACATCTATTTGACATTATTAAATATAGTAACATATCATCAGCAAAGTAATATTAAAAATATACAAATCGTTTGTTCAAAGTAGAAGTGCACACCCTCAAATTAAATTATGCTATTACACCATTATGATTAAGTATATTTTGGAGTGGTTATATTGTATCAACAATTTGCTTTTTTGGATATGTATCTGATACATATGTAGTATAATTTACATGTATCTCATATATGTATCTAATGTATATATAGTATAATTCACATGTATCTCAGATAGACAGATAAATCTTGCTCGCCTCCTTTCCTATTTTAATATATCTGATTGCAAATTTTTTTTTATTATATATTTTGATGTATTTGTCTATTGAAATATGTTATGAAGTTTAATTAAAGAGATAAAATGTAATTATTTCAAACTATACGGGAAATTATTAAATATGATAAAAATATCTATACGATTAGATAATTCCTCCTAATTTTTAAGTGAAAGAATGACTAGCCAATTATTAACTCAAAAACATATTTTGATTTGTCAATCCGTTTATTTAATATCCCTAACTTTTTTTAAAACAAAAATGAAATGAAAAGAGCATGCTCCACATTCACTAAATAAAAGGAGGATAATACCAAGAGCATTTGCATGCAATTAAATTAGTAATATATTCATTTTGACATTTTGATGAAAGAGACTTTTGTAACATTAATGTTGTTTCATATGTGTTTTGGACATTTGGATTCTTAATTTCTCAAAAGCCTTCTACAATAGTAGCCACAAAGACAAATACGATCAGGTTTATCTGGACTTAGTATACAACCTGCGTTAATTAATCTATCTTTATATTTATCCTTGCAACTAGGCATACAATCTTCATCCACCTTGCATTTTATGTTGAAGATTGGAGAAGCACATTGCAAATCTTTAACTTGATGGTCTTGTGCAATCGTCCCGTCAAGGACTATAACAAAAAAAAAATTATTGAATCAATTAAAGAATATAATAGCAATAAGAAATCCAATTTTGATAAATGTTCGACTCAAAAAATAGCTCAAATATAAATGATAAAATATTTTTTAAAAAATAAAAATAAAAATGAGAGAGTTAATGAACAAACCTAACAAAAACATGATGATAAGAAGAAGAGAGTAGTAGACTGAAACTTTTGCCATATTTTATGTTTTGATTAATTGTGCTTTTGCTTTTGGAGAGAATGTTATGAATTATTTGGCCATGGTTCTAATATATATACTATTTATATAGTGTTAAACTAATCAAATTGTTACACCCTCCGTCCACTATTATTTATCTATTTTTAGAGTCAAACTATAAGAATTTTGACCAACAATTTAATTAAGATGTATTTTTCATGATGTTGATATAAAAAATATTGTAATTTATAGTACTTTTCATATAGTTTTTGAATATCTAAATTTTTTGTTTAAAATATCGAATTAATGTAATCTAATTTAACTTTGAAAATTAGTTAAATTTACTTTGAAAAAGAGCAACATGACAAATAAAAATGGACGGAGGGAGTATAATTCAGTCATAGTCACATTGTTTTACTAGATATCAAACTTTAAATGTGCAAGAAAATATTGAAGTTTTTCTATAATTGTATGAGAAAATATTGAAGTTTTTCTAATTGTGCAAGAAAATATTGAAATTTTTCTTTAATTTTGCAAGAAAATATTGAAGTTTTTCTTTAATTGTGCAAGAAAATATTGAAGTTCTTCCACGGATTGACCCAATTTTTTGTGGTGTTTAATATTTTTCCTTAAATATCATAAGCTTTGATTTTTGTATCTATTGCTTATTTAATAAATAATTGTGAATCAAAAATATTTTTAGAGCATTTTGGTGTCATAGACTGCTTGAGAAGTGCAAAACTTGTGAAAATAATAGAGACAAGAGAACATTCTAGAAGTGGTCTATAACTCTAATTTGCTTAGCACAATTGTTCAGATCGTCATAAATTTAGAGAACTTTATAAGTTTTATCGTTTAGTTATACCTCTTAAATTAATATAATTTATGAATTTTGAAATAAAACGTTTACCTCTCGTGGCATTAGTTCTACAAGAACTAAATTATTGTATAATTTGTTTTGCTTTATATGTACAATATAACATGTGATATATCTATTAATGACTATTATGACACAAAAATATAAATTTGTGTCTCATAAATATGGTTTGATTTTTAATGTTATGGATATTTTGACCAATAATTTTACTTTTGTATTGGTCAAAGCTTCACTTTTTGCTAAGAGTCTATTGAAAAATAATTACATAAATATAAAAAAAAAATCTGCAAACTCATCATATTAAATCATTTTGAATATGTTAATTAATGCTATTGTCTAATAAAAAATAAAATTGAGAGGCTTAAATTAATTTTAAACAAAATAGTAATGTAGTAAAAGGTAAGTAAGTGCAAATATAATTATTTACATTAACAACAAATAAATTTAAAGATTATTTTTCTTTAACTTCCATTAAATTTAGTTGTTAATGTACAATATATTTTATGATTTCTTACTATAAATACAAAATCTACTGAATTTCCATAAATTCGAACCCTAATATTCATATATCAAAAATTTGCACCCGATACACTACATCCATCAATTAATAAGAAGATAACAATAGTATGATGTATAACTTGTTGTAAAATTAAATAATAATAAACTCATTTTGATCATAAAACATTAACCTTATAATTTATTAAATCAAATAAATGATAAGTCTTATAACATTTTGAATAATTCATCCACTTAAAATAAGCCTTTTAACAATTATAGGCACAAATACAAACAGAACCACCCCCCATACAAGATTTGGGAAATACTGGACTAGGAAATCTCTCATCACAAATTGGCACACAATCCTTGGTGTCTTTGCATTGTATGTCATAAACTGGTACATCACATTCCTTAGCAATAGTAGGGTTGAGAACTACAAAAAAAAAAAAAAAAAAACGTCAGAATACATAAATATATCATTTAACGTTGTCTGAGATTTATGACTTTCAGTATTGAACGTGCACAAAATAACGTAGACACAAGCATTTTATCTATGAAGAAATTGTGATTGTATTACACAAGTAGTATTACAAATAAAATTAAAAAATGAAATAGTTTTTTACTTTTTTCCAATTTTTTGTTCCGAAAAGTTGTTTTGAATATAGAATTGTTATAAGTTTTTAGAATTTTTTAAAGGTTGAAAAACTCCAAAAGAGTTTGTATTCATGTTCAGAACACTACTCTGATTTTCGAATATCATTTTTCACTTAGCTTGAAAACAAATTATCAGGATATATTTTATTCAGATTTTACAATTTTTATATTCAAACGCTCTTATATTAAATATAAATAGTATTTACAGATAAAATTTAGCTAATAAGATATTCTAAAATCATGTTAATAATAAAATATAAACAGAAAGTAATTTAAATTTAAATATAAAACTTGTAGAAAAAGAGTTTTGATGTACAAACCAGAGAAATATGTGATGACAAGAAGGAGATAGTAGTAAACTAAAACTTTTGCCATTTCTACTTGATAATTATTATATTATTAAGAGAATGTTGAATGAATTGTATAGCCATGGTTGCAATATATATATAGGTGTAAAAATAATTATTATGATAATCCAGTCAATATTACATTATTTTATGAATTTAAGAAAACAATCTTCTATTAAATAAGAAAATAACTAGTTAGTTTCTAATATATTTGATGTTAATTACCTATGACCATTGACCAATAGAGATTAAAATTTTATTGGATATCATTTAAACTAGATATCAAACTTTAATTGTGCAAGAAAATATTGAAGTTTTTCCATGGGTTGACCCAATTTTGGGGGGGTCTTTACTATTTTTCCTTTTTTAGTTTTTGTATTTAATATTTAATTAATAAAAATTGTAAATTTAAGTTTTCTTATGTATGACCCCAATTATATTTGCTTGATATAAGTTTAGAGTACTTTAGTCTTAACCGATATAAGTTCTGTAAATTTATATGCAACATGAGTTGTGAGGTATATATAATTTACTCGACATAAATTTAGAGCATTTTATAAACTTAATAATAATTAAATAATGTCTATTACGATATAATTTGTGAATTTTTAATTGAACTTTTGCCTCTTGTGGCATAAGTTTCATAGGAATTAGAATTATTTCATAACTTGTTGTGCGTTATAGAATGTAACGTATGGTATATTATGATTTATGACACAAAAAAAATAATATATATATNGTTTATCAAAGTATCTTTTGTAGGTGAGGATTTATTAAAAAAACGATCTCTATTCCATAAAAATAAAAATAAAATCGAACCGATCTAAAATTCATTCTAGACATATTAATCTTTAGTTTTTATATTAGTATAATGGGTAAGCAAGTGAAAGTATAACAATTTATATAAATATGAAAATTTCTTAGTGTTAGCCATCGATGTGGTACAAAAAGTACCAAAAGAATTACACTAATTTTGGGGATTTTCTTCATTTGAGTGCATCCAATCAGAGTGTAATCACGTATAGGTTTTGTGCGTCCAGATACGTTTATTTCAGATCTATGGAGTCAAAATTAAATGTAATTTACTCAAAATATATTGTATTTAAGTGAATGCACATGTATATGGTTGTCTCACTCTCCTCTCTCCTATCTCACTCGTAACTCCCCTCTCACACCGCCTCTCTCCATGTATCTAGTGTTGTTAAACATTAGGGGATGATTCACATGTATCTACGGATCTCGTTCGCCTTCGGCCACTACAATAAAAATAACTTTAAATTGCAATAATTAGACTCGTTAACAAAGAGTGCTAAAATATTTTATTGACATTGGTTAATTTTCATTTGATCTCATGTCGCTATAAACTTTAGAGAAATATACAACGAGTACTAATTGTCTCTAAAAGTCATTTTTGATGTAGTGTCCCTACTATCTCACTCGTCCTTCTCCCTGTATTCGATAGCAAAAATATATGTGTATAAATGTTTCTGACTTAACATATTTTATATAATTATTAATTTATGATAATATGTAATTATTTCAAATTATAAAAAAAATTAATAAATATGATAAATATATAATTAGGTAGTTTTTCCTAAACCAAATTGAATAACTACACGTAAAATTTTACTCTACCGCCTAAGTTTAACAAGTACCAATTCTATAAAGATTCCTTCTTTTTTTTTTTTTTTATTAACCAATTAAAAAAAGGGAAGTGGTAAACAAAAAATTTTATAATCACCCTATAAATACACTACTTTTGCTAACACATTCTATTATTTACTTGACGATTTAGTTAATTTTTATTCTCCAAAATATCAATGGCTTCAAAAAAATTGATCTTGAAATCATCAGATGGTGATGAATTTGAGATTGAAGAATCGATTGCGGTTCAATCTGGAACGATAAAAAATATGATTGAGGACGATTATACCCTCATCCCATTGCCTAATGTGAATACTCAAAAACTAATTGTAATTATCGAGTACATGAAAAAGCATGGAGAGAAGACGGATTCAAACGAAGAAGAAATTAAGGATTTTGATAAGGAATTTTTGAAGGATAAGAGATACAATGACATGTTTGAACTTATACTTGCGGCAAATTATCTTCACATTGTCGATTTGATGAATTTATTGTGCCAGACGATAGCCGATCGAGTTAAGCACAAGTCTGTGATTGCTATTCGTCAGATATTTGGTATTACGAATGATTTTACTCCAGAGGAAGAAGAAAAGATTCGCGAAGATCATAAGTGGGCTCACGAAGGAGAAGAAATTGATGAATCTCTTGATTAGATTTGTTTATGATTTTTAGGTTTGATTTAATTTAGTGGGTTTAACTATTGTTTTTTTTTTTTTTGGTCTAGGGTTTTCAGTTATTTTTATTAATTATTTTGTGTTTTAATTTATATATGTAATTTCTGATTTTGAAAATTAAAAAAAATTTATATAATACTGTCCCATTAACAATTTAAAAAAATTATCTCAGCCTTTCTCATGCTTCGTTAATTAATGACTTTATTATTTTATGGACATTGATTAATCACTTCCTTGTTTTATACGTACATAAATAAATATGTGAGTTGGAAAGCAATTAAGAACGTAAATTACAATTCAAGTATATACGTTTAAGAATTCAATTTAAGATTTAAAATTTAAACTCAAGAATTTTACGAGTCTAACTCAAGAATATACATTTAAAAATTTAATGTAGGGGTGTGTATTATTCGAATTAGATCGAAAAAATTGATTTGGGATTAATAATTCATTTTGTTCGATTTTTCAGATTTTTTTTTTAAAAAATCAAATTGTATTTATGTGTGTGAAAAATGTGTAGGTTTGAAATTAAGTTGGAGTTAACCGTTTTTATCCCTTTAATGATTGGACATCTATCACTGGTATACTTATAAGAATTGCGTTTTAAGTTTTACTTATGATTTATATTAAAAAATATTTAAGAGATTCATAACTATATTTTGCTAATTACGATTCTCAATTACATGTTAGAAGAAGGAGAGAAAAGACAGAAAATAAAGAGATATGACTTTAATATTTATGTATATCTGTCAAATAATTGTATATATATATAACTAATATATATACATTCGTTGTTCTTAATAATGATAATAATAAGCTGATTAGATTTCATTTTCTAACATTATGATATTGTTGTTTTTAGCGATTACACATCTTTTTTTTTTCTTGAAAGTTTATTAGATTAGTAAGTGAAAAGCTAATTAGTAGCCTCATGTCAAAGGTTTTTTTTGTTTTGAAATGCAAAGTTATTTATGAAATTTTTTTTATTTTTTATTGTCTTCAATTCTCTCCATATATTTAGATAGCCACTCAAAAATAATTTAATTATACTTCATAGCTATAGTTTGCTAGTTACGATTCGTAGCTACATGTTAGAGAGATGAGGGAGATGAGTGAGTGAGGGCAGCGAGTAGAGAGAGGTGAATTTTATATGTATATTTTTCAATAATTATATACATGTAACTGATATACATATGTACTTTATATCTGAAAAGCGAGTTTGGGAGAGGAGGAAAGAGGCGAGCAGAGTGAGAGGGGTTAGATTTATTCAAGATTTTTTTTATATAATAAAAAATTTATTGCATTTATGTTTCATATTATTTATATATTATATTGTATAAATTACTTTAGTATTATCTTACAGAAATATTTTTGTAGGATTAAACAAAAAGTAAGAATTAAAGATTTAGACCTCCCAAAGATATAACAAATAATTTTTTTTTTCTTTTCTTAATTTACGTACTATTTTATTTTATTTATATTTTGAAATACTTTAGAGTATTATAACCAAAAGAATAATAATAGCTAAGATTGA
>NC_028647.1:2500383-2505674 GCF_001406875.1 Solanum pennellii
CAAAAAAAAAGGAAACAAATAACAAATAATTATTCTTTTCAATACTTTCAACAATATTGATCTATGTAAATAATATTGATTGAAAATTTGAATACATATATTTTAAATAATTAAATCAAAAATATAATTAAAGTTTATGTATTAGATTTAAAATAGTTTCTCTATGTAAAATAATTTTAATATTAAAAACACATTAATACTTGCCTTTTCCGTAATTTGACTCTCAATTTTTTAAAAAAAATTAGTTAAACACAAATTGCTTATCAAAAATACTTTTCAAATGAATTTATCAAACACAAATTATTATTTTTTTCAAATCACTTTTATGAAAAGCTATTTTGTAAAAACACTCCTAAAAATAAACAATAATTGCAATAAAATATAAAGATTATTTTACGTTACTTAGTAAATAGAAGTTCAAATATGTTTTATTGTTATACTTGATTATGCAAAACCAATAAATTCGGTTCCCTAAACCAAATTGAATTATTGAATAAATTTTACTCTACCGCCTAACTTTATTAATTAATTAATACAAATTCTATAAGGATTCCATTTTTTTATAAACCAATTAAAAAAAGGTAAGTAGTAAACCAAAATAATTAAAATCACCCCTATAAATACATTTTCTCTACACAATTTAATTAATTTTTATTCTTCAATGGCTTCAAAAAAATTGACGTTGAAATCATCGGATGGTGATGAATTTGAGATTGAAGAATCGATTGCGATTCAATCTGGAACGATAAAATATATTATCGAGGACGGTTATACCCTCATCCCATTGCCTAATGTGAATACTCAAAACCTAATTCTAATTATTGAGTACATGAAGAAGCATGGAGGGAAGACGGATTCAAACGAAGAAGAAATTAAGGAATTTGATAAGCAACTTTTAAAGGATAAGAGCTATCAATACATGTTTGAACTTGTAACTGCGGTAAAATATCTTGATATTAGCGATTTAAAACATTTATTGTGTCAGACGATAGCCGATAGAATTAAGAACAAGTCTTTGAATGCTATGCGTCAGATATTGGGTGTCGTAAGTGATTATACGCCAGAGGAAGAAAAAATGCATCGTGAAGAATATAAGTGGGCTTATGAAGGAGACGACATTGATGAATCTCTTGATTAGATTTTTTAGGTTTTATTTAATTTAGTCGTTTTAATTAATTATTTTTTTTTTGATCTTAGGGTTTTGAGTTTTATTGTTGAGTTTAGCTATTGTTGATTTTTATGTAATTATTTTGTCTTTTAATTTATATACGTAATTTGAAAAAAAAAAAAGAGGAGGTTATATACATTAATTGTTCCATTAACAATTTAAAAAAAAATATCTCAAAAGATATAGAAATATATATATATTAAGTAAAATGTATAGGTTTGAAATTAAGTTGGAGTTAATTCTTTGTGTCCGTCTTTCATTATAATTAAGTTTATATTTTATTTTGGACACCTATAACTGGTATAATTATAAGTTATAAGAATTATGTTTCAAGTTTTACTTGTAATTTATATATAAAAGATATATTTTTGTTCTTTCAAGAGATTCTTTCTCGGAATCGTGCCTTGAGGGGGATGCTGCCAATCCTACCGAGGACATTATGGATTTCTTTTTCGGGAAGCGAGAGGTACTGTCAAATTACAAATATAACTTTGATTATGTTATTAAATATTGACATAATCGAATAACCAAAAATAAAGAAAAATCAAATCGAATTTATTTTGGTTTGAAATGAATAGTACTTTTTTAAAATTAAAAATCGAAAAATTCAAACCGAATAGTATAAAATCAAATAAAAAACTGAATTCGCCCCCTTAGTCTAAGCTAATTCTGCAAATTTTTTTTAAATACAAAGTTATTTTTGAATTTTATTTTAAACACAGACTCTTTCTCTATGTATATATACTAAAATATTTTTTTATTTTTATGGTATAAACGTATCCATGTGGAAATTAAATTTAAATTTTTTTAAAAAAAAATATTTTGAAATCAACTAAAAAAAAGACACTAATTTATTATTTATTAAACAAAACTTATAATAATAATTACCAAAAAAATAAGGCCCTCAAACCATCAACTTCTCCTTATTAGTAACGATATATATTTAGTAATCACCTAATTTCATATTAATCTTCAGTATATCTATTTTTTTGTCTTAAATATTATTTTTTTTGCAACCTTTTTCTAATTAACCTCTCTTTTGAATATTAATCCAATTTTGTCAGATTTACTTTTATAAAAAATAAAATAATTTTTATGTAACAAAATAAATAATAATAACAACTTTTACGTAATAAACACAAAGTTCAATAACAATATCACTTCTATAAGGATTTTTTTCTTTTAATAAACCAATTAAAACAAGCAAAGTTATAAGTGGGCTCATGAAGGCGATGAAATTGATGAATCTCTTGATTAGATTTGTTAGGTTTTGATTTAGTTTAGTGGTTTTAATTTAATTTATTTTTTTGGTCTAGGGTTTTGAGATTTATTGTTTCGTATTTAACTTTAGAGTTTGATTTATATTAAAAAAAACTATAATTTATATACCTTATTTTTTGCTTTTGAAAATCAAGTATTTATATTATCCATTAACAATTAAAATAAATATTCTAAATGGTGTAAGCCGATCCTTCAATTTTTATGATATTGTATCGGATATGTTCTCTATATTCGAATTTTTCGTTCAATAAGATCATAAATTTCATTGTTTCCGTTTACAAGGTCAAAGCATCCCTGTCAATTCAATAATAACGATTTGGCGAAATCCCATAAATAAACTTGTCAATAAATTTTATTATGTAAACACTCGAATTATTGTTTATTCTAATTAAGCACCTCTCTCTACATATATATAACTATTCTATCAAACATGGTTGTATTGGGTCATAATTCCTTTACTAGAGATGGAAAAAAAAGAATATAATTGCATTGGATCATACAAATATATAAGTTATTTGTTAAATATATATATAAAATAAACACTTATAGTTAGAGGCGGAGTTAAAATTTTCAGAGTAAGGGGGTTCATAATCTGTAGAAATAGATAGCTGAAGGGGGTTCGACATCTATTATATATACTTATGAACTTATTTAACCATGTATGCAATGTAGCTCCGCCCTTGCTTATTGTCCATATTAATTATAAAATATAAATAATTTAATAACATATAACGTCTTTATTATTTTATATTGTTTTAACCGATTTCCCATTATATTATTTTGGCTATACGAACCCTTACTCAATTATAGTAGCAACAAAGACAAATACGATATACCTTTTTATTATTTTATATTGTTTAAATTGATTCCCCAATATATTATTTTGGCTATATAAACCCTTATTATTGGTCACATTCAACAATAGTAACCACAAAGACAAATACGATCAGGTTTATCTGGACTTAATATACAACCCGCACTCATGAATCTATCTTTATATTTATCCTTACAACTAGGCATACAATCTTCATCCACCTTGCATGTTATGTCGAAAATTGGAGTAGCACATTGCAAATCTTTAATTTGATGCTCTTGAGAAATTGTCATGTTAAGAACTATATAACAAAAAAAAATAAAAATCAATTAAAGAATTCAACTCAAGAAAATAATATATGTGTAATAAAAACAACATAAATAAATCTCCAAAAGATAGTACTAACTTTTCAATTGATATAATATTAATAATTAAATAGATAAAATGTAAACCAAAAATATTTTTTTTTCTTTTAAAAAATTGAGTGTAAATGCACAAACCTGACAAAAATGTGATAATAAGAAGAAAACAGTAGTAAATTGAAACTTTTGCCATTTTTTATATTTTGATTATATATTGAGTCTGTGTTTTTGAGAAAATGTTATGAATTATCTAGCCATGGTTATAATATTTATACATATAAAAAAAATTGGGTAGTTTTATAATTTAATTGGGTTAAGATAGAGTTATTACATTTAGTCCATTTTATTATTCCTATAAAATGTTCAGGAAAGTAACATTAAATGTTTTTTGTCAAAATATGTTTTAGGTGAGGTTTATATTTTAATTATGTAGATTTTATTACTTTTTAATTTTATTTTATTTAAAACGTTACTCAAACTGTTGTGTGAATATAAAGTTTGACTCGAAGAAAATACTTATTTTTAAATTATTTTTATTTGATTATAATCAAATCTTATATGATGAAAAGAAAGGTAAAGTTTTACTTATCTTTCACGAAAATTCTTATATTAACAAACTAACATATATATTTTTGCCTTTGAAATCATAACTCAAATGTATCTAAGAATAAAATTATGTTAAAATTATTCTGGAAATATAAATAATTAGTAATAATTCATTTTCTCAATCATCTCGATACTGAAATAACTCGTAATAATATTCAAATTACCCCATACATTAAAGACTTTTTTTTAATCATAGAACATCAAACTACCTTGTAATATAATTTGATTAAACAAATGTTAATTTTAACAATAGAATTTAACATTTGTAATTTCAAATAAACTTTTAACCTTTTAACAATAATAGGCACAAAGACAAAAACTATGTGGATAATGTGGATTTTTAATACTAAGATACACCATATAATTTATCATAATATTTTCTATGGCAAATTTCTCCCTGCATTTACATTGGATCAACACATTGCAAATCATTAACTTGTTGATCTTGGGAAATTGTCTTGCTAAAGACTAACAAAAAAATATTATTAAAATCAGTAAGAGAATTCAAATAAAAAAGATAATACTATATTGTAAATTGATTTTTAATGTCTTCTCATGAATCTATATAACAATAATAACATATTCAGTATAATTTTATAATTACAATTTACAAATGAGGTCGGAAGAGGATGTCTCATCACCAGTATCTTTGTAAAATATAGAGATTATTTCTAATAGATGTCGAATTAAGAAAATTAAGAATTACTTATCGATAAAAAAGTCATGCACTAAAATGGTTTTTTGGAAGCATTCTTGATTGAAGAAAAAGATAATACTTCTTCGTTTTCAATTTGTTTGTTATTTTTTTTCTTTTTAATCTATTTAAAAAAAAAATTTAGCAGTTTTTTAATTTTAATTGTCCACATGATATGTTTGTAACAACAAGATTAACATACATTTTGGTAAATTCTAATATAACAACAACATACCAGTAAAATTTTACAAGTTAGGTGTGAGGAGGATAAAATGTACGCAAACCTTATCACTTCCCGTAGAGGTAGCGAGACTGTTTTCTAAAAATCCGCAACACCAAATCCAGGTTTTGATATATATATATATA
>NC_028647.1:2506370-2518653 GCF_001406875.1 Solanum pennellii
GTTGATTGGCAAAGATGGGTGCAATCTTCATTAACAGCACATGTTACATTGTCAAAATCCTTACTACATTCCTTACGTTGAGCCTTTGTTGGGTCAATAACTACAAAAATTAGAAAAAATATATATAAATATTAAAAAATAAGAAATCAAATTCAAGAAAATAAAAATAAATTTGTAATTTTTTAAAAAAAATTACGCGGATAAGTAAATATATACTAGTAGTTAACTAGCAAACATTAGCTATAGTTTATATAAATTATCATTCACAACTTAATTTTAGTTATAATTACGTCGCCTCTCTCCTCTTTTATACATATAGATACAAATTATACATATATATACACAATTGTATGACAGATATACGAATAAAATTAGCCTCTCTCGCTCCCCTCTCTCCTCCTCTTCTATTCTTGTTCGCTATATATATAAATATATATGTATATCAGTTACATATATACAATTATTCGACAGATATATATATTAAATTCACCTCTAGCTCTCTCCACTCTCTGCCCTTTCTCAATCTCGCTGACCTCCCTCTAACATGTAGCTAAGAAACGTAATTAGCAAATTATAACTAGAAATGAAAAAAATAGTGAGAAATAAAATAGGAAAGTTTTAATGCACTTACCAGACAGATACAAAATTATAATTAGGAGATAAAAGACTGAATTTTTTGCCATTTTTATATACTTTTGAATAATTATGCTTGTATTTTTGAGAGAATATTGTAAATTGTTCTGCCATGATATGCAATATATAAAGGAGAAAAAAATGTCATATAATCCAAGTGAATTAAATGAGTCAAAGATTATGTTAATTCAGTGAATATAATCGTAATAACTTTCATTTTTATAAAAATTTATACTTGTAAGTAATTCAGCTATTGATTGGTCAACAAACAAATTCTTTTATTTCTTTTTAGTTATTATATTACGTTTTTCAATAATCAATTTAATTCATTAATCATTCATATAAATATCTTTTTTTGAAATGATAAATCTTGTTATATTTAAATAAAATCTATCATTGTCACTTCAATAGAAACGAAGAACGAATAATTTGTCAATGCACAGAATATTACACATTTTAACAATAAATCACAATGTATATATTTTTATTTTTTTAATCCCTAAACACAAAATTAAAGGTTGACACAATAATATAAAGAATTCAAATCATAGGCACTACACTTTTTATAAAATCTTAAATCAATCATTACTTATTACTCGATCGATCAAGAAAAATGACATATTTTTAGATGAAATCTTATCTGTCGATACAGAAAATATTTTGATTATTTAACAATAGTACCAACAAACACAATGACCAAGACGAACAGTTTTCTTAATGATACAATCTGAATAAACTAAATTTCTTTTATATTTTCTGAGGCAAATATAGCTGCATTCTTCTTTCAAAGTACATTTTACCATGTGATAATCGTTACGGCATACCCTACGTTCAGCCATTGTTGGGTCAACAACTACAACAATAAAATATATATATATATTATTATTATTATTAAAAAAAAATTAATGAAGAAATCAATTTCAAGAAAACAAATAATTTGTAGTTTTTTTTTGGAGAAATTACGCAGATAAAAAAATATATACTAGTTAATTAGCTAATATAACTCTAGTTTTCGTTAATTATCATTCAGCTATAATTACGCCGCCTCTTTCCTCTCTCTCGCCTCTCTCCTCTTTTATCATATAGAAATACAAATAATACATACATATATATATATATATATATATATCCACTCTCTGCCGTTTCGTGCTTATCTCTTAGCTCTCCCTCTCTCAATCTCGCTCACTAGGTATATAAATCCATATGTATATCGGTTGTATATATACAATTATTTGACAGATATACATATTAAATTCACCTCTCTCCACTCTCGGTCCTCTCTCTCGCTTCTTCCAATCTCGCTCACCTTTCTCCTCCCTCTAATTAAGAATCGTAATTAGCAAATTATAGCCATAAAATATAATTAAATTTATAATAATGGCTATTTTTACATCGATTGAACAAATACATAGTACTTGCGTTTGGATGAGAATCAGATGAATAATAGAATAAATAGATAAAATATAACTTATGAAAAAATAATAATTTTAAAAAATAAAATAGGAGAGTTTTAATGCAGAAACCTGACAGATACAGTATGATAATTAGGAGGAGACATGAATAGTAGGCTGAAATTTTTGCCATTTCTAAATACTTCGAATTTGAATATTAATATGCTTGTAAATTGTTTTTCCATGATTTGCAATATATAAAGGAAAAAAAAATGTTATGCAATCCAGTGAATTAAATAGTCAAAGATTATATTAATTCAGTTAATGGAGTAAGAATTTTTGGTCAAACAAACTAAGTTTTTGTTTCATTCTAGTCGTTATATTACGTTTTTTAATAGTCAATTTTAACTTATTTTTAAAATTAAATTATATACCCTCTCTTTAGCCTGTTTATATATGGTCAAACTATTTTATAATGACTATCCTTTATAGTTATATTCTATTTCTATAATAGTTGAATAAAATTTAAATATCAAATGTTGTTATACATGTATATAACAAATATCTATAAAAGTGAATATAATATCTTAACAGACGAGACTATTATAGAGAGGCTAGATTATATTTACAGTAATTGTTGCGTGATATAAAAATATTATTTTCTTATAATTATTTTTTTAAAAAAATATTTTGTTATACGTTACTTGAGCGGAGGATATTTCAAAATAACCTCTTTATTTTCACGAGGTAAAGTTAAGATTTTTGTATACTCTATTTTTCCTAAGTCTCCACTTATAGGATATGTTGGTGTTGTAGTCGGGATCATGTATTTTGGACCAACTTACCTCGATTGATTCATATATATCGATTAAAAAAATAAACAGTAAATTTATCTGACTATTTATACACATATCCCTTTTTGGAATGATAAATCTTGTTATATTTAGATGAAATCTAAAGAAAGACATTTATCATTGTTACTTAAAATGAAGAACGAACAATTTGTCGATACACAAAGCATTACACGTTTTAACAATAATATGAGCAAACACAAATATAACGAAGATCAGGTGCCTTCTGCAAACAAGCTGCAAAATATAATTGATCTTTATATGCTTCTAGGCAGACAGGTCCACAATCATCATTCTTCACACATGTTACACTGTCAAGTTGGGCACTGCATTCCTTGGCCATGACTTGGTGATTTTGGGCCATTTTGGGGTTGAGGACTACAATAATAATAATTAAAAAAAATTATTAGTACTAAAATTAGTCTAATTTAAGTAAGTAAAATAAATTTATGTTCGCTAATTATAATGGAGATAGTTTGTTGTGGTGGAGGCGGCGATGGTTGATGATGGTATGTAACTAGTAACGATGAATGTGATTGGTGTTGTAGTGACTGGTGTGATGATGATGGTGATTGTAACGGTGAAATTGATTGATGTTACTAGTTGATGATGATGTTGGTGATGGTGGTTGACGTACGATACTATTAGTGGTAGATGTTAGTGGTGTTAGTTGTGATGGATTGTAATTGTATTGTCGTAGTTTGTGCTAGTGGCGAATAGTGATGGCGGAATTGTTTTATGTTAGTAGTTGGTGATGTTGGTGGCGGTGGTGGCTGATGATACTAAATGTTGGTGGTAGTTGGCAATAGTATCAGTTGTGATGGTGAAAGTGGTTGGTAATAGTATTTTCGTAGTTTTGTGTTATGGTTGATAGTGATGGCGGATGTAACAACAGTAGTAATGACGGTGGATATAATTATAATGATAGAGGTGGTAGATGTGGTATCGACTGACAATAGTGGTTGTCAGTCATATATGATTATGATGGACAAGGATGGCGACCATGACATAGATGATTAGTTGTGATGGTTGATGGTTATGATAGTAAAAATACTTCTTAACTATATTATCTTGATGAGTAAGACCTCTTCAGACCAAATATATAAAATATAAATATAAATAAGTACGTTTAATGGTCTAAGATCTAAATTACATTTAAGATCAACTAATTTTAAAATAAAATAGGAGAGCCATAATGCACAAACCAGACTGATACACAATGACAAGAAGGACACAGCAATAATAGACTGAAATTTTTGCCATTTATAAAATATAATATACTTGATTAATTGTTCTTGCATTAATTTTAAGAGTTGTAAATTTTCTTGCCATGATTTGAAATATATAAAGGAGTAAAAAAACGTTACATAATTCAGTGAATTAAATGAGTCAAAAATTATAATAATTCAGTGGATATAATGATATTTTTCCTCTTTTTAAAAAAATAATAGCAGTGATAATTTGACTATCGTCTTTCAACCAACTATTAAATAAAAAATAAATAAATAAGTGAGTTAATTTAATGAAAAGAGTCTAAAATTATATAATGAGAAGAACTATTAACTCTTATCAACCAACTATTAAATAAAAAATAAATAAATAAGTGAGTTAATTTAATGAAAAGAGTCTAAAATTATATAATGAGAAGTGTTTTATCGAAAAAAAGTGATTTTCGAAAGGAGTTTGTTTGTTTTAAGGTATTTTTGACTTTTTAGGAGTCGCCACTTAATTTTCTAAGAAAAATCAAGAAAACTTCGTTTCTAAACAACTTAAACAGAAAAATTGTTTTGAAACATTTTTTAGGGGGTTCGGGATTCATATTAGTGTCTTAGGAAGGTGTTTAAGGCACCTAAGACACTCCGCTAACTACGGTTTTCCGGCGATTAACTTATTTGACTATTTTGTTTTAACTTTGCAAATTCTTTTGTTTATAAAACTTTATTAGAAACTTACTTATGCGAATTTTCAAATTTTTAGAATATTTCATTGTTTATGTTTGCAATTTGCGAATCTTTTGTCTATCGAACTTCTTGAGATTTTATCTAGACAGATTTTTACAAGTTTTGACATATTTTTTAAGATTCAGTTGAAGTTAAGACTTTAACTCTAAGCAATTTCCAAAAAAAAAAACTTAAACATCTATATTTTAAAGTTTCAAATTTTAATTTTAATTTTGATAAAACAAAAGACGTTCGATGGGGTTGGAGTTTCTAATCCTAGACTAACGATAGTCAAGCACGTAAACAATTAATAAAGAGAGAGAGAGAGAGTGAGAGTGAGAGAGAGAGAGAGACTTTTGGGTCCAAACTCGGGTTCTGTTCGCCTTGACCGAGTTTTGGACCCACCTGTTTTTGGGTTTCGACCCATTTTGTACCTGTCCTAATCTAGACATACAAACATAATTACAAGAAAATAAAAACCACAGGGCTTATGCCCGTTACAAATAAATACAAAGATACATAAAATAGAGAAATTTCTGAACGATTTCTTCAAGTTCTTCAATCTTCACGACATTTTGAATCTGACATGTCCGCCTTTATAATTAGACTCGATGGAAATCTTCTGAGCCTTTACGGCTCCTCGGAAAGGCAAGGAAGAGAGTAGAGTCCCGAGACGGACTCGAGAGGAGTTTTCATATGCAACAAAGTAGAGATGAGTTAGCATATCAAATAGTATAATAGTAAACTAGGTATACCTTGAACAAATAATTCAACTCTAGACAGCAGCATGTATTGTACGTTCACATACCATATTCAGGAAACACATAAATAATTCAACTCAAATGTATAAAGAGAGAACATGCCGTATTTATTCCAATAAAGACACCTCATGCCAATACCAAGAACAAATCACTTTAACGAACTCTCGACACACTTATCTTTTCCGTACTATAATATGTTCTGAAATTTTCAACCTTCCAGGCAACTACCAACATTTAAACCTTTCAAATCAACATATGAAGAAGCCTTTGAAACAACAAAAAAAATACAAATACCGAAAGACAGCCGATAGTTCATAGGAAGTAAGGACGGGACCAGCAAAACACATGCTATACATAGATTTCACTTATCCAAATCGGACAGAAATAAGCACTATACGATTAGCGAAACACAGCGACGCTCAAGACTAAAACAACATGTTTATCTCTGACCTACCGTGGCATACATAAACCCAAATAGACATACGAGGTGTAAAGAGAATCAGGAAATGTATACTAGAAATGCTTTAGAGGGAGACGTAGTTAAGGACAGCCATGCCCTCACTATACGAAACGAACTACACTTGACCTTCAAAACATATTCGAACCAAACTCAGCCATCACAACTATTGAAGAAGAAGAGAGAAATTCATTCACATTCGACAAAACCATACCAGAGCATTATTATATCATGGAAAAATTTCAGCTTGAACGAACAGAACTTAAGGACACTAAATTCGAAATGAGATATCAAAACATCGGTTAATCATTCAAACGATGGTCCCCCGAAACAGAACAAATTCGGGACCAACGCAATAGGCTTATCCCATGACAAACCCGGGACAAAGAACAATACTAAACTAGCAGGCATAACCGAATAGAGTCACAGCGAGCAATACGTCTCGAAATCGAACAAACGACAAGCATAACACCCTATATTTACGGCAAAACAGACCATGTATTCAAAACGAAACAAAAGAAAGAACAAAACAGTAGTCTGGTCAGCAGCAGCGTCCAGCACACCAAGCAACAGAATCTATTTTTCGAGACAGAACACACAAAAGAAACGAAGAAATAACATGGAACAGGGAATTACCTTCTTCGGAGCAGCGAGACTGAGACGACGAGCAGAGAGCGGTACACTTCCACACTCGGACGACAACTCGAACAGTGAAACCAGGGGAAACTTTGACAGAATGGGAACCCACAAAGCTCAAACGAACAACTTGAGTTGTTTTCTTCGAATACCTTTCTGGGTTTCTCAACTCTCTCTCAATGTTAGAATTTCTGTAAAATTTCAAAGACTAGTCCAAACCAAAGCCTAACCTCTCTGCGACAAAATGATTTCAAAGATTTTTCCTATACCAAAAATTTTCAGCCTCAAAATGTCCAACATAAAGGGAAGCCGAATTCTTCTTCCAAATTTTTTTTTTTCAACTCAATCGTCCAACCTAAGTTCTGCTTTTCCGAATTTTCGATAAAAATCTCTAACCAAAATTGCCAACCCCATTTTCGGAAGAGGGGTGGGGTTTATATAGAAGAAGATTTTTAGGGTTTCGGGGTTAGGAGGGCGGGGGAATTTCAGGAAAGGTTTGGGGTAAAATCGAAATTCTCCCCCTCAATTCGAAATTCAAAATCATACAGCTGGTTTTCGTACCCAAGGCTGCAAATCTCTGAAAAGAAGCCGAAACGCAGGTCTGCCACAGCCCCAAAGCACTGTACACGGTACGATGGGTTGAAGAAGGAGACGTTGGGGGAGGGGGAAGTCGCGTAGGTCTGCGTTTTCTGGAGTTTTTCCCGTTTTTCTGGGATTTTCGCTGCGGGGGGGGGGAATCGCGTGGGGGAGACGCGAGGAGAGGAGGAGAGGAAGGGAGAGAGCGTGGGGGAGAGACGCGGGTGAGAGAGGGTTTTTCCGTTTTTGGGTTCTGCAAATTTTCTGCGTTTTCTGGTGGGTTCTGGGAATTGTTATGTTCTGGAAACGTTTGGGGAAGAAGGAAGGGGAGGCGGGTTTGGATCGGGTGTAGGCGGGTTTGGATCGGGGGTTAAATGGGTTGGGTCGAAGCGGGTAAGGGAGAAATGGGCTTGGGATTGGGCCTGGGGGTCGATTGGGTGGATTGGAGAGAGGGGGGTGAATTGATTTGGGTTGGGTTGAGGAGGACGGGCCGGACTGAGGGGTAATTGGGCCTGGGGAGAGTAAAACAAATGAAACAAGGGGTTGGGAAGGAAGTGGAGTGGGCTGGGATTGTTTGGGCCTACAAATTGGACATGGGAAATTGATTTGGGGTTGAGGGGGATGGGCTGAAATTGAAATGGATTGTAAAAATGTAAAGGGAATTCAATTTAAATAATAGCCAATTGAGTTAAAACGAAAATGAATTTGGTGTAAATTTATTAACGAGCTTATTTATTTAGTAACATAACTATTTAAATTGTAAAAATGATTCAAAATATAGTCGTGATTTAAAGTAAACTAGTTTAATAGAATACTTTCTAAACTTAAGATATACATATATACGTATACATATACATATACATGTATATATATATATATATATATATATATATATGTATATATATTTTAATTTTCGCAAGAATTATAAAACTAATTAACTTAAAATGATTTGAAAAACTCACGGAGCTCGATAATTAATTTATACCAACGTGGGTCAAAAATTGGGTGTCAACAAGAAGAACTATTAACTCTTATCAACCAACTATTAAATAAAAAATCAATAAATAAGTGAGTTAATTTAATGAAAAGAGTCTAAAATTATATAATGAGAAGAACTATTAACTCTTATTAATTGCATGAAAATTTATTAAAGAATTCCATAAAATGAGTTGGATTGGTACTCTCCATTAAGCTTGGTACCTTTGATCATTGACGCTAATAAACAAGAAATAGAAAAATAGAACACAAATCACATATTTTATGAAATATCATCAGCTTCACCATCACAATACAATGGACCATAGATTTCGGAAAGCGTTAAAGTTCCATATTTGTTGAGGGTTTGAATTACAGTCTCTTTTGTATAACTAGCTTTGATTATGTGTGTTGCATGTATATTTTTATTAATTGGGATTAAAATTTTATATACAAATTCAATTGATATGTTAAATGATAAAAGTAAATATTAAAGTATATCGAAGAAAATAAATTTCTAACCATTATGAATATTAATCTTATATTTTAATCTCCTTACACTTACATGCAAAATGAATTTAATATTTGTGAAGTTAAAATTTACAATAAGGTAGTTTTGATACTATTTATATAATCGTTACTTTATGTTAAACATGCATACATGTTTTTCTATGATGTAAAAGAATACAATATTTTTTCAAAGAATTCTTTTTTAGAACATTCCACACAATTTTCATATTAGATTTGAGATATATTTATCTACCTATAATAATTTACACGTTTGTTTCCCGAAAAAGATAATGTACAAGAAAAAAAAACTCCTAATTGTGTTTAAATGTAAACCAATTGAATTGGTAGTATATATGGTATCACGTGGTTATTTGATCTTTTCTCTAAGAGATATTGTCAGTGGTATTTATTTCAATATATATGGTGTAGACATTTTATTAAGTCATTAAGACGATAAATATTTATAAAAATGGTGGAAAAATGTAGAAGTATGATATTATGATTGATTATAATGTAACTTTTTATTTAATGTCTTTCCACTTGTAATATGATACATGTTTTATTATTTAATCCTACTTTAGGCACGTGTGTTGCACGTGTACTCTATAACGATGAATATGAATTATTAAAAGTCACATAATTTTTTTTGAAATTATGTTTGAGTTATAACTGTTTTATCGAAAAATGATTTCGAAAGAGTTTGTTTTATTTTAAGGGTATTTTCGACTTTTAGGAGTCGCCACTTAATTTTGAGAAAATTAAGAAAACATGTTTTCAAATAATTAAACAGAAAATTATTTAAAAACTTCTAAGGGTTCGGGATTCCTATTAGCGTCTTAGGAAGGTTTCGAAAAAGCACCTAAGACGCTCCGCTTACTACGGTTTTCCGACGATTAACTTATTTGACTATTTTGTTATTTTGCGATTTTGAAGTTGAACCTTTATTAGAGTCTCATTTAAACAAACTTACAAGTTTTTGCAACATTCATTGTTTTAAAAATCCGTTAAAGTTAAACTTTTTAAACTTTATAATTCTAAGCAAACTTGTGAATTTGAAATTTTATTGTTTTAAGATTCAGTTTTAATTTTTAAGTTCGATAAAATGAAAGGTGTTCGGCGGGGTTTGGAGTAACTCTAATCCTAAAACTAACGAAATTTAAAACAAACAAGTAGTAAAACGAGATAAGGAGAGGGAGGGAGAGAGAGAGAGGGAGAGATTTGGGTCCAAACTCGGGTTCTGTCCGCCTTGACCGAGTTTTGGACCCACCTGTTTTTGGGTTTTCGACCCATTTCTTTCTTTTGTACCTGTCCTAGTCTCTACATACAAGAATAAATACAAGGAAAGTAAAAATGACAAGGGCTTATGCCCAAAATAAATACAACTTAATAAATAAATAAATAAAATCTTCTAATATGCCTTCCTCAAGCTCCTTCGATCTTCATGAAACTTTGGAATTTGACTTCGTACACCGGTTTTGACGAATTGACTCGATGAAAGACATTTAGAGCCTTTATGGCTCCCTCGTGAAATGCAAAGAGGAGAAGGGGGGACCCACAATGGACCCGAGAGAAGATTTTTCATGCAAACAAGTGGAAATGCATTAGCATACACAACGACAAAATAAATCAGATGTATTTCGAATGAAACAAAATAAATAAACATACGATTCTGAAGGAAGCCTAATAGATTAGTAAACACCCTAATTTTTAAGACTCATTAGATTTCCCAACATGCAAAAGCCATACCAAATGCCAACAACAAATAATGAAACATTCCAAAACGTGAATAAATTAACATTCAGGGATTTGCATCATGCTGAAGTAGCAAACAAACAGTAGTTCGAAATCACCAACTTGACAACTATGCTCTTTCGTCCTCAACTATACGCAAAATTCGCTACCAACATCAGGTGAGGTCTTCAAAAGTTTAAACCAAACCAAATAAACATGAGAATCTGACCCGAGCCACAGATAGTTCAAACTCACTTATAATTTGAAAGCGATAAACGCCAAACTCACAGGAGCCAAACAAGGCATTGAACAAGCCTAGTTGGTATTCCGTAATGAGTAGTTGCAAGAAACAGCACAGACTACCAAAGTTCCAACATAAAGAATGATAGCGAGCACAACAGAAACGGGACCAAACAGGACTCTAAACGAGATTCCGAACAAGCAAACCGACTCATTTGTCATATGGAAGAAACAGAACGAGGAAATTACTGTATAATATAGATACAGAACACATATGAACAAACATATTTTCTTATCCGACAAGTTCAGAGCAACCACAAAACATACTGACAAAGGCCTATTTGAAGGCTTGATGGATAAACAAATGAAATCTAAATCAACGGAAAGAAACTCAACTTTACAACATTAAGAGATCAAACAGAAGGTAATACCATTATCGAGCAAACCCCATAGGACAGCCTAACCCAAAGTACCAACATGAACAATAATATGCGATATGGGAACTCAAAACGATAGCAGATGCAGTTGCTTAGATTCAGAATGTGGGCATCTTGGCTCGTTCATTCAACTTGAGGTAAAAGAACGAACAATACGATGTCGAATATCAAACAATACTGAAGAACCACAATGAATGAAAATAATCAAGATGAAAGAACGATCTAAGATTATACCGAACGCAGCTGTGAAACTCAAAATAACAGTAAACTCTCGAAACATACATTAACTACACGTACATACTTAGCTCTTATTCAACAAACAGCAACCAATATGCCTCAAAACACAAGAAAAACCGTCCTCAACGAGTTATCAGAACGACGTAACCGACTAAACGAGTCACTACATACTCGAACAAGTAGAAAGCAAAACAAAAGCAGGAGGAGCGAAGGTGTATACCTTTTCCTGGGCAGCGATATCGGAACAACTACGAGCAGCGATCTCAACAGCAACTTCCACCACGACGTGAGTTCAAGAGCTCCAACGAGCAGTACAGAGGCAATGGAAAGCAAAGAGGCTGTGTAGTTTTAAATACTTCCAAGTTCGAAGCCTCGATAGCGAGATTCGAAAAAGAAAAGACGAGACACTTGTTTTGTTATACGATATAAACTCAGAAAACCAAAATTTCCAGAAAGGAAGGGACCTGCTGGGATATTCGTGTGAAACAAGAAAATTCCAAACAGAAATTCGACTTCTAAATTTTTCAACCCCCTCAACGTTTGAGGGAGGGGATATTTATAGAGGGAGACTAGGTTTTCGAAAGGTAAAAGGGCTGGAGGGAATTTTCGGCCCATCTCTTAATTCGAAATTCAAAATCCTCAAAATCTTATCCGAAATTTCGGAATATACCGATTAGATGCTCCAGATTTTAACCCATTCCAACGAGCTGAGGGCGAGGTGGAGGGTCAAGATGATTCCGTGGTACTAGCGAGCTACGTGGCGCGATCTCGGCACTACGGACAAAATCTTCAGCCTCACAGTTGCCAGCGTACGATCTGCAGAAAGAGAAACGGCTCCAAAGAGTCGTTGCGCAGCTGCGTGGGAGAGAGGATGAGAGTGAGGGGGACGCGTGAGGGGGACGCGGGAG
>NC_028647.1:2519359-2535249 GCF_001406875.1 Solanum pennellii
ATATATATATATATATATATTATTTTTTTCTTTTTCCTTTTTTCTTTTTCTTTTTTTTTTTTTTTTTGTGAAATTGATTAATTAAAATAATTTGGAAAACTTACGAAGCTCGATAATTAATTTATACCGACGCGGGTCAAAATTGGGTGTCAACAATAATAATAATAATAATAATAATAATAATAATAATAGAAAAAAGTCAAAGAAAAGAAAAAAGAAATAGAGTAACTAAAATAATTACTACTAATTATTGTCCATGAGTTTTATGTTTGATGCGCCAATTATCCATTTGAAAATCAACATAACGTGTTACTTTTTTTTTTATCTTTTCAAAAGGAAAAAGAAAGTTTATAACGTAAGAAAATAATTATTTTCAAGAATTTTTCAAAAAATAATTGTGTTGTTTAAGCATCAGAATTTGTTATTGTCTAACTTAAAATTCTATATTAATTTATCAATTAACTGTGTTAGTTTCATTATATTTTAATAATATTTATAGCATGTTACTTTAATATTGCAATATTTTTATATTTTATTTTTGCAAAAATGGAGTTAATTCAAAAGATAAAAGAATAAAATTAATAATTCTACACCTAAATAAATTAGAGATTATAATCTAAAAAACAGAAGAAGAGCTTTCGGGCATGCATTTGTTTAATGTTTTTCCTGCAAAAACCTAAAACATAAAATAGAGAAATATCGCATTCATTTAAAATAAATAAATAAAATAAAATTAAAAAAAAAAAAAAAGTATGAAACCAAATCAAATTGGGAATGTTAAAGAATCCGACCCGACCAAATAAAAATAGGTAGAAATATATATAACCGCCAGCAGTGAATTATATCCAGAGAAACCCTAGAAAATCAAATCGAGTGTGGCGATGGCGCAGAAAAGGAAGAATGATGGAGAATTACCAGAGAGTTCGTCTTGTAAGAAACAGAAGACGAAGGGAAATACTAACTTTATCATTTCTGCAGCTGCTGCTATCTTCTTTCCTCTATTCTCCTTTATAACCAACAACAATTTTTTACTTAAATTAGGGAAGAAGACCCAGCCCTCAATTCATCACCTGGACGTGGATGATTCGGTAAATTCATCTTACTTACTTACTATTTTTCTAATTTTGTGATTGAAAATCATGTTTTTATATTCTGCTTGCTATGGCGGATCAAGAAAATAAAAATAGTCTCTTTAAATTTGAGTTTGAATTAGAAAAGTCATGATAAATACGGAATCAACCTCTACTCTTGAACTTGTATTCATGGATTCAAAATTTCTATTTGTCGATAAAAAAAATTACAATAAAGTATAATTTTTTTGTTGAGGAGGTTCAGGTGGACACTATGTAGATCCGCCCCGCTGAACAGTAGGTGCCTATTTTCTGGTAAATAGGAATAATGCATGCTATCTCCGTAATTTTTTTATTTTATATTCTTTAGGAGTACATTTCTCGGTATTCTCATATTCAATTATATTAGTATTATAGTTGAAATGTTGAATACTTTATAAAATTGTCTTTATTGTTCTATTCTATCTAGGTCACGCTTCGGTTTCCTGAGGAGATACTTGTCAACATCCTCAGCAGGTTACCTGTGCGGTCTCTTGTTCGATTCAAATGCGTTTCCAAAGTTTGGACAACAATGATATCAGATCCTTATTTTACGAAGAAGCATCTCAATCGTGCTAGTGCTAGGAATGACCAGGACTCCCAGAAGCTTCTTATCTACCAATGGGACCCTAAGGATTCTAACTTCTCCTCCCTATATTGTTGTCCTTTATCGCCCGTTCAACAGGTTAAGGATGTACAAAAACTTAAACTCGATTGCCCTTCAACCCTTAAACCAAGGAAAATCCTGATCCATTGTTGTTACGATGGCTTAGCTATTATCGAGATTTGTGATAAAGATGGCGTTAATTTTTTGCTGTGGAACCCTTCCATAAGAGAATCAATAGTACTTCCCCCTCTGGGATGTCCTGGGGATGGACGTTCTCGGTTTGGTTTGGGTTATGACTCAAGCAGTGATGAGTATAAGATCATTCATATGCACCAGAACCGAGAAGGTCCCTATTGTCCTAATGAAATTCTTGCGTTGAAAGATGGCTCTTGGAGAAACATTGATGAACATCCTCGTGCCATTCGCTGTTGGTTTCATGCCTCAGATTCTTTGCCATTTATACATGCGGCATTTCATTGGATCCAGGTCTCGAGAAATTATTTTGTGGTAATTTCGTTTGATATTTCAAATGGAGTGTACGGAGAGATACCTTTTTCTGATGAAATATTAATCTTGAAGGCAGGCCCTGACAGTGTTGGCCTTTCTGTGTTGGAAGGAATGCTTTGTGTTTATTCTAATCTCTTTTTTACGGCAAATTCTACTTTTGTGGTATGGGTATTAAAAGAGTATGGTGTCAAGGAATCTTGGATGGCGTTAATTGTAGTAAAAGATACTCCGTATGTTTATGCCGCGCCGAGACATAGGTTTGCGGATGGTGAAGTGCTATTCTGGTGCTTGAATCGTGAAACTAGAAGGCACGCATTTAGGATGGTCAGTAGATCATTTAGATCATGGCCTCGATGGGTAACTCGAGGGCACACATCTTGGATGGTCAGTAGACCATTTAAATCATGGCCTCGATGTGATACGATTCAAGGTGGACATGCTTTTACGGAAAGTTTGATATCTCCAAAATCACTTACGTATTCTTAATGTATGATGGAAGAGCCTTTTTTTTTAAAAATGTTATAACGTTTACTCTTAGTATAGCTATTGCTCATTCACCAGTTTCAATATTTATTACTAATACTGTTAGCTTTCAGTTTTTCAGAGTATCTACTTCATTGTGTGTTCTTCCTTTTACTTATTACTATGTTTCACAAGGTTTGACATTCGTTAACTTTCCCAAGGTCAGTTGGATTGTCCGTTTCTATTGGCTAGTAACGTCACTATTGTAACCTATAAAATAGTCTACAGGTCCATCGATTCTGTTAGTGTGTAAGGATAGGATAGATGGACTGAAAAAAGAAATGCAGATTCTAGTTATTTGTCTTTGTGGAGTGGGGTATTTGTTTTCATTGTTTTTGGTTGGACTTAGTTAATTCATATTTTTGGTGTGTGCTTGCTTTTCTTGCTACGGTTATAAGCAATGATGAATTCAAGATTTGCGCTGAGGGGTTTGAAAAATTAAAATATAGTCCTGAAATTTGTACTAGAGAACTCAAAATACAATTTTAAACCTCAAGTACTGGGCCGACCTCTAGTCTAAATCTATATGCATGTATAAAAAATTTTTTGTTGAGGATGTTCGAGTGAACACCCTCCTGCCCGCCTATATCTGCCCCTGGTTTTCGGAAAATTTATAGAGATTGTTTGACCACTCTTTCTTGTGCTATATCTATGCCATGGTTCACTTTCCAGAAGAAATAGGTTAACTGTTTGTTTGTTTTAAATGTGTTTTCAGATATTGGACAACTAGGAAATATCCGATCCTTAATTCACAATGAACCATCTGAATCATGCACCATGATTCCCAAAAGCTTTTTATCAACCCCTAAGGATGGTATTTATTGCCGGGAGGACGTATAAAAACTTAAACTTGATTGCCCTTCAACCCTCAGCATAACACATTGTTGTTACGATAACATAATCCTCAGTGGAATCTTGTAAGTAACTTGATACGGAAAGCGCATACAAAAAAAAATTGAATTTTTCCAATGGAAGGGGTGAACTTCCTTTCCGCCACCCTAGCTTCTCCTCTGTGTATATATGTCAACATGCAGATTGAATCTTAGTTAGTTATTTTTCTTCTTATCATTGTGTATATATGTCAACATGCAGATTGAATGAGAAATAATTCTTCATTCTCCCAAATACTCTCTAAAGTTTTTTTTCTCCCATTAATGGAGATTCTCAACAAGTTCGTTCCTGGGAAAGATACTCAATCCCAGAGGGCAACTCCTCCATTGAAACTCTCCACTATTGCACCTTCTTGAATCCACCTACCCTGAACTTTTATTCTTTGCTAGTTCACAAAAGGATAATGTCAAGATGAGAAAGATCATTTTCCTTCTAAACACGCAATCAAACATTAATAAACCTAAACATAAAAAGATTTAAGGCACTATTAAAAGGTGGAATAAAGAATATAATAATAATTTAAAAAATCATACGATTACACCAAATCTTTCTTTAACATAATATGAAATTTTTGGTTATCCACGTTATACTTTAAAAATTATAAGACAACAATAGCTAACAAACAAACTATTTTTTGACTTGTCTCCAATGGCGATTGCTGGTGCACTGGTTACCAAAGGGAACAAAATAGAGGTGTGGGAGTTGTTGTTAACAAGTTACAAGGTAAATTATATCGAACTCAAGCACATGAAAAGTTTACTCACTCACTATAGCTTATCAAGACTTGCCTTTCTATCTCAAGTCCCGTTTCACTTATCTCCGAAAAATCATCAATAAACATGAGACTCATTCAACAGTACTGGGCAGCAGAAGGACTCGTCATCAAAAGAGAAGGAAAGGCAATTGCACAAGTTGCTGAAAGCTATATATCTCAATGAACTTGCAAACAGAAAGCTATATATTCTTCAAGTATTTTGCTGACATTAGTCTCTTTGTAAGTTGCCACAACAATACACTCAATGTAATTTTACAAGTAGAATCTGAAAGAATAGGATATACACATATCTTTCCCGCAAACACAAGTTTCAGGAGCTGTCTTGCTTCAGTCAGAAAAATCAATTTCATCTATTTGCTTACAGAAAGGAAATCAACCTAACAATACAACTAAAATTGGTAACATAACATCTTCAATGCATACAAAATTTTGCATTTTGTTTTCAGGTAAGTTCAACGTTCGATAACTATCCTCCTCGAGTAAAGAACAACCTAACGATGAATATATGTATACGTGTGACAGGGTGGTGGGTATGTAGGCAGGTGGGATCACATTGATCTATCTGATCACTCTTCCTCACCTGATGATGGTACGAGAGACTCGTCCGATGAAGACGGTGTGACACTATGAGTACGTGTGTAGTCAGGATCATCTTCATAGCTGATGGATGGAGAGTTTGAGGCATATGAAGATATGCCGTGGCTAGGCATACCCTCAGCCTGATTAAGCTGTGCTCCTGCATACTGCACAGATTCTTGGCTCCTGATTGAGGATGGCACTCTGCCAGGCAATGCGTCATCGGCATGCAGATAGAACACTCGCCTTAGAACTTGGACAGACACCCGAACAATCCATTCCAAACAACTAAACAGACCTGATAACATAAATCAAAGTTAGTTATAATACCAAATCCAACATCAATTAACAGTAGTAATTTAAGGTGTGATTTTGATATTTTTCTACATGTCATAATACGTCTACTGCATGCACAAAAAAAAAAATACCAAAACATCAAGTTCACTCCAATTCCTACCAGCACTTACCAACATTCAAAATTTTCAGATTTATGAAGGTTGATACAGCTAAAACATCACGTAACTTGATGGGTTTGGGGTCTAGCACTGTTACTGTAATGGGGCAGGGCAATTTTTTTAAAAATGCTAAACGGGGTAGGGTAGGCCAGGCCAAAATGTTAATAGGTCAAAGCTTACCCCTCCCCGTCCTATTGACATACCTACCCCACCACACTAACATATAATGGACCACTAGGATAAATACAAATAAGAAAAGAGTGGCAATGTTTTATTGTCCAATGAAAGAAGTAAAAAAAGGAACAAATATGTTATGTTTGTTTTTTTGGAAGGGGGTGGTGGTGACATAGCAAGAAAGTAAACAATAAATTGAGTCAAAACATGCATATATATAATTGGAAGTGCAAATATGTCAGCAAGTTAAGAAAATCACAAAAGAGATAACATTTTTTTTTTTTTACCAAAGACGACTTTATTCTGAAACTTGAATGCGAAACCTCTGGCCAAACATGATCAAAGGCTCTTTAAAAAAATTGAAACTCTATATGTAAGTTGTACTAGGTCAAATTACAACTCCAATCTTGATGTAACAGTAATGTTAAGTAATACAAGTCTTCTAATATTTATTTTTTCATTCACGTAATCTTTTACTGCACGTAACACCTAATTTTTATCTAATCAAATTTTATCCAATAAGAAATACAAGTATTTAATAGACTAAGCAAAAATGTCTAGAAGTGACTACAAAATACACTAATATTTACTAGTTTCTAAACAGACCATCACGGCTTCAAACCTGATAACAAAACTCAAAACTAAGCAAATGGAATAGAACCTCTACAACATCAATTCTAACTAAAAGTTTGAACAGAATGCAGTCAAGAAATAGTCAAGTCATAATGCAACATCAATTTGAACAGAATGCAGTGAAGAAATTAGGTTTAAGTCTTAATACAGCATCAATTCTAAGTAACAAATTCGAACTGAATGCAGCACTGAAGAAATCAGGGTCAAGTCTTAATACAACATCAATTCTAACTCACAAATTCGAACTGAATGCAGTGAAGAAATTAGGGTCAAATCTTAATAAACATCAATCTAAGTAACAAATTCGAACTGAATGCAGCACTGAAGAAATTAGGGTCAAATCTTAGTACAACATCAATTCTAACTAACAAATTCGAAATGAATGCAGTGAAGAAATTAGGGTCAAATCTTAATAAACATCAATCGAACTGAATGCAGCACTGAAGAAATTAGGGTTGAATCTTAGTACAACATCAATTCTAACTAACAAATTCGAAATGAATGCAGTGAAGAAATTAGGGTCAAATCTTAATAAACATCAATTCTAAGTAACAAACTCGAACTGAATGCAGCACTGAAGAAATTAGGGTTGAATCTTAGTACAACATCAATTCTAACTAACAAATTCGGAATGAATGCAGTGAAGAAATTAGGGTCAAATCTTAATAAACATCAATCGAACTGAATGCAGCACTGAAGAAATTAGGGTTGAATCTTAGTACAACATCAATTCTAACTAACAAATTCGAAATGAATGCAGTGAAGAAATTAAGTTTAAGCATAATACAACATCAAAATCGAATACAAGGGTTTTCGATTTTGAAGGATCAAGAAAGTTGATAATGAAATAGAGTAGAGAAGAAGACAATACCACTTCTTCTTGGAGGATTCTGAAGCAAATTGTTTATGTAATGCACCCTATCTCTTTCTTCCAACTCCATCAGAGCTGCTCTTAACAAAGTGAAGGTAGCAACAGATCTACCACCCAGATTATCCATGCATTGATTCAGAACATTCACTGCATCGTTGATATCGTTGAACGCATCCGAAACAACACAGGTTCTGCACATGGAAGTTGGCCGATAGATTGAACACGCAAAGCAACGAGCCATCGTCTCCGTGTGAGAACTGAGAGAGAGTATTTCTTAGAGAGAGAGAGTATTTCTTAGAGAGAGCGTATACTGTTTTCCCCCCACTACACGCGAGTTTGAAACCATTACACATATATATAGGATGGCAAAGTCGGTGCGGGTTAGATGTCTAAAATCAAAATTTCCCAATTCACAAATAAACCAAACTTTCAAATAATAGAAAATTTTAGTACGTACTTATTTGCCTCAAATCTCGTTACGTGGAAATTTTTAAAAATTCAAATTCATTATTAAATTTTTGCGAATTCTATTCTCTAATAAAAATATAAAATATTTTATTAAAAATATTTTTCTTTCATAAATCAAACACTAAAATATCTTGCTCAGTCTCTTTTGTTAGTTACCACAATAATACTCTCGATGTAATTTTAAAAGTAAGAATAAAACAAATAGGATATACACATAATTTTTCCGCAAACACTTCAGTCATAAAAATCAATTTCATCTATTTGCTTACAGAAAGGAAATCAAGCTAACAATTTCATCTATTTGTTAGCTATTGTTGTCTTATAATTTTTAACCTATGAAGTAGATAAAGAAAAATTTCATATTATGTTAAATAAAGATTTGGTCTAATCGTATGATTTTTTAAATTTTATTATTATTATTATTATTTTATTCTTTATTCCACCTTTTAATAGTGCCTTAATTTTTTTTAGGTTTAGGTTTATTATTTAGATTATTAATGTTTGATTGCATGTTTAGAAGGAAAATGATACAAGTCATTTTAATAGTATATTCATTGAAATAATATAATATGATTCAATACATTATGAAATAGTTTTTCGATAGGAAAAAAGACAGGGGAGGGGGAGTTGACTATAATTGAGACGATTCGAATAGGCGATATGAATTTTTTTGTCTCGTTCTCTAAAAAGGAAATTTATGAATTTGTGTTTAAAGCTTAAAATTTCAATTCGATTTGTTGATTAATTACACAAGGAG
Source organism: Solanum pennellii (assembly GCF_001406875.1). Taxonomy (NCBI): domain Eukaryota; kingdom Viridiplantae; phylum Streptophyta; class Magnoliopsida; order Solanales; family Solanaceae; genus Solanum; species Solanum pennellii. The sequence continues at coordinate 2,527,705 of NC_028647.1, forward strand.
ACTAGCACCTTCTTAGGATGATTGTTATCCGTTATATTATATTGTTATTTTAAATAAAATGTTTATTTTAATTGTTATTTTAATTTGTTGAATCGTATCGTTTAAAATCATCGTTAGGTAATGACAAAGAGACTCATTTTATGTCACGATCAATTTGGTGTGATCGCATCGTCATCTTAATTTTTTTTCTTCTTCTTATTTTATCCTTATTTATTATTTAATAATCATATTTCATCATTTATCCTACATTTTAATAAAAACTCTCCTACTTTTTTTTATTTTATAGATTTATTAATTCAAATTATAAAAACATAACATTATATAACAACGTAGAACATATAAATACTACATTCTTTTAATATGATATAAAGTCATTTTGTTTCAAAATGAGGAACAAGAAATAATAAGTTCAACTTGAAGCATAAATAGGTTAGATAGAGCAATCAGAATTATGTAAATATTTCAGAAACTTACGTATTTCTTTATATTAAAAGGATATACATAATGTGTAATACCGACCAATGAACATCATCAAAGTATATATCATTTAATTACTATCTTATAATTTTTGGATATTCAAATTTATTTCATACATTTTTACTTGCTTACCACTATGTATTTATGAACTAAGATTTTTGATTAAAATTTAAAATTTGGCATAAGTAAATGCAATAACAAAATTTAGCTTACTTGCTTGCGGCTATCTATACTAAGATTTCTGATGAAATTTAAAATTTAGCATAAGTAAATGTAATAACAAGATTTAGCTTGCTTGCTTACGAGCTATTTATTTATAAACTAAAATTTTTGATGAAATTTAAAATTCAGCATAAGTAAATGCAATAATAAAATTTAGCTTGATCATAGATTTCTTGAAGTTAGAGGCGAGAATCTGAAAATTAATCATATCAATGATTGAGAGTTATTTAACAAAAAAATTTAACTGAAAAGTACTAAATTTAATTGAAATCTTATTTCTTGAAAAAAAAAAACCACTAACAAATCTAAACTCAATGTAGTATCTTCTTATCGATCAGACGATCACTAATTAAGGACAATTAATCTAACCTATAAAAATATTTTTCGATTCATCTCACAATAAATAATATTTTAATATAAAAAAATTAAAGACAAAATTATAATAATAAAGAAGTGCATTCACATAATAACATAAAAATAGAAATATCTTTTTTTTTTAAGTACAGAATTTACTTAAAGGTTTCAAATTTAAATTTTAATCTTAGCTTAAAAATTTAATTTAAATTTCAAATTTAGGCAAGAGATTTCGTGTTTAAATTCCAAATTTGCAACCATAACTCTTCTTCTTCATCTTCCCTAATTCTACAAGTTGCAGAAAAAAGTGAAGAAAATCAGCCATAGATCCTTCAGATAACAATCCTTCTTGTCAACAATTTACCTTATATTACTAATAACAATTTTCTTCAATTCACCATTTATTTGCCCAATTCTACTCCCAATTTCACTTCAATTCCAAATTCAAAACCCTAGCCATGACCCGAACCCGAATCCGAATCCTCATTCTGATTCAATTTCAGACCAGCTTCTGTCCCTCTCCATTCCGACGAAACGGAGACGAGGTAGACCTCTGAGTACGACGTCGTCCTCTTTGGACCAGGTACATATATATGTGTATGATAATTTCCCCTAATTCCTTTTAAAGCTATTAATCGATTTTAACTCTAATGGTAGTAGCCTTCTTTTCTTCAGTTTAGCAAAGCCCTTGTGGAAAATTCGAATCTTGTGCGTAATTTGAGTGCTAGAAAAAAATACTGCTTCTTTTGATGCTTCGGATGAGATTATTGTAATTAACAAAGAGGCAACAACGGAGGTGTTAATTGCTTAAACTGCGGGGTGTCCAGCTGATTCTATAACTGATGAGGAAATTGAAGCTGGGGTTGTTTCAACAGTGTATGGTATTGAACAGGTTAATTATATTCTTATTAGAAACCATATACTTATGAAATGGCGTGTAAATGTGTCAACTTGGATAACGAAAGAGATGTTGTATGATGTTATATCCAAGCATTGTTATGCTTTGCTGGATTCTGCTCATAATTATTTGGTATCGCGTGGGCATATTAATTTTGGAGTTGTGCCGCTATTAAGGATAGGATTCCACTGAGCCGAGTAAGCCCAGTGTTATCATTATTGGGGCAGGACTTGCAGGATTAGCTGCAGTGAGGCAGTTGATGTTGTTTGGGTTTAAGGTTACAGTTTTGGAGGGAAGAAAACGTGCTGGTGGAAGGGTGTACTAAAAAAAATGGAAGGTGGAAATAAGGTAGCTGCTACTGATTTAGGAGGGAGTGTGTTGATGGGTACGCTAGGGAACCCACTACGTATTTTGGCATGGCAGCTGTCTTGCACACTTCACAAGGTCAGAGACAAATGCCCTCTTTATCGCGTGGATGAGAATATGCAAATGCAGGACTGATTTCTAAACTTTCATTAGCATTTTGGGACCAAGATGACCCCTTTGACATGGGAGGGGATCATTGCTTCCTGCCCGGAGGAAATGGAAAACTAGTTCATGCATTGACTGAAAATGTATCTATTCTTTATGAAAAAATTGTGCATACCATTCGTTATGGTACCGATGAAGTACAGGTTGGTGCCGGGGCCCAAGTATTTGAGGGAGATATGGTGTTGTGCACTGTTCCTCGTGGAGTTCTGAAAGTTGGTTCTATTAGGTTCATGCCAGAATTGCCTCAGCGGAAGCTTGACTGAATAAAAAGATTGGGATTTGGATTATTAAATAAGGCTGCGATGCTTTTCCCATATGTATTCTGGGGCACTGATCTCGATACCTTTGGGCTTCTTACTGATAATTCTAGTAGCAGGGGTGAATTCTTTTTGTTCTACAGTTATGCAACTCTTGCCGGCGGTCCCTTATTGTTAGCTCTAGTTGCTAGAGAAGCTGCACACAAGTTTGAGACCATGCCTCCGACTGATGCAGTGACAAAAGTTCTTCAAATTCTAAAAGGTAAAATGCAGTTTTTGTTGCTACTGACTGACTTAATCCCGAAGCTTAATTTTTGAGTTTGTTGTAAAAGATACCAATCAGCATATAAAAAGAAGAAAAAGAAAACTAATTTGGTAAGCAGAAAAAACTATTTTTAATGGAGATAATGCCATTTTCTCTTGGTAAGAAGAGATACTGAGTAACAGTGACGTGGCTGTTTTATGGTCAATGCTCTCAATTTCGAGTCATTTTTTCACTAGGTTGATACTTCAGAAAAGGTGGACTATGAAGAAGTGTCGAATAATCCTACTGGTTGTGGGCTCAATGGCTTAAATTAAAAGAAAACATGTAAAAACAAAAGTAGTTCTCATAAAAAAGAGCAATTAATTCATTACAAAAAAAAGAAGAAGATCTGAAGTCTCTTCATTATAAAAAATATGATCTTGTTTCATACAAATCAATTATTTATATAAATGATGATTGCTCCTTATCCTGGGTGTAATTGCTGGTATGTGGAAAGATGCACTTTTACATTGTATGGTTACTTGAAGACTGACTTCCGAGATGATAAATTATGTCAAATGTCATGATCATTAAAGCTTGAGCTAACGTACCTTTAAATTTCTTACTTTGTGATTCTAATCTGGGGTTCAGATGGAGTTTCGTTGCACTTTGTACTTCAGCACCCGGGGGACAAACGTATTGATTGTGAGCTAGCGCTTTAATAAACTTCAACACTCTCTTGCCTTCCGCGACCCTACTAATGCGGGATACTTCGTACAGCATTGTGTATCTTCTTTTTTCTACAAAAGTTCCACTGATCCCCTCTTCACAAGCTATCTGAATATGCATACAAGGACAGTGTTCCGAAGTATTCTAAGCTGTCTTTCCTCTTTCTCCTCGCTCCAATCAATGAAGTGTCCTTTAAAATGTAATTTTTTAATGACATGTCCATCAAAGTGTATTACCCACTTAACTCTCATAATATGTTGCAGAACATGCTTCTTTTCTGCCATACTGCCACTACTTTTTTACCACCTTGAAAAAAGAATCTATTTCTTTTCTTCGTAGACTCTAAGCTTGAGTTCATCAATTGTTTTCAGTATTTTGCGTTTGATAGAAATATGTGGTTACGTATCTCTCTATCTCAGTAAAAGATAAAACATTGTGCCCTTTTCGAAAGGCGTTCTTGTTACATGGAGCTTGCTGTTAAGGTTCTTGCTTCTGATGTAGTAATGAGAATTTCGGACATTGCTTCAGGTATATATGAAGCACAAGGAATTGAAGTGCCAGAGCCAATCCAAACTGTATGTACGAGATGGGTTTAGCTTGGGCTCTTACTCTAATGTTGCAGTGGGGCCGTCAGGAGATGACTATGATATATTAGCAGAAAGTTTGAGTGATGGCAGACTTTTCTTTGCTGGTGAGACCACAAATAGGCGCTATCCAGCCACTATGCACAGAGCTTTTCTTAGTGGGCTTAGCGAACGTGCCCACCATGCTAAGGCTAGAACCATGAGCCTGAAGATTGAGAAAAAACCATCAAAGAGCACTTATTATTATGCTTCTGTTCTGGATAACTTTTTTAGGGAGCCAGACTTGGAATTTGGTAGTGTCTCTATAATTTTTGCTAGAAAGAGTGCTGATCTCGAGTCACCAGCAATTTTGAGAGTGACTTTCTGTGGGCCCCAAACACAAATCATGATGAAATAAAACCTGGTCGACATCTTTCTAATAAATTACTCTTTCAGCAGCTTCAGTGCCAATTTAATAACCCGCACGAGCTTCATGTTTTTACTTTGTTATCTAAGCAACAAGGCCTTGACCTTAGAGAGGTCAGAGGTGGTGACGAGATGAGGCTGAATTTCCTTTCTGAGAAGCTTGGGGTGAAACTGGTCGGTAGAAAAGGTTTGGGTCCATCTGTTGATTGTATAATTGCTTCAGTTAAGGCTGAGAGGGGAAGGCGCAAACCGGGTGCGCTTAAATCTGGTATGCCATCCCCTCTCTCTCTCTCTCTCTCTATATATATATATATATATATATATATTAATCTATTTGTCTATTTATTTATTTATTTCGTTCTCCCTCCCTCTCTTAATATAGAGGAAAGAGCAAGTAGCTTCATTTGTTCCTTTTTAGAAATTGTGGCACGTTTTAATTTAAGCCTGAAGAATCTTCCTTAAATAGGTGTCATGAAGTCAAAAGACACCACTCTCAAGCGAAGAATAGTTAGGTATGAGCATTCACCCTCTTTCTCTTTATCTCTAGTTTGTTCTTTTCTTTCCTTGTTGGGAGTGAATCTCAGCTTTCTCTGGATGCTGTTTTTTAATTATTTCAGGAAGGCTAAAGTTGTAAGCGGAGGCAATAGAACCACTTCTTCCCCTGCTTCTAGCAGCAGGATCAAAGCAGTTGGCAGCAGCACTACCACGATACATCTGACGAATGTTGACTTGGAACCTAAACCAGTTTGCGCTATTGGATCTGTAGCTTCTCCATGTTTGAATATTAGAGTAAATGACGACATGGGGTCAAAACCAGTGGGCAGTTCTGTACACCTGCTTCACAATGCAAGCATTGGTGACAAGTTTGAGGGTCATTTTGGTAGTTCTACCGCTCTTTTAAATGTTGGAGGGAACACAAGAAGCAATAGTGACAATGCTATATATCCCAGAAGTACATATGATCATAGCACGGATACATGTGTTCCGCCTTCTACTGGAAATTTGGCTTGTCAGCATACATCAGGTATATTATGGTAGAAGCTACTTTTCTTTGCTTGCCTGTTATACATAATTTATCTCATGCCATTCTCCCACTATGCTCCTTAGATTTGTTATGGCATTTTACGTATAGCAAACTAGCATACGTAGAATGTATTACTGGACTATCAAGAACCTACTTAACTTTCATGATAGTTCTTGTAAAAGTAGCTGCCATGAGGACGAAACCCTAAACCCTATCTATCTGATCCTCTGGTTGTTGACCTTTATACGCCGGCTTACAGGTGATGGGGATATGGAAAGTATGATGCTTGACGGGGAGTATAGAATGTGATTGACAGCTTGACACCTTTCGCAACTATTGTGCTTGATGGGGGATCTAGGATGTGATTTTCAGCTGGATACCTTTCACAACAATGGTGCTTAAGTGGGAATCTAGGATGTGATTTTCAGTTTGACACCTTTCACAACAATGGTGCTTAACAGGGAATCTAGGATGTGATTGTCGTCTTGACATTTCACTTGCGTACTCCTCGTCTTCAAGCTCTATGCATATTCTACAACTTAGAACCGGAGGTTGAACGACTAAGCCAAGAAAAATCTCTCTTGCTTCTCCATCTTATAATACTGGAGTCTGCAGTTGTTCTGTCTAGTGTGCTAGTTATACTACTAGGTTACTTACTTAAAGGCATGCATCCTCTTGGGCTTTCAATCCCATTGTATATATATTGAGCAATTTTTTAGGAGTTCACTAACCTTAGCAATAGTTGCTATTTATTAACTCAGTAGGTTTGAAATTGGTATTTACCTCTAAAGCTCTAACATCAGGATAGAGCAACATTTACAGATATCACAAAGGTTTACTGGAACCTCACAAACTGGAATTAATTTGTTGATACGACTTGGAGATTAATCCCATGTCCAATGCATAGTCAGGGTATTGTATTTTGGGATCTGTGAGCCCATTCCCAATGGCAAATCCCTATTCAAATACATCCAATGACATTAAGGAAATAACAATACAACAGCTGGTGAAATGTGGTACCTTTAAGCTTATTTCCTTTTGTGTACTCTTGCAGGGAATATAGTGTCCAGCATATGATTCTCTAGAAATCCTTATTTACATCATCATAAATGATCATATCAGCACAAAACAGTTTCTTTTTATCAGATTAATGACCGCTGTTATTTTAATTACTTTTTATGGCTCAAATAGATTCCGTACTCTAGGTGTTATTTAGATGAAAAAGACATATTTGCCCTTGATCTTTCCATTCAAGACTTTTCTATATATCTAATAATAATAATTGTTTACATCCCTACTCTTTCGAAATAGGGCGAAACGTCGCGGCAACTCGAAAATAATTAATTGATTCAATTTTAACAAAGTTTAAAAAATAAACGAGTTTTAGAAAAGAGTCGCCACCTAATTTTAGGAAAACTAGGAAACCAATTATTAATCTACGAAACCAATTCGATTCTAGGTAAGGGGTTTAAATTATTCCGAAGGGAAGGGGTTAGGCACCCTTCGGAATCCACAATTGTGGTTCCCGACTGAATTCATTTTTTTCAAATTGAGGATGAAACTAAAATAATGTACACATATAATAAACATGCAATATACACAATGAAATAATAATAATCGGCCTAAAGTTTGCCTAACGTCAATATTCACAAGATAATGAAATATATGATTCGAACTACATTCGAATAATTTCAAGGAAAAGCCCCTTCGGGTACCTGTAAAGACACTTAGTAAAAGAGTTAGTACCGAATAAATATAAATGAAAATGAATAACTCAAATAATGACTTAAAAATAAAAATCCGTCTTATTAACATGGGAG
>NC_028647.1:2535261-2552896 GCF_001406875.1 Solanum pennellii
TGTTTACATCCCTACTCTTTCGAAATAGGGCGAAACGTCGCGGCAACTCGAAAATGATTAATTGATTCAATTTTAACAAAGTTTTAAAAATAAACGAGTTTTAAAAAGAAGAGTCGCCACCTAATTTTAGGAAAACTAGGAAACCATTAAATGATTTACGAAACCAATTCGATTCTAGGTAAGGGGTTTAAATTATTCCGAAGGGAAGGAGTTAGGCACCCTTCGGAATCCACAATTGTGGTTCCCGACTGAATTCATTTTTTTCAAATTGAGGATGAAACTAAAATAATGTACACATATAATAAACATGCAATATACACAATGAAATAATAATAATCGGCCTAAAGTTTGCCTAACGTCAATATTCACAAGATAATGAAATATATGATTCGAACTACATTCGAATAATTTCAAGGAAAAGCTCCTTCAGGTACCTGTAAAGACACTTAGTAAAAGAGTTAGTACCGAATAAATATAAATGAAAATGAATAACTCAAATAATGACTTAAAAATAAAAATCCGTCTTATTAACATGGGAGACCTTGGAAATCGACGGCAATTTCTTCATCGGCCAATTTCAACAACTAAAAATATATATAAACTTGAATTGGATTTCCGTCTTTTTAAAATGGGGAAGCCTCTAAACCCGACGGATAGATTTTTCATCGGCCCATTTAATAAATATATTTAATATAACTTGAACATCAACAAAACATAACAAACTTATCCCAAGAAAATATGGAAAACAACAACCAAACTAAAACAACATAATTAGAAATGAAAACAACAATAACGTAATATATAAAAATAAAAATAACATTAAAATAGAATAATAACAAAACCCTAAAAAGTTAAGATAGCAAATAGTTGACTAACAATTTTAAAATAATAATAATAATAAATAAATAAACATCAAATCGTAAAATAATGCTATTATTAAAACTACAATAAACACAAATATTAATTGACTTTTAGAACTACATTAAACTAAAAAAACAAAACAAGCTACATATAATAAACAAAAAAACATAAAAGAGCTGGAAATTAAATAAAACAAGGCCAAGAAAAAAAAATTTACCTGGTTCTGGGCGGCGAACCGGAACTACGAGTTTGAAAGAGACGACTCCACCTCCTCAACTCGAAAAACCACAAAAACACTTTAAAATTTTTGAACTATGGGAACCAAGAATTCTCAAAATTTTATGAGTATTCTTTTATTTTCCCCTCCAAATCCCCTCCTAAAAATAGTGAATGAAGTGGACTTATATAGAAACCCAAAAATCCTCAAAAAGGATGAAATACCGATGTGGGACTATTGCAAAATTGAAAGTTGTTTGAGAGACAATGTGGGAAAGGCAGATTTTTTTTTATTTTTTTTGTATTTGACTCAAAATGTATGAATTTTAAAATCATCGGACCAAAATTTGCTATTAAATAAATAAAGCTTCAAAATCACGAATTTTAAAATGTTAGGCCAAAATTGGGTGTCAACAATAACAAAAATATGAAAAGTAAAACGCTAAATGCTTATAGTGTATAGTTAACTCATAAGAAAAAACTTTTTTGTACTTAGTCATCTCCTTATTATAATTTCGATATATAAATTCAATATTTGTTTTAAAAGACAAAAGAAAGTAGCAAAAACAAACATAGAGGCACTATTTTATGATCAACTTCTTTACAAAATTTCTCATCTTATAAAATAGAGTAAAGATATTGAAATTAAATTAATAGTTATATATAAGATAAAATATTTTAACATTAATTAGTAAAAGATGAAACTCTCCTTCTCATTAAGTAGAATGCAATTAAGTGTAACAAAGATGATAAATTTATATTTGGTAGTAGAATAAAATAACCAAAGAATTTAAGTGTAACAAAGATGATAATTTATATTTGGTAGTAATATATATTAATTTTAGCTACAACTTTTCATATTCTCTAATTTAATATTAAAAGAGGGAAGGCTTGATTCATGTACTTATTTAAAATTGTAGAAATTATAATTGACTCTTGTTCTTCCACATTCCCTTTTTAATAAATAACTTACCAGTCAAAAAATAATTAAAATAATATTGTTTAATTAATTAAAAAAATGGAAAAACCTTGATTCATGTACTTATTTAAATTCTAGAAATCCTAATTGGTCTTGTTCTTCTACATTTCCTTTCTAATAAATAACTTACAATTCAAAAAATAATTAAAATAATATTATTAATAAATTTGATGTTTAATTTAATCTAGGGGTAAAATAATAATCCAACTTTTCATCTTTGGAGCTTCCCACTTTTAGTAAGACTACTCATAATTTGCACATGAATCCAGAGAAATGTATGAAAAACTGTCAAAATTACATTTTAATCACACTACCGCAAGCTATTAAAAAAATACTATGTAATTTAAAATAGATGAACAATCAATGTATTCAAATAACTTCTTTATTGTATGTCAAATGATGAGACATTTATGATCCTGCAATATTTTGTTTGATAACTAAAATAATGAGTCCAAACATATGATATATTAGTATGTGCAAAAATGAATAACAAAAATAATTAATGTTTCTCATTTAAATGCACAAATAGAAAATTTCTACTTCAAGTTCAATACTCATACAATTCTAAATGCTTCATGGAAGAAAATTCTATAATAGAGAAAGAAAGCGAGAACAAAAAGTAGAGGATATTCCAGAAAGTCTCCGTGCTATGAAAAGAAAACTTTGTTATTGTTAGAGATAACATATCAACATGAAATTGTTCATTGTTTAATGCTACACGTATTAAATCTACTCTCTTTTTTCGTTGCTATTTTTTCTTCTTGATTACCTTTTTTCAGCATTTCTTCGGTTATCCTCACTTGCAACTTCTAACTCTCTTATCTTCTCATGTTGAATGGTGCAGTTTCCCTAATTCGATTTCCGATTGTGAACTTCCATCTTTGTAAACTGGTACTTAAATAGCATTAAGAAATAACCCTTTAAATTCAAATTTTAATTCTAAAATTGATTTCTACCTTAAAGTGATGAATGACTTTTCATAACATAACTTTTCAAATTCTTCCATTATGAGATTTATGATTACGATTAAAAGCTTATATAATTTATACATTAAAGTGATGAATGACTTTCCATATCATAACTTATCAAATTTTTTCCATTATGAAATTTATGATTACGATTAAAAGCAATATCAATGTACTCATTTATTAATTTAATAGAGAAGCAAAATAGTAATTCAACTTTTCACTTTGAATCTTCCCACTTATGATAGTATATATGATCATGAACAATTCTCAGCTCATGAGCGGGCTCAAGAACACATACAAGAATGGGACTCATATATTTTGCTTCAAATGTTGTTTTATTTCTATGGAATGAGTGTTACTAAATTTCATTCCTTTGAAGGATTTACATCACTGTACATTGTATTGAAAGTGCCTTTAGCAAGGAATACATGAGCAGACAACACTGCGACGAAAAGAATTGCACCAAACAATGGAATCTACAGGGGTTTAGATACAGATATACATCACTGTACATTGCCTTTTAACATGTTCAACCAAGGTTAAAGCAGCGGTAAAGGAACTTATCTGAATTATTCAGGCAAGAAAGGCAGTCGAGCAACACCAGTGCCTCCGTTCTTACCAATCCATGAGTCGGAACCTGTGCTGTTCTGACTTGAACTGGACCTCAAGGTCTTTACAGAAGTCTTCCTGTATAGTTTCTGTGGAAGGATTTGCAGTCTCGGGTTTGATTCGGTACCTGAATTTTCTGCAGCCAACTGATAACTCTCAACCAACTTGAGTTGTTGGGCAACTATCTCAGAGCGCCTTGGGAGAAGTTCAACAGCCTCACCACCAGGTATGACGATGTACTCAATTGCAAGGCGGACCTCCTATCACGAGACAAAATGTACATTCCATCAATTGAGTTTCTAATGTGAGGAGCCAACTTCTTTGGTTGTTATCATCATGCATATTTTGATCAAATAAAAATTTTGTTACGATGATCATCCACCAATTGTATTAGCTATTACCCTCTTATAAAAGTCAGAGATAAATAAAATATGAACGGGATAATCTCCCTTAGAAATGCTACTGATTTAATATCAAACATATATCCTGGGAGTTAAAGAGGCAAACCTCTAAGGCATCGATCTCCTCCAATGTAGGTCTCCTTTTCGGTGCATCATCTTGAATTTCAATATCGGATGAATCTTTCAATGGTTGTTTTGAGTGAATAGAATCCATTCCAAGAATCATACGGATAGCCTTCACCATCTGTGCCATGGTATTTGACTGCATAATAAGCAACGAAATGGTAATTTAAAAACTGCAGCTCATCTCGAGTAAGAAAAAGGAATAATCTTGAGCGTCTTTCCCTAGCCAAGGAGATAAAGATGGAGGTCTCTTGATTCACAACAATCTAGAAGGCGAGGTGATTGACCTGAAACAAACAAATATGTAAGTAAAGGGCATTTTAAGATACCTTTACAACAAAGACAGGCACTTGATGAAATTTGGCAACGCTACGAATCCAAGGATTCTGCTTCATTTCAGCACTAGATGCTAGAATAGCATCTGCAATACCAATATCATCTGTTACTTCAATTTCTTCCTCTAGCCCCATAACAGTTGCAACTTGCAATAGATCAGCTTCTTGAATCTACAATAAGCCAGAAAGAGATTAGGCTTGAATTTACACATCTGTCAAGACTAAGTATACACAGATTAGTACGAGACAGGTCGTGCATCCATGAGTCCGCACAACGCAAACATAATTTCATGGGAATTCCAATCGTTTTGCATAATAAACGATTCTCAAGTGTCTTTTCGTTGAGTGATAAAACACATCCAAGTTATTAAAACATATAACCCTTCTGTTTCAATTAATCTGTTCGTTAAGACTTGGAAAGGAGTTCAAGTAAAGAAGCCATTTGAATCTTGTGGTCTCAAACTAAAGAAATGTTGAATGTACCAAAACGTTTATTTGATCTTGTAATCTTAAACATGTCATATGGAAAGTTAGAATTAAAGAGTCACTAAAAAGGGAAAGAGAGATTCTTTTTTTTTTCAGACGGACTTAAAAGGAAAGTAAAACAAACAAATTGAACGGAGGGAGTACTTAAAAGTAATTTCTGTAGTGTCCCTTGCTTTCAAGTTTCAATGTGTGTGGTGCAGGCAGAAAAAAAGTAGAAACATGAAGTGTATGTAGCTCTCCAAATGATAATACCCTAAAAGAACACGAACTTACCTTATAAGTATAAACAAACACAGGAGAGGTTTTTTTGCTGGCATATCCACTGGTGCCCGATTTCTTGGAAGTAAGATGATCATCATCTTCCTCGTCTGATTCAAATTTTACCTTTTTGTCTTCTTTACTGGATTGCTTACTATAATTTACATACTCTACTTTATCTTTCGTTTTTACATACTCCCTATCAGACTCTAGTTTAACTTTCTTTTTTACATACTCCATGTCAAACTCCACTTTATCTTTCTTTTTAACATACTCCATATCAGACTCCACTTTAGGTTTCTTTTTTATATATTCCCTATCAGACTCCATTTTATCCTTCTTTTCTACTTTATCAATTAGCTCAAAGTCATTAACATCGTCCTCTTGAGTGAACGGAGAAGACTCGATCGAATTTTCGGCTTCACTATCCAATCCCCGTATCTCAAACAAAGGAGATTTTCCTGCATCCACAAAAAGATCAAATATAGAACCTAATATCAGCTGCTAAACATAGTCCACAGATTTCGCAAATGTAAGAAAATTCTGAAAGGGTAGGAAAGCAAACTCCAATGTACCTGCTAATAAAGCATCTACTGTTAAATCTAGTCTATGGTGAACACGACATTGAGTTCTTGATATCATCTCAACAGCACATGTGAAGGTTGGAGGACCTTTCCTCTCGAGAATTGTTTTCTGTACTTTCCTTTTCCTTGCTTCCTCATCACCCAGAGTAACACTCTGATTCAAAATGAAAAAAGACATAATATTAGGAGTAGATGAAAAATGTTCCCTCAAAATATCTGACTAAACTTTGTTCTGAGAAACGTTAAAGAAAGCTGAAACTTAACATACTGTTCACATGTATTACAAATTATTGTGACATAAAATCAGAATGAAGAGGGACAAGGTTCAACACCTCTATGCCACCAACAAGCATCTGTAAAGATGGATTTTTTACTATACTCTCAATCGTACTTCCATGAGCAGTCCCAACAAGCTGTACTCCTCTCTGAGCAATTGTACTAGCAGCCAACGCTTCAAGCTCTGTCCCTATTTCATCTATGATGATGGTTTGGGGCATATGGTTTTCAACTGCTTCAATCATTACCTGCTCGAAGTAAGAGTATTAGATTGCAGTTCAGAGGTTATAAAAATAGTAGGAAATGTAAACAAATTTTATTCCACTGCTCACATTATGCTGCAGGTTAACATTTGGGACTTGCATCCTTCTTGCACAACCAATTCCTGAATGAGGAACATCTCCATCGCCTCCAATCTCATTAGATGTATCAACAATAACGACGCGTTTCTTCTGGTCATCTGCCAGCATTCTGGCTATTTCTCTGCACATAAAGAGCTTCACATTCATTCATATGTACCAGTCATTCTCTTCATTAAGATAATCAACAACAACAACATATCCAATGTAATTTCATAAGTGGGGTCTGAAAAGGGTAGTGTGTATGCAGACCTTACCCCTACCTTGGGAGATAGAAAGGTTATTTTCGATAGACCCTCGGCTCAAGTAAAAGCAGTTTGAAAAAAGAAAACAATGAGAGAGAAGAAGCCAAGACACAATGATAAAGAATACAATACTAAAAAGAGGGAACAGTCACTACAACAAAATAATAGAAGTCGAAATGCAAGAAACACTAAATAGTAACAGAAATTGAATCATAAGAAACTTCCAAAGTAATACTACAACTACTAATATGAAGGAAATCATGGGAGAAAAACTGCGCATTAACAAGTAGCTCTAAACAATAACAAAATCACTTTCGGAAGGTTAATAAAAAGCAAACAGTAATTTGATACCTGATTAAGGTAGTTTTACCAACCCCTGGAGGACCTATCACCAATATGGAACCACCTTCTTCAACCAAGTCACGTATGATCTCAGCACTTCCAGATACAGCTCGACCAACCCGGCAGGTAAGGCCAATAATTTGCATTTTACGGTTTCTAATTGCACTAATACGATGTAGGGAACTGTCAATACCCGAACGGTTGTCATCTGAGAAATCCCCCACCTAAATAATGAAGCAAAGCTACCAACTTTAAGCAGAAAATTTCATAACTATACATTCATACTATTTAGAAGTACTTCTATATTATTTTATTACCATAAGTCGCATCCAGATCAATGAATTTTGACTCCCACTCATCAAATAAAATAAAATAAAGGTAAAGCACAATCTTTAGTTTTAAATTTTGAACTTCTACTCTACAAAGGTGATCTCACAATCAGATACACAATTTTCTATCTTGCTACATGACAATACTGCTAACTATTATACTACTACATGATAAAGTCAATCCTACAATTTTCAGTTATATTAGACACAACGTTTCAATTTGTTTATCTAGTTTTGATTTTGTCACAGAGTTTAAGCAAGTAAGGTACGAATTTTCAATCTCGTGATCTTAAACTAAAGATACTTAGATTATACTAAAATGATATTTAATCTGGTGGTCTTAATCATATCGAGTTGCCAACAAAGGAAAGATGCATTCTTTTAAAACAAACAAATTGAAACGAAGGTAGTACTATTTATTTACTCATACAACCTTTGAAATGGCATGGTGAAGATCCTCAAGCATTACAGGCTGCTCAGAAATGATCCAATCACCGGAAGGAAATCGCGCTAGGGGCTTTCTACCTAAATCCATAACTATCTCAACCAACTTCCCAATCTCCTGATGCATAAATAGTTCATTCCTCATCCTCAGTGGCACTAACTCCAAGAACAAGTCCAAATCCGATACAACCTCATCCTCAGAACTCGAAGTAGAAGGCGAATTAGGAGAAAACAACGACAACCCATTTCCGGCACCGGGACGTTCCCTTGGTCTCCTGATTCCCGGTGACTGAATCGACGCCGCCGGCGCCGGAAATCTACCCCGCCCACCACGTGTTCGACGAAATGCCGCTGAGAACGTGGACTTATTTAAATAACAGAAAGTGGAATTGGGTATCTGTTTAGCTGAATACCAAGAACTTTGAAGATCAATCAAGATAAAAGTGGAATACAAAGCACTCATTCTGTATCTCACCAAAAAAAAAACACTATCTGTACACTTTTTTCTTCTATTTTTGAACTGTACAAGATGTTGTGTTAATGGTTTTCTATGCTGAAATGTGAAGAGAAATAGATGATGAAGAGAAGAAGATTCGAAAGGATCTCCTACAATGGAGGGCAAGTAGGGTCCATTAAGAAGAAGAAAACCATTACAATGACCATGGAGAAGGAACCACGTGGGTGGCTTTGTTTACAGACCACACAAAATTGGGACTCTCACTAGCTTGCTAGAAAACATTTTTGTTCAAAAGTTTGAATGGTCATTTGCTTGTCTCGTGTCGTGATTCATAATGTATCGTATTGTATTATATTGATTTTATAATATTTGAATAAATTGTATTATTCAGCGTTATTGCAAATAATGTCACATATTTATTATTTAAATGATAAATCTACAAAGAAAATAGGGTACGAATAGAGCTGATATGAAAAGATAAGATAAAATATGAAATATGATTACTCAATAATTAATGAAGACGAGAATGAGAAGAAAGTATTAATATAATGACGTGATCATATCAAATCTTCATTACAAGTAACAATCAAAACATATACTGTATTTAAACTAATAAAACAAATACAACAGGTAGCAACCAATCAAACAAGGTGTAAGTGTATTCTAATTTTTTTTGTCTGGTTTTGATTTGATATGAAATTTAAGAAAGTAAGAAATATTTTTCGAATTTTATGGTTTTGAAAGAAAAACCTGTAAGATAAATCAAAATAGCATTGAATTTTATGGTTCAAAACATATCACGTGAAAAATTAAAATTAAAAAATTATCAATAAAAACAAAAAATACTTTAGAATGGACTAATAAAAATATTAGACAAATAACTTGAAATGAAGAAAATGACTTGTTCTTCTATTTTTTTTTTGCATAAAGCATAAATATATTTTTGCGTCAAAATATAATACAAATAATATCTCACATGAGGTATAGTTTAAAAAAAATATGTTCTACTAAATGAAAGTTCGATTGCTAAAAACAAAAAACTTAAATATCAACCAATTTGAAAGGCAATTTCGTCAAATTTGAAGTGTTCTCTTTGGCGTGCACGATTATCAAATGAAAGGAGAAAAAAAATCATTCTTTGACAAACAAAAATGGGAAAATTATGACATTGGAAATTATTTTCTATATAAATTTCACATTAATTTAAATAGTTCATTTTTTATAAAATAGGTTGAACAAATAAAGTCAAGAGTTGTTTGATAGTTGAATAGAATTACAAAAATATTTGTAATATATGAATTAGTTATGAGGAAAATTATATATTAATTTACGAATAGACTAGTTATTTATATTGTATTTTGCATACATATATTAGTTCTACACTTTTCTAAATTATAAATCAAATATTATATTAATTCTGTATGTAATTTTAATCAACTTACAAATATAATATTACTCATAAAAAATCTAATGTGTATATAATATTTCTCCTAATCAGCTATCAAAACCACCCTTAATGAATATCATTTAGTCTCTTATCTATTTAATTTTATGTTGAGCACAAATTAATTCATATATATTGATGTAAGGTGATGAATTATTTGGGTAATTGGCATTAAATAGGTTGATTTTGTGACTACTTAAATTTTGACATTGTTAAAATATTTTTTTTTTTAAATAGTTTACTAGTCAAATCTTGGCTTTTATAAAGTTCATTAGTTGTAAAAAAAATAAAATTTACATAAATTTCATAATGTAAAAAGTAAATTACATTTTATTTTTATTTTTTTTGCTAATTATAATAATTTCTTAATATTTGTACCTTTCGGATACATTAAAGAATATTTGGATACATTATAATATAAATTAAATACATAATATGAAGCTCGAATATATTAAAAATTACCTTAGATACATAATATGTAGCTCGAATACATTTAAAACTAGCTTCAAAACATTATAAAATAAAATGAATACACAATATGTGGCTCAAATACATTAATATGTAGCTCGAGTACATCAAAAACATTAGGAGAAAAATAAAATATTTTAGAGGTTTATGAAATAAAAAGAGATATTAGAAATAAGAAAAATATAAGACGTGTATTTTAATAGTTTTTCCGAAAAAAAAAGAACTTCATAATAAAAATTGGATTGCCTTCAATTTGATTTTGAAATCCAAATGGGTTCATAAGTGGGTTCTATAGCCTTTATAAATGGGCCTCCAACTTTTCCAATCCATTTTTGGGCCACTTTTCGTTTTTAGTTCAGCCCAATTGTTCTTTTTTGTTCGAGCCCTTCATGAACGATATTTTATCATTCGAGCAACCCTCTCGTACGTCTCACTAAGATTTATGTCAGCTATTCACTTTTCCACACAATACGTTTTTATGTGCCACATTTAAGAAAATAATAATAATATATGTTTATAAGTGGTTCAATTTGAGATTATGTTCCAAAATAATAAATATTTATAATTTACTCTATATTATAATCTTTTTTTAAAACTTTGTAACTATTAATACTAAATTTTGTGTTGAAGTAAATAATATCATACAAAATAAGACTTTCAATTTTTGTATTGTAAATAGAAATTTATTAAGTGGACAAAATTGTGAACGTGGCGAACGAATAGAAGCTTGCCGCTTCAAACTTACACTACGTGTCTTATAACAAAGTGGATAATTTTGCATGCAACATTTAATACTCTACATTCCCAAATTACCCCTCCACACCAAATCTTCCTTCACATTTTTTTATGTCTGTATCGGAGCTCGATTATTTTAGATTTGTGTTGTGCTAGTTCATTCAGAGTAAAAACACGCTCTATCAAGTATTCTTTTTATATCTAGTTATTAAATCTGAAATATTTAATTAAGAAAGAAGTAGATTCATTTGTAATACTATATTCGTTGATAGATACAAATTTCATCATGTTCTCTCGTTTCAACTTATTTTCGATAGATTCTCAATTATATCGAATGGTTCTTTATCAAATCTAACTTTATTTATGGTTCTATATATACAGCTTTGGACAAATGACCAAAATGGTAATTCTACCACCTTGTCACATGAAACCCATTTGCCTATATCTTCTTCATTGAAGCTCCAAAACTAAAGCACAGAAAAAATGGCAAAAGGAGGTGGTCTAACCTACGCTTTAAGCGTTACAATTCTAACATGCGCATTTTCTCTACTTCTCTTTCACCATACATCAGTAGCAGCAGCAGTTCCAGAAGAATTCAAAATCCGGCAAGTCACCGACGGTCGAAATCCGACAACCACCGCGCACGGCGGAAGCAACCACCACCTCCTCGGTACTCCCGCCGAGCACCGATTCAAGTCATTCATACAGGAATACAACAAAGAGTACTGTACACGTGAGGAGTACATAAACCGCCTCGGAGTTTTCGTTAAAAATCTCCTCAGGGCGGCGGAGCACCAGGCTTTGGATCCTACGGCGGTTCACGGCGTTACCCAGTTTTCCGATCTCACGTCGGAGGAATTTGAGAGGATGTATATGGGTGTTAAAGGTGGTGATCGGACTTCCTTGTTGAGAGAGTTTGGGTCTCACGCGCCGCCGATGGTAGTGAAGGATTTGCCGAACAGTTTTGATTGGAGAGAGAAAGGTGCTGTTACTGACGTGAAGATGCAGGTGAGAATTGTGCAGTATTCTATTATTTGTTGTTGTTGTTGTTAGCTGCAATTGTTCGCTATTAAATTTGGTCGACTTGAGAACTAGCTCGGGATTTTATAATTGAAACTCCGAGCTAGCTTCAGATAAAGACTGAGTACACGCCATCCTCCCGAATCTCACTTGTGAAATTACATTCACTAGGTATAGTAGTTTAGCTTCATTTTTAGCGGGCTATTAGTTTAAACATCATTTCATAGCGGGTTTGTAGGTAAGTTATGCACGTATTACATTCTATATACGTGAATAATACCACGTTTCCTAACTAGTTAGGATAATTTTTTATAGCGGGTTTGGAGGTAAGTTATTCATGTATTAAATTCTGAATAACTGATACTCCTCATGTCTAAGCATACTTGTTTACTGTTGACTGTGCATAATGCTTGATGAACTATAAATAGAAGATCATTTTACTATATCATTTCTGTCTTGAAAAAATGTATAATAGAAAAATAATTATAATTAATGTCAGGGGTAAATTAGGAACTAACTGAAAAGTTATCTATTGTTTTCATAAATTAGACAAATATTGTTGGACATTCCAAAGTAATATAGTGAACCACTATTGTTGGACGGAGGGAATACGAGGGAGTACATATTTCCTAACCGTTTGGAGGTAAGCTATTCATACAAAAATTAATACATGTACTCCCTCGTCCTAATTTATATGATGCCTTTTATGTTTTGAGAGTCAAACAATTTAAGTTTGAACAAAAATTGACGTTTGGAATCTTCAATTCTTTTTTAAAGAAAATTTATATATTTGTAAATTACATATAAAAAGTAATATGAGTCACAATATAATTCAAAATCTTTAAAATATCTATGAAAAATTTGCGGACAAAATTTTGATTCTTGAAATTCGAAAGGTGACAAAAAAGGGACGGAGATAGTATATATTAGGAGGGAATAATATCTATCTGCATAAGCCTAACCAGCCACCAAACCAAAGTAATTACTACTATATGGAAATATTAGCACTATATAGTACTATAAGTTGAAGGAGATCTTTTATTTTCATTTGAAAATTGAGGATATACTTCATTAAGCAACCAATAAATTGACAGCCTATTTGACAGGGGACACACTATAACTAAATGATTATGAAGATTGTAGTTTAGATGGGATATATTTATAGTATTTCATTATTTGAAGAAATGACTTGGGAGATTTCGCTGTGGCTTTTAATGATGTATCGATGTTCATACCATTTGGATGATCGATGCAGGGGTCTTGCGGCTCATGCTGGGCGTTTAGTACAACTGGATCTATTGAAGGAGCCAACTTCATTGCCACGGGCAAGCTTCTAAATCTTAGTGAACAACAGCTTGTAGATTGTGATAACACGGTTAGCTCTTCTCGGATTTGCATATTAGATGTCCTGTCTAATTTACGCCTTCGTTTAGTGCTTGATATATTCATGACTGATGAGTGATGGCCTCTCTTTTCTCTCTTCCATAGTGTGATAAAAAGGACAGAAAGGCTTGTGATTCCGGATGCAGAGGAGGCCTAATGACGAATGCATACAAGTACTTAATCGAAGCAGGAGGTATAGAAGAGGAAGATTCATATCCATATACGGGTAAACGTGGCGAATGCAAGTTTAGCCCAGACAAAGTCGCGGTAAAAGTCTCCAATTTCACCAATATTCCCATCGACGAACAACAAATTGCTGCTTATTTAGTCAATCACGGACCTCTCGCAGGTAAGTACCAAATTATTTCACAATATGGTATGTGCATCAAGATCTCCTTTAGTCTAAAAGGTGCTTGAAACTTTGTTGTGTGTAGTTGGGTTGAACGCTTTGTTTATGCAAACGTACATCGGAGGTGTGTCATGCCCTTTAATATGTGGAAAGAGATGGATTAACCATGGCGTATTGCTAGTCGGTTATGGTTCAAAGGGGTTCTCGATTCTGCGTTTGAGCAATCAGCCATATTGGATCATAAAGAACTCGTGGGGGAAGCGATGGGGCGAAAACGGATACTATAAGCTTTGTAGAGGACATGGGATGTGCGGAATGAACACAATGGTTTCTGCTGTTATGACCCAAACCTCCTAAGAAGATAAATCAAGTAGCTTAGGGCACGGAACATTAGTGAGACTCTAAGTCCGTGACATTAGTCTATAATATCTTACTCTTAAACTCTTTCAAGTTAAAATAAATTTGTATTGAAGTTCTTAAACTTTTAGGTACATGTATTATAAACCTCTTTTTTTTTTCCTTTTAGACTTGAAAGTTAGCTTGGCCTAATACAACTATGGATGCTATTTTGTGTTTTTTTATTGTTTAATGTTGTGAGAATGTGCTTGTAATCTGTTTTGAGTCATTGCTTATGTTACTTCTTGGCCTATTTTAGTACTATTTTGGTGAAGGTTATTTGTTATGAGAAAATGGTTTCTTAAATAATATTCTTTTTTACAAAAATTGTGGGAATGATTAGTTTTATAAGTTCAATGGATGGGCCAAGGCCCATTGACAATTTTGGGAGAAATGTTTACTGGACTCAACTAGCTGGGCCATAGATGAAAGCTATGGGCTGGAATATATCGAAAAAAAGGGAACTTAAACTCGGAGCTTTTATTTCTTCACCGGAGTTTGGTATCATATCTATTGGAGCTAGATTATTTTGAATTTGTGTTGCGTAGGACTCCATTAGAAATGGAACTTTTTCTTCTTCTAAAATTTGGCCAAATACATCATTTTGTGAAAAAAATTTATATGCACTTTTGACTTGAGAATCGATGTATTATAGAAAATGTACCAAAAAGATTTAAGCTGCTAGAGTTGGTCAATTAACTAATTTTATATATAACTAGAAAAGGTAACTTTATTTATTAATCATAAACTCTTAGAAATTAATTAACTATTTGTCTTTTGTATGTTGTAGATGATTCATGATTTCTAGTACCAACCTACAACATTGTTATCGTAACAGTAACGATTGTGATGAAATGAATATAATTGTGTCATTTTCTTTAATTGAGTAAGTCTTAAATATAAATGTTGTTTGGAAGTGATGGATCATGCTTTATTCGTAGCACATAAAGTTGAACTAATCGAGTTTTAATATGAATATTACATTATAAAGTTGAATTAATCGAGTTTTAATATGAATATTAGAAAATAAAAGGAGATTATTTCACATAAAATGGTTCATACAATAATTTACTACTATGTATAGTATTTGACATTCAACAATCAACCAACTATTGTTGGCTGAAACTCTTATTAATATTAATTATTCGACTAACTAAATAAAGCTAATTGACAACTTTTGCCAAACTAATGTAATAAAGTGGAGACACCTCTATATTTCAATTCTACCCATTTTATATTTTTGGTAAGAAAATTTAATATTTTTTTCCATTTTTTATTAAATAATTTTGTATTTTTGTCATCACATCCACTTTATATAAATTTTTATTATCAATCTTTTACTGATGGTGACAAGTTATCATATGTAGTATGATTTGTCAATTGACAAATTCCTATTAAATTTTTATTGAAAAAAGGAACTCTATTTTATTTTAGAAAAAAAAAATACCTCGTGTTGCACGCAATCAATCATTTATGTTAATGCAAAAAATAATAATAATATATATATAGAATTAAGGAAAACAAATAATTATAAAATAGAGAAATCACATATACCTAAAAATTTTAAGCAAATATTAATATTTTCTTGATTTTCTAAAACCGATACGTATTTTGTACTGAATTTATTTAGTTAAATTCACAATCGAAATTAAAAAGAAAATCACACCTCAATTTCAAGCTAGAATCTACTACTTATATTAATACTATTTACTTAGATTTATCTTAATTTAGTTTTTTGTGCATTTTAAAATTTCAAGCTATATTATTTTTTCTTATTTATGTTGATGGAACATATCATATATTTTATCAAATTAGTTAAAATTCACATAAATTGATCTAATTACTATTTTTATTAAATATTTCATCTTTTTTATATTATTTGTCTATCAATTAAATAAAAACCAAAAATTATTTTCCATGCCCCCACCATAGATCCAATTAGATTCTATATTACTTTTAATTCCAAAAAAGTCCAAATCACAATAAGAAGAAAAAGACAAAAATACCCTTGTCAACACAGTTGGTGCAGGGTGTTTTTAGTCAATTCACATAACACATAGTTTTTATCTACTTGCAAAGACAAAAAATGCCACGTCATACAGAAAATGATAGAATAAATCTGAGAAAACCAAACTGTTGACAGCTGAGAAAAAACATGATGCTACCAAACACCACAACATTTAATATCTCGGATACTCATTTTAAAGTTCGATTATTTCAAATTTATATAAAAATATTTCGTTTAAGATATCAAAGTTCATTGATTCAATACTTTTAATTAAGAATCGGTTTAAATTAATTTATCTTATATATTTTGAAGTAATTTTGTATCTGTTTTAATTAAAAAAAAAACTTATAGACATTTTTCAGAGTCCTTTCATTTTTATTTACTCGTTAAATATTTTCTAATTTGATTTTTCTTTTTTACTTGCATTTTTGACAAATCAAAAGACGATTTTTTCTTTTTTTTTTGTTATATCTTCAATTTATTAACATTAAGCTATTGTCCTTAAAAAATTACAGTGAGTTAATTAATATATTTAAGATTTTATCAACTGATAGGGGTAAAATAGTAAATTCACTATACCAATCATTATTTTATCTTTTTAAGTCAAAATAATAAAAATTAAGTTAAAAGTCAAATTTAAACACGTTCTAAAAAAATAGATAACATCTCAAGTAAATGATTTTTCTAAAAAATATATAGATTTATCTATCTGTCTATATAAAAAAAATAATCAAACAAATCAAAATGGATAGAATATTGTTATATTAACTGAGTTTACAAATAAATACTTATAAATATTAGTAATAGATTTTTAATATTTATATAAAATATTAAAAATTTAAATAAAAATTATTAAATTCACATAAAAAATATTATGCAAAAAGTCAACAAATTGATATTATAATTCTCTTGTGGGTACCCTTTAGAGAAGTTTTATCTATAAATACTCTCTTAGACTCAACTCTTCTTTCTTTCTTTTCCTCCCTTTTCTCTTGGGTGTCTTCACAGCAAAAAAAAGGTACTTATCATTCTCTATTTTTTTTCTTTTTCTTTTGTTTTTTTTTAAATAATTATTTTATGTATTTTTATTTTTATTTTTGTGATTTTTGCATGCATTTAGTGTGGTGCATTGATGTGTAATTTTTTCTATGATGCCAATGTATTGAGAAAATAAGGGGCGGAGTTAGGTAGGATCGAGGGTGAACTCGTTTGATGAAAAATTACACTGTTAGTTTTTAATTTTATTTATCTATATGTATAGTAGATGTTAGGATGATTTTGACTTTGTTTTTACTTTTGATGAAATATTTTGGCTTGATGACACTGTGAGAGTTGTGGGTTTAACTGGGTTTTTGTGTTTTGATTGAAATTGTTGTAGGATTTCTGATTTTTCTATGTTTTATGTGTTCAATATTCAATTAGATTTTCAGGATAAGAAGTAAAATTTTGTTTTTGACAGCTGAAATGGGAAGTATACTTGTGTTTAGCTGTATAATTTTTGTAAAGTTGCTTTTTTTTGAAAAAAAAAATGGTGGAGGGGGAGGTGGGGGGTGGGGGGTG
>NC_028647.1:2553422-2589931 GCF_001406875.1 Solanum pennellii
CAGGGGAAGGGGAAGGGGAAGGGGAAGGGGAAGGCAAAGAGGGCAGGGGAGGGGAAGGGTAAAGGTAAAGGGGGAGGGGATTACGAGGTGGGAAATCAAATACTCACCAGTGAAAATTCAGGTAGTAAGCCAATTAACTGAGCTATTAAGATTAATCTATTTCTGTGAAGATTGATGTAATTTGGCGTTGTAAGAAGGATTGGCACAAGTTAGGCCTATTGACTTTGAGTTGACTTGGATGCAATATAGTGTAGCTAGTGGATAAGGGACAATTTGATGTTTCTACTATATGTTTAGATTATGTATGTAAAGAATTATAAGTTTGTTCGCTTGTTTGGTTTAGATGAAAGCCTTTTGCAGTGCAGCAGAGCTTTTGAGCTAGGGCATGTGTGAAGTTCCGTTCTATATAAAAAAAGGTAACAATTGTAGATCATTAAAGTATATCAAAAAAGGTAACAATTGTAAATCATTTAAGGATGTCAATGTCGCTAGTTTAGAAGCTCAAACTGACTGGATAGTCTCTTACTCATGATTCGTCTATGGAACCATCGTATCTGACATCTACATAGTCTAGCTATTACTTGTCTATATTGCTGGAAACATTATCTAGCTGCCTGTGGTAGTGCTAAGACTGTTTTTTCTTTGCATGGTGATCGATGGTGGTAGTACTGTCAATGGTGATATTTGTGCAATGTTTACTAGTGGTGGTTGCCAGTTGTGGTGATGAATGGTGGTTGTAGCTGTTTGGTGGAGGCTGGAAGGTTACGTTCGCAGAAATCTTATGTGAAGAGAAACTAAATGGTTGTAGAAGGGAAAAAAGAAGATATGTTCTGAAGTGGCGGGAAATAAACGATTCATATTAAGACTTCCTCTAAGTTGAAACAAACGGGTGTAAATCCTGCAAGGGTTTAAGTGATAATTGGCCCCTTTTTGGTGTAATAGAATGGCGAGCAGAATTAAAATATAAAATCCGGGTTGGGTTTTCAACAGAAGCAATTAATATTTCGTTGCAATTCAAGATGCAATAGCATGTACAAGTGTATAGTGTCTTTACATGGTTTCTTAACATTTCGTAATACACCTTTTTTACTTGGTATAATCTATATTTCTCTTCCGCAATAAGTTTTTTTTTTTTTTTGTATTTACAGTATGATTTATTCAGACTATGATTCTATGCATGACTTTTCAGCAATTCATTTCTAGTACCTTCTGATGGGATCTCAAAGAGACCTTTTAATAAATGAGCAGGTCGGCAATTGCTTTTTCATCTCCGGGCAGGGAATGATTTTTCAGTTCCGAGGGCCATGGAAGTAGATACTGGAAATTCGTGTTTTATTGAGAAGCTGCCTGTAGAAAGATACACATCTACAAGAGAGACAAAGAAGCCCCTAGAAACTAACAAAAGCCCTGCTGCATTTGTCAATCACGGTTTGTTTTCTGATCCTTTTGAGAATTTAGAAACAAGCGTCTTCAACTGATCAAGGCAAAATTGTTTTGTTTTAGTTAAGAAGTTTCACTTGTTAGTGAACATGGTCTGTTTATGCTATGGCTCAGGATGACTTTAAGGAAACAATCTCGACTAAATTCATTTTTTTGTTGAGTGTCGAACCTGTTTTAATGCCCGGCTTCCAGCGCTCTCAACCAGTCAGTCGGTTATGTCTCTTCCCTCAAACCTCAAAAAGTTCACAAGAGCTAGACTGTTGTTGCCCATTTATCATAATTTAAGCAACTTATAACTATTAACAGACACTGAAAGGAAGAGATCCAAGAAACAGGGTGTCCTCTTCGTCTCCGCATGTATTTTTACAGGACATAGCTCTCCCCAAGTCCATTTTCTTTAAACAAAATCTTCAATATGACAGTGGCTTGAGGTCATCAATAATCTTCCGACTTCTTGTTCTTTACATTGAAAGAAATAATTCTGCACTTTTAATACACTTCAGCACAAAAACTCCACTCGTTAGAGCAATAACCGTCCTTTATACCTACCTAAGTAGAAACGAGCAACCTGAAAGCTCAGATTGGCCAGAGCTTCTTTCACATAAACGGACTCCATAATCTTGGCAGCTTCAAGGAAAAATTATATCAAACTGTATGAGGCTAGACTTTGTGCTTCTTCTTGTGTTACTTATATAGTATAGTTTTGTTTGTGGTGCAGCTGCTATTGCTTGGCATGAGAGCAGAAGAAAATGGGTTGGAGAAGCATCAAGGAAGTCAGAAAGGACGCCGAAGGACCCAATTATAAGGTAACACTTTGCGCCACACTATGCTTAAATCAACTTCAGAAGAGTCCCTATTTATGTTTTATGTTTTAGATGAGAGCTGAACTTGTCAGTGCTCTTGGTAGTCCCTCAGAGAAATCCTCAATTGCCAGAGACATGCTGATGAGTGGAAGTCTTGATCTTTACTGCACAGTGGAAGATAACTTGGTACTGTCTGCATCTAAACTTTATCATATACACCAAAAATACCAGAAGGATGTTAAGTTAGCTGCTGCGGTACGGTGTTTAGTAGACAGTCAGGAATTCTTGTAGAGGTGGTTTAGTGGCTATGCACTTAGAGAACAGTAATGAACATAATAAATAGCTGTCCGACAAAAGAGTAAGGAAAATATATGATAAGAAACTATAGGTTTCAACTTCATATGTTCCAATTGTGCATTGAGATTTTTACCTTTTGTCAAATTTGATCCTTATTTTAGTCTAATAACGGGCTGTAATGCATCAAACTTCAACAAGCTAGGGAGAGAGATTTAATGTACTTGATGTGGCATAGCTTCTGTTGTTGGCACATCCGTATGATTTAATGCAGTAGTCATTTCTCAATCTCAACTGCTTTCCTATGTTTCTCTTGAGGAAGTAAGTTCACCTGCAGAGCATGAAATAGATGTTATAATGCACACATTTCACCATATCAAAGTGGCCAACAGAACATACTTTATTTATTCTAGAGTGAACAAATGGTGAGCTTTTGCATTTTTGTCACTGTGCTTGGCCATCTTGTAATGCATATATTCCTATTGCACTCACATACAAGGCATGACATATATCTCAAGTTTAATATGTTAGTGCAAATATGTGCCCGGTTAACACAAAGTAATTAATCTCTGTAGCGTAAACTAGTTCATGGCCAGTGATCCAAAAGTATTCTGACGTGTCTTCTAAGAGAGAAAGAAACTATGATAAAGGGATGATCCAAGGACAAGAAACTTGAGTTTATAGTTCAAGAGCCTTTAACGCTGAGGTTTAGATAGAGAATGATTGAGACTGGATGAGGGTAAATACTGAGTTTTGTTGATCTGGAAAAGTTTCACTAAGCTTTTAGACTTGCTTAATTATGTTCCAAGTACATGATATAGACATATTATGGCAATAAAAGCTAGAGGGACGGACCCATTATTCCCCGAGTTCTGATGCTGTGTTTGGTCCCAAGGATTGGCCTATCTCAGTCATAAAAAAGGAGAGTGTTGTGCACTAAGGTCCCGCTATGCGCGGGATCCAGGGAAGGCCAGACCAGTTTAGGTTTATTGTATGCAAATGAATTAAGTAAACATGTTCTGCCTTTGACTTGGCTCAAAACCTTACATTACAGTTCTTATTTCTTATCACTAGCCTGAAATGTCTACGAATTTCTCATGCAGTTGGTCAACGACCTATGAAGAGTTGCTCTCTACAACTGACCCTTTTTCTGAGCGAATTCCTTTAACAGTAAGCATTCCTGAAATTTATAGTATTATTTTGTCAGAAGTCTGCTCCATTGCTGTTTCATAAGAATGATGATCATTTGCCTTGCTTAATATTAATTTCTGTATTTTCACAGGAAATGGTCGACTTTCTAGTCGATATCTGGCACGATGAGGGGCTTTTCGACTAGATATTTATGAAGACAAACTTCATCTATGTATCTTGTGCAGATTATTTTGCAGACATTTGGAAATCTTGTGCATCTTCGACAGTCTTTGACCCGTAAGATATTTAGCTTGACATTCAACTTCTTCTAGCCATTGATCTTTATAGGACCTTCCGTTTTATGTGGTACCATTTGTAGTCATTGCCTAGTAACATTAACAGGCGAACGAAGTCCTCTATCTGAATCATGTTGTATCAAATATTGTTATGTATAAGTACTGAATTATTTAAGCAGATTCTTAATAATCCCTAAGTAGCTTTTGTTTTCAATAATTTGTGCAATGTTTATAAGTTATGGCCATTAGCTAATTTTGGGCCAACTTATCAATTATTTTTGCTGTTTTATAATATATGGTTCAGGAAATTACCTTCAATGTTCTTGTAAATGGGCGGACTTGAACTTTTGATCCTAGCTTGGGGTTGACGGTCTTGAACTTTATAATAAGCTTTGACTTTTGGCGATATCCAATTTATTAGAACGATACAGAGAAGATTAACAAGGTTTTGGCGTGAAATGGTTCGTAGCACATAAATTATTTAATACTGTCATTTCACAACTTGTTTTTGTTCAAACATAACACAAAGTGGTACACGATGGTCTTTATTTTTTTTAAGCCAAACAAGCTAATATATAATTACATTATTCATCAACAAGAGTTTTTTTTGGGAGTCTACTAACACGAAATATTTTATACATCAAACTGTTCGATTTTTCATCAACAAAAGATGCAATAACACTTATAGCTCTCACATTCTCCACGCAAAGCTCCTTCTAATTTGGTGCACTTGTTTTGACACTCACCAAACCTAAGCATAAAACAAGCCCCTCCAAATGTACCACTATACCTTTTGCATTCTTGACCTTCCACACTTGTTATCTCTACACAAAAAAAATAAATAAATCAAGATTTTATATATTCGTGATTCGTGTGAGCTTGTTCACATTATCAGTGTAACAGAAATTAGAAATTTGCAGTTTATAGATTCTGAAAGATATAGAACATGTAGCTCGTCTTAGTTACTTGATTCAAGTTTTACGATAAATACAGAATCTAAAGCAAAAGTTATTGAATTCATTTGAATCCTAAGTAATACTCTACCTTCACACATAGGGGGCGTTGGCGTGTTGAAGATATGATTAAGTAAAAAAATGTGTTATCCCAAACATTTTAAGTTTTTATATGAGACGATCACACACTTTAGTAGATTGATAAATGATAATTACGCGTAATATTCTTAATGTTTTCATATTGATCTATCACCTCTATAATAATAATAAAGAAATTATTGATTTTTTTTTACTCACCCTTTGTTACAAGGAGGAGGAAGCAGAATAAGAGCAAGGAGAAAATGTGAGATTTAGCCATATGAAGATTTATCAATTAGAGTTAATTAAGTGTGGATTATGGTAATCATTGTTGAGCACATATATAGGGAACTAAGAAAAGTGATTAATTAGTCCATTTTTGTTAATTATATGGTAAGTGCCAAAATATTAATTTTAAACAACTATTAAATTGAAGAATACTAAGAGAAATTGTATATATGCACTTGTCCCTTGGTTGAGTTGTCCGGATGACAATTTATTTTGCATTTTCATTTCAAATTTTGGAAGTTGTTTTCTTCTTTTTTTCTATTAAAATTTGTAGTTTATAGAATTAAAAATAAGACATCGATAACAATATCACGCATTATTTTGGGACATTTTAGATAAAATGTAGTCTCGCCTTTGGAGTCTTATGTGACAAAATATACTATGTAAACTTAAGGCAAGTAGTTAGACGGGATTATTCTTGTTTTATGGAGTAGAGTGTTGGTCAGTCAAAAACTCATTATTTCAAAAGATACATATTGCGGAGATAAGGATGTTGAGATGTATATATAGGTCGGACATACTAAAAGGGACAAAATTAAGAATACGACTATCCGAAGGAAGATGAGAATGACCTCCGTGGGGAACGAGATGAGGAAAGCAAGACTAAGATGATCTAGACATGTGAAGAGAAGGTTCATAGAAAGCTCCACGGAAAGAGGTGCGAGAGACTAGCGGTAGAATGAAAAAATATCAGGAAGAGGAGCTGATTACATAGTTTCATATTATAAAAACACGACTCTAGATAAGAAGGACTCGAAGTCGTATTAGGATAGAATATTGTCTTGCCCGCCTTCGCTATGTGTTTCTTCTTTTACGTGAGTTTGATGCACTTGAATCCGCGAGACTCTTTTGAAAATAACTTTTTACCTTTCGAGAATTAGAAATAAAATCTACGTATAACCAACTTTTTTTGCAGTTTCTTGGAAAGTGTGCACTCTACGTGGATCGTTAGCTCACTCTCTTCTCTCGCACGCAAAACCATATTTTCAACAATATTTATCAATCACACAAAAATCACTTTACCTTCAAACCCCAAACATGGCGCAAATGAAGCTTCTTCTTCTTCTTCTCCTTGTTGTTCTTCCTTCATTTTCATTAGCGAAGATTTCAGTATTACCTTCGAGGTTCGCAACGAAGCAAGCGGAGAAATTGATTCAGGAGCTCAATTTGTTTCCTAAGGAATCGGATAACATTGTCGATAGGGATCCGTTTCAGACCGACGATGAAGGTTCTAGAATCGTCGAGAAGCGATTCTCATTTCCTAATTTGGCGAATTCTAGTGTTACAATTGAAGATTTGGGGCATCATGCTGGTTATTATAAGATTAAGCATTCTCATGCTGCTAGGTAATATCTGGAACCCTAGGGTGATTTATATTATGTTGTGGTTTGATTTAATATGGAGTTTATGAAGAGTTGTTTTGTTTATATTATGTAAGGAATAAAATAATGATGTAAATGGTGATTTGATATATGTAAAACATCATATTAAAACTTGATTATTATGAATAGATGAATGGATTTGAACAGTTTGTTGAGTGTGACAGTTATATTGAGATGATAGCAGTCATTTTCAAATGTGACAAAATTGAAAATTGTCATGTAAGTTGGAAAATGTTAGAGTGGATTAAAGTCTCACAATAGACTGATAGTCTGCTAATATGGATTCGGATAATCCTTTTCTCATGAGCTAACTTTTGAAGTTGACTTTGGCATCTTTACATGGTATTAGAGCCAGGTTTATCCAGTTTGTTCTTTTGGTCCACTCTATGAAGGGGGTGATAGAGTAAAGTTTGCTTATATGGTTTTGGGTGATTCTCCCTATTAATGAGCTAGATTTTAGGGTTGAGTTAGACCAAGGTATCATATTCTTACAGGAAAAAAAGGAAAATAGGGAGTACAGTTCTGGTCGCCTAATTCATTTCTTTATGAAGGTGAAATTTGCTTGGTTCCATGGTTTAGGCATTCAATAAAGGTCTAGTTTTTGGGTTTTTTAGGGGTGGGTGGAGGGGGTTACTTTCTCCTATTCCCTGCACCAACATGTGTTGGATTGCATTTTGGTGTGTTAGGACTGTAGCAAGTTCTGTGTAGTCTTATGTCCCACACCCTCGTATAAGCTCCTTTATCATGTTTTGGTAACTCGAATGGAACAGCTGAAAATGGATCCAAGTAGAGTGAATTGGTATAGACAAATACATACAACCAAATGTAACTAGTTTGGGATAGAGATTTAGTAGATCAATTGGTTAATGTAGAAATGTTTTGTTGTGTTCATATATTTATCTTCTAGTAGCAGTGTTAGCAACTTTTGTGGAGAAATGTGTTTACTGTTAGATTGCTAATAACTACAACTAATTTTTACTAAGACAATTATATTTTAAGACCTTCAGTGTGCTTAGAGATGTACATCAGGTTGTTTCATTATAATATTTCTCCTTCGTGATTAATTGTTAAAAGGTACATCTCCTGAGAAATCCTGCTTTATATCGTCATGTTCTGGTCTATCTTATCAACCAGCTACCTGTTGTTGTGTGGTCTCTTATTTATTAACTGTGTCATCTTCCATTTGTAGGTTGTTCTATTTCTTCTTTGAATCACGAGGAAGTAAGGATGACCCTGTTGTCATCTGGTTGAGTGGAGGGCCTGGTTGCAGTAGTGAATTGGCCCTTTTCTATGAAAATGGACCTTTTTCTATTTCAAAAAATTTGTCTCTTGTGCCGAATGAATATGGGTGGGACAAGGTATTGACTATCTTTGAAAGTAGCTTTTCAGTCTCAGTAGTTTCTTGTCAGTCAACAGCTGTATCTTGTGGTGCGTAAAGAAAAAAGCTTGTACTCATGTAAAGAGGGAACCGTGTACATGAAACTAGCTTATGTTAACAAACATTTTTCTTCTCAAAAGAAAATAAATTACATTTCCCTGATGACATACTTCTGTCTGCTTTCTTCCTTCTACTCTTTGAAATTAAATTGCCTTCTTGGCAGTTTGATACTGCAGATAGGAATGTATTTCAAGTTCCACAGGAACTTCAGTTTTGGTGCTGGTGGTTTGAGTTTTGATTGCCGGTCTTACAGGATGAAGTTTTCTGCATGTTTCTTAGATTAAAGTAGTTGGTTCATTTTCGTTACTAGAATTTCCTTTTTGTCCTTCAAGGACACTAATTTATTTTTGCATGTTAATTCTGCAGGTATCAAACCTTATCTATGTAGACCAACCTACAGGTACTGGCTTCAGTTACAGTTCTGACAGACGTGACCTCTGTCACACTGAAGCATGCGTTAGCGATGACTTGTATGACTTTATTCAGGTTTGAAAATAAACCTCCAAGACAACTTGGAACCTTTTATTTATATATGCACACACTCCAGTGGAATTCCTCCATTCAAATCAGAGTCTTATGATGACACCATGGCTTCCAAATGTTTTCTTACCTATCAATTCCTGGTTTCAGATATGTTATTATAAGGTTTGCTACATTGGGTAATTTATACTGCTTCTAAAGGATGATAAACATTCCACCTATTCAAAATAGGGTGATGAACTTTTCTATATTATGGAGAAACTGTACTTGTGGGTAAAATCACTTCTTCAGTATCCTGATACAAACAAACAACCGGGATACAAAGTCACTTGTGACCTTTTTTTGTTAATAAAATTTTTGTCTTCGATAGTGTGCAGAAAGAATGATAAACAATTACCAAACACCTATGATCTTCTTTCAAGAATCCGTTTATGAAACATTTTCTATCTTGCTGAAGTTGTGATATTGACAAATAGACATGAGTCATGATGCTTATTATGAGCAACAATGGGAAGAGTTGGAGAAAAGACTGAAATTAGTAGGAGAATTCTTTAATAATAATATATTTATCATCACCTAGTATGGTCTAATGATGGGTTGCTATGGTGATCTAAGACACCTCTATCTCGCTGCTGACCTGTCTAGAATTGGTTCCTGGTGAAAAATTTAAGTACTGGTGATAGTAAGGATTTTATTGATGTGTCTGAGATCCCTTTTAGTTAGCTGCTTGGACTCTTCGAGTGCGCTATGCTTGTTAGTTCTCTTGTCTGCGTGTCGATCACCAGTCTACGTGTGAGATTCAAAAAGGGGTTACACTGGTGTACATGGGTTCTTCAAAGAGCTCAAAAGGCTCAGTTTCTGAAGTCTGAACACTAGTAGCCAAGCCTTAAAGAACTAATGACCTCTTACATGTATAGATTATAGGAGAGATGTTATACCCTTGGAGTCGAGCCTTACACTGTGCTGATGAGTTAGCCCTATAGGTGTTTGATGCATGTGTTCTGGTCCCACGAAAAAAAGAGGCAGTATCATAATTTGAGGTTCTTTTATCTTCCAAATGCATTAATGGCAAGAATGCGGTCCCCTGCAAGCACATCCTGTCCCTCAACCTTTTTGCAGTATTCAGTAACCTTCTTCATGGAATGGTGTTCCTTGTTTTTTACTGGAACTTGCAGCTGATTGCTGAATTTTCTTTTGGATGACTTGTTGGTTAGTTATTTCCCTCTTGCATGCTTTTAGTTAGCATGTATAACAGCTTTTAACCCGGAAGTTTTACCAGAACTTGGCCTAACTATCTTTAAGACACTACACAATTACCTATTGGCCCTTACCCCACTGTATTCAGATGAATTCCATGTCGAATATTTCGTCATATTATCAGTTGACAACATAGGTTTACAGATTTTAGTGTTTTTTCCTCTACTTGTCTGCTTCTTCAAGTTTTGAATGATTGTTGTGGTTTGATTATTAGTTTCTTCATTTTTGGTGGAGACAGTACATTTTTCTAAGTAGATGTGCAACAAAGACAATTACAATGCTGACTTTTTTGTGTTGATATGATCATTAATAATGATATAGGCATTCTTTGAGGAGCATCCAGAACTTGTAAAGAATGATTTCTACATAACCGGAGAATCATATGCTGGGCACTACATTCCTGCTTTTGCTGCAAGAGTACACAAAGGAAATAAGGGTAAAGAAGGAACACATATAAACTTAAAGGTACCACATTTCACCAGCTGTTGTATTGTTATTTCCTTAATCATATGTCTTGACTTCATTGGATCTATTTGAACAGGGATTTGCCATTGGGAATGGGCTTACAGATCCCAAAATACAATACCCTGCATACACCGACTATGCATTGGACATGGGATTAATTTCGAACTCTACTCATGATCGTATCAACAAACTAATTCCAATTTGTGAAGTTGCAGTAAACCTTTGTGGTACATCCTGTTTACTTTCTTTCTTTCCTCCATATCATTTGACTCATTTGGGATTTCCCTGGGTGAAAAGGGGTAAAAAGGGGGCTGGGGGATTGTCCCAACATAAATGGATGTTCTTTCAGTCGAGGCAAATCAATTCTCTGTACTCTGTTTTGCTTATCAGTTTCTATGTCTGTTTTCCTTCTTTAGGCACTGATGGTAAAGTCTCCTGCTTGGCGGCTTATTTTGTTTGCAATTCTATATTTACTGCTGTCCGTGCAAGTGCTGGGGTTGACATTAATGTAAGTTTTTATCCGTTTTCAGTCTGCCATTCATTTTCTCTTAATTGTAGTGCTTGTTACAACTTACACGTATCCTGTACTTTATAGAGAAATAGGCGTGTCAGCAGCCTCACAAAGAGTAGAAATGATCCTAGAAGTTTATCTTTTATAAATTGTTGTGAGAGATTTTTATGCCAATAAATAATATAGAGAACTTCTATTGTAATGTTGGCCAAAGATGAATCTTAGTGGGAGAAACATGGTCAATATTCAATTATTCATACAGCCGACCCCAACTTGTTTTGGGATACCGGCATAGTTATCCTTTCACTTCAAGGTGATCTTTTGAATTACTCAGAGGGTTACATTACCCTGCGACATGCCTTCCAAACATGGTCAATACAAATGACTGGTTAACTTTTTTTTGATAAATTAAGTTTTTATCTGCAGCACTATGACATCAGAAAGAAGTGTGAGGGACGACTCTGCTATGACTTCTCAGACATGGAGAAAATGCTGAATCTGCGCTCTGTTAAAAAGGCTCTTGGCGTTGAGGATATAGAGTTTGTCTCGTGTAGTACTACTGTGTACCAGGCAATGCTTGTTGACTGGATGAGGAACTCCGAAGTAGGAATTCCAACCTTGCTCGAGGATGGAATAAAGCTGCTTGTTTATGCTGGAGAATATGATCTTATTTGCAACTGGCTTGGTAATGCATCAGATTATCCTTTAGCTCGATAATGGAAATTTGTTTACATACGTGTTCAGAGAGTTACAGTTTCAAAAATAAATGAATGTTTGGATGTGTCATAAAATCGTTTCTTTACCAGGTAACTCAAGATGGGTTCAGGCCATGGAATGGAAAGGTCAGAAAGAGTTTGTAGCATCTATCGAAGTCCCCTTTGAAGTTAACGGTTCTGAAGCAGGATTGTTGAGAAGCCACGGACCTCTAAGTTTCCTCAAGGTGCCTTTCTTTATCGACCCTGCATCCATCTATTAACGACCTTATTGTTCGTTTTATATATAATAGATAAATATTCGAGCTAAATGTCTTTCGGTCAAATGGCATTATAGGTTCATGATGCTGGACACATGGTTCCAATGGATCAGCCTAAAGCTGCCTTGGAGATGCTAAAGAGGTGGACTAGAGGCACCCTTTCTCAGCAGACGACTGAACCTGAAAACTTGGTTGCTTCAATATGATCTCTGATTATGCATTTCATGGTTCTCAGATATCCGTAAATGTTGCTCCATCGTGATGTTAGGTGGCCTCTTTGGCGACGACTAAAAATTTCATGACGTTTGTCCAAACTTTCTTTACGCAGTGTATGTTTGAACCTAGCAATGACATTAACTTTCTGGATCGTATCTGAGACATGATAAACATTTGAAGTCAGAAAGACATTTATAATCGTATTTTAAAGGCACATTAATTAGTTTAATTTCATTTTACAATACTAGAGAAACATTTTAAGGAGTTGATCATAAGGCAAGAGTGCCTCCATGTTTGTTTTTGCTACTTTATTTCGTCTTTCAAAACAAATATAAAATTTATATATCGAAATTATAATGAGGGATGACTAAATAAAAAAGAGTTTCTTCTTATGAGTTAACTATACACTATAAACATCAATCATTTCACTTTTCATATTTTTATTGTAACTTAAACACAATTTTAAAAGAAATTATGTGACTTTTAATAATTCATATTCATTGTTATGAGGACATGTCTAAAGTAGGAAGCTTTAAAATGCAAAATTGGATTTCAATTTGCCTCTACACTAAATTATAATAGTATAAATCATTTATTAATTATTAAATAATAAAACATGTATGATATTACTGGAAAACTCTTAAATGAAAAGTTACATTATAATCAATCATAGGATCATAATTTTACATGGTTTCCACCATTTTTATAAATATTTATTGCCTTAATAAAATGTCTTACACCATAATTGTTGAAAGAAATTCTACTAGCAATATCTCAAAGGGAAAAGACCAAATAACCACGTAATATCACTACTAATTTAATTGGTTTGCATTTAAACACAATTAGGAGGGGTTTTTTTCTTTTGCATTATCTTTTTCAGGTGGACAAGCATGTAAATTATTATATGTAGATAAATATATCTCAAATCAAATATAAAAATTTTGTGGGATGATTTATAAAAAAAAATACTTTAAAGAAATATTGTATTCTTTTACATCATTAAAAATTCTGTGGAATGTTTTCTTTAAAAAAAATACTTTAAAGAAATATTGTATTTTTTTACATCATTAAAAATTCCGTGAAATGTTTTCTTTAAAAAAATACTTTAAAGAAATATTGTATTCTTTTACATCATAGGGAAACATGTATGCATGTTTAATATAAAGTAACTATTATATAAATAGTATTAAAACTACCTTAATTTATATTTTAACTTTATAAATATTAAATCCATTTTGAATGAAAATGTAAGGAGATAAAAACATAAGATTAATATTCATTATGCTTAGAAGCTTGTATTTTTCAATATACTTTAGTATCTATTTTTATCATTTAACATATTAATTGAGAAATTATATATAAAATCATGACACTAACTAATAGAAATATATGTGCAATGCATCTAATAAAATATAAAATTAATTTATTAGGTTTGCTTGACATGGTTCATCCGCATGTCTCTCCACGTTGTAAGAAGAGTGTTCAATCAGGGTGCCGATGAATTGCCTAGCATTGGTACTTTATCATAGGCATACTCAATCATTGGATCCCTCCGGTAGCCATGGATCTGTTCAATTTGTAAGAGCACATCTCAATCAGGATGTGGATATAATGTCTAGCCATGGTATTTCATCACATGCATCCAATTCT
The DNA here is from genome assembly GCF_001406875.1 of Solanum pennellii. Classification (NCBI taxonomy): domain Eukaryota; kingdom Viridiplantae; phylum Streptophyta; class Magnoliopsida; order Solanales; family Solanaceae; genus Solanum; species Solanum pennellii. The sequence goes on from NC_028647.1 coordinate 2,567,078, forward strand.
CCCTCCAATAGCCAGGGATCTGATCCCGATTATCTACACAGTCACAGTCATACATCATCATCTACGAAGGGTGTCCAAAAATTAAATAAGTAATTATTCTTTTCTTACAAATGAGTGTACCAAAAATTTTAAAATCAAAATATATATTGCTTAGCTCTACTGAGTTCATATTTAATTTAATATAAAGCAATCAAACGAAAAATAAAAAAGAGAGAGAAACAAGGAAGAAAATTTATCCGAGAAAGAAACAATTTTTAGGCTTTAATACTTCAATAGTTTTTGGCAATAACGATAATAACAACGAGACACAAAGAAGGAAGAGCATAATCAAATGAGATTTAAAAAAAATTAAAAATAATGAAACATTTTTACTTTTACATTCTCGTAAAGTTTTAATTTTTTTCTGTAAGTTTCACCTAAAAAAAATTTAATGTCAAGTAAAAAAAGAAAATCAAAAAGACACCCAGGGAAAAAATTTACTTATATTTTTTAAAAAACAATTACAAAAAAAATTAAATCTCTTGGTCAGTTACTAATCATCATCATATCATATTATATTATAAGTGGGAAGTCCTTTATCTCAAAGTTGAATTACGAATTTGCCCTTCACTTGAACATTATTTGAATATATATAACATTATATGAAAATAAAAGCATAATATTTTCATTTTTAATGACCTGAAAAATAAATTCACACTTCAATTACAATAATTAGGATAATTGAAAAGACAACAGTTAAACTTACATTTAAATAACCATGAATAAGGTAAACGAAAAGGCCATTGAAAGTAATAAATCTTTTTTCCAAGTGAATAATGACTTTCTTCAGGTAAATAAAGAAACTATGTTTATCTTTAAGTAAATAATTTCATCTTCATATACATTTCAAAAGGTATGGAAGATATAGGAACGCTATTTTAGTTAAGAAATCGAAGACTTTAAGACAATCATGAAGAACATATGAAGTGTGGTGTCTGCAGCGATTTCTCGACAGCGACAACGGTGAGAAACTGATTTTGTGTTCCTAGAAATCTCATAGTCCTCCAGCATCCCCTGCCCTTCATCATTTTTCTTTTTTTAAACTGGAAGGTTTCAAATTTTTAACACTATTTCTTTGTTGTTGTTTTCTTCTACCCCCCCCCCTCTTATTGTAGAATATGCCTCTTCTTAGATTTATATGTGATGCAATTTTAAGTGTTCTTGAAATTCAAGGTATATTGATTTATCCGAGTATTTCTATAACGCAGTTTCAATCAGGATATTCACTGGGTTTTTTCCTTTCTCTATTTTATTAGTCTTTATTTGTTCCTTTTTACCCTTTTTACTTTTTTCTTAGCTTGTTTTTCATTTTTTAAAAGGTGGAATTTCAACAATAAATATGATGAAAGTATATAATTTACTTGTAATAGTAAAATAATTTTATCTTCAAGAATCACACATGGTATTTTTCGCAGCTATAATTTTTTTTATGCAATATATTTATTCTTTTATTTTCACATATAGGCTTTTAAATTGTATACATCATCATTTCTCTTACAAGAGTCTTTCCTTTTCCTATTTAATTTTTGGGTGATTGAAGATTAAGATCTTAGTTAGAGAACATATTTTAATCTTAGTATGTCTTAGATATTATTTTCTCTTTAGTTTGAATTTGTAATATTTTTTCCTTCAAATTATATATGACTCATCACAAGCATGTTTATAATGTTATTATTGGTTCGTCTGTTTTTTTTATTTTGTTAATTTATTTTCTGTTTATTAAAAATTGAATTTGAAAACTAAAAGATATTAATTATTTTTACTATTTGAATAGAGTGATGATTTTTTCATAAATACTGAAACATCATATCATCAAAAACTAACACAAATATGCTTATTTCATGTAAATACAATAAAATATACTCATATATTGTCCCATGGACTTATCACAAGTAATTGCATTCTCAAGACAATCTTATCGTATTGTCGTTAAGCTTCGATGTTTATGTTCTTTATAGAAAATGCAAAATGTGTAATTGAAATTTATATTTCTGATAAATTTGTCTCGCGACTTTGTTATTTCATTAAAGGCATAGATACATTTATTATTATTTTTCTATCATGAATTCATAGACATATTTTACAATCATGATTCACATATTTCTGGTTTGATAGCAAATGCACCATTCTATTTTATGATTTATTTTAATGAATAAAAAATAAATAGTAAAAATAATATTGTTAATTTCAATATCTATACCTTATAACTCACTTCTAAATAAATAAAAAATTGTAATGATAGTAAGGGACAAACGTGCAACGCACATTATCAGAAACTACTATTATTATAAGTGCGAAGCTCCAACCTTCAAAGTTGGATTACCATTTTGCCCCTCCATTAAATCAAAATAAATTAATTTATTTTAAAATACTAATATTTAATTTAATTACATAATGGTATAATATGAAATCCAAAAACTACACTTTAATTTTTTAGTTATGATTTTATAATTATAATTAAATAGGTTAAATTAAATTAGAATAGAAAACAATAATGTATGAAACTCTCCGAATTTTGTGGTTTTTTAAATTTTTTAATTAACATAAATTTATCTATCTAAAATCATAATGTATGAAACTCTTCAAAGTTTGTGATTCTTTGAATTTAGAAACTAAAATAAATGTATCTATCATGATTCAATGTGCCCCATTAAAAAATTTTGGTAGATGAAAAGACAATCAAATATCACTATAAATACAGTTTATTGCTTCCTATATCATCACATTTTTTTTCTATCATCTACTATTCTCTTTTCTTCTTCCTAGATTATGATATGAATACGTATCGTCAAGAAGCTAACTGGGGAGAAGAACAAATGACTTCATTCTGAAATTAAAAGTGAAGCAAGAGAAGCTTTCTTACAATATAGTTCAATGGTTAAACTTAACAGTATAAGATATGACTTATATATTTCTTTAGATATTTTTTATGTTAGATGATTTTAAGTTTTTCATTTTCATTTTGGATTTAAGGTATGGTTGTCCAAAATGGATTTGGTATGCAACCCATATTTTTATGTAATTATGTATTGTATTGTTATGAAAAAAAATTTCTTTGTTTTTGTTTTATTATGCTTTTAAGTGTTATTTAATTGACAAACTTCTATTAATACATGATGGATTTGATTATATTTGAATAGTTAAAAAGAAAGTACAACTGCTAGGAATCAAGCAACCACACACACGCACGCGCAACCAAATTGCGATTCCAACCACTAGGCCAGACTATATTGATGTTCTTAAGGTGTCCAAATTATTATATGTACTCCAATACATAAAATTTTGTCTAAATACATCGTATAATTTTTCGAAGAAGAGCGTCCAATTACACTGTAGGTTCGCCCCTGCCTGTAGCTACCTCCCTCTCCTTTTGGAGCACCAGGATAATATGTCGAGAATAGAGGGAGATAGAAGACTAATACAACACGATCGTATTTTAAGGCACATTAGATATGTTCGTTGAGTTAATATTGTGAATAATATGAATAATTTGATATTCATTCAATTTGACTCGAGTTTATCGCATTGTTTGTCATGAATTAAGTTAGAATAGTTAAAAACGATAGATTAATTTTAATTTTTTTTTACTAGTGTTGTAATATTGTTATTTTCTGATGTTGTTATTAAGGTTTGAATTGTTAAAAATAAAATGAAAACATTTTTAACTTTCATCTAATTATAATATATAGTTTAACTTTAATACCAATTTAATTTTCTTAATTTAGAAAAAAATGTCGAGGAAGAGAAAGTACAGCGAAGATGACGACGAAGACGACACCTTTTACTACCGATACTCCTCCGCACCATCACCGGCGCCGTCGTCGTCTTCCGTCACATCCAAAAACGTTTCCATTTCAAAATCCTCTCACGGCGGCGGCGGCGGAATCAGCGGCAGCGGTGGACTAGCTCCATCAAAATCAACAGTTTACGTGAGTAATCTCGATTATACCTTGACAAATTCCGATCTCCATACAATCTTCTCCAATTTCGGCAAGGTTGCAAAGGTAACTGTAGTTAAAGATCGAGTCACTCGAAAGAGCCGTGGGGTAGCATTCGTCCTTTTCATTTCTAGAGAAGATGCAATTAAAGCTGTGAAAGGAATTGATAAAAAATTACTGAATGGACGAACCCTAACTGCGTCAATTGCTTCTGATAATGGCCGTGCAGCTGAATTTATTAGGAAGAAGGTTTATAAGGATAAAAGTAGGTGTTATGAATGTGGGGAAGAAGGGCATTTATCGTATGAGTGTCCGAAGAATCTGTTTGGGCCAAGGGAAAGGCCTGAGCCACCGAAGAAAGGGCGGAGGGGTGGTGGTGGTGGTGGAGGAAAGAGGGGTGATGAGGGTAAGGGTGGAGAGTGGGAGGATGACGAGGAGGAGGACGAGGCGGATGATGAAGGAGGAGCTCGTTTTGCTGACGATAATTGGGCTTCTGTAGTGGATAGAGGAGCAGAGGAGAGGTTATTGAAAGGAGATAACGACGAATTCAAGAAGGAAGCAAGGAAGGAGAAGAGAAAAGGTTATTTTAGTGATGAGAGTGATGAGGAGGATTGACAGTTCTTTTGATGAAAAATTCGAGCTTTTAAGCTTGTTTTCGAAGTTGAGGAATGGTTTTCGATGGTGTTAAGTGAAGGTATTTCGAACAATTTCATTCCTTTTATAGTCTTTTGGTTATTGTTGAGTGTTATTTGATCTCGATTATAAATATCAATATGATGTTGCATATCGATGATTGTGGAACGAAATAGTAGTTTGTGTAGAAATATAAAACTTATATAGCTTTTAAGTTTGTGTCTTGTTGACAAAATGCTTTTCTTGGTAAAAGTTCCATTTTATGAACAATGTGGTTCTTTTGTTAGTTTGTTTTCCTCTTCCGTTGGAGTTTGAGTAGATCCCAAGTGCAGAGAGTTATGTTATATATATGTTTAACTAAATTATGGTAGCATTATAGAAGTACTCATATGTGGTTTTGGAGGGTAGTGATTACGAGCCAAATTAGATTTAAATCTCTTTTCTTTTGCAATCAAAATTGTAACCATGATTCGTTGGATCTGTTTGTAAGTTTTATAACTGCATTTACTTCGGAGGTCTTCACACTTGGAACTCTCCTGAAACTGAATTAATTTCAAGAATTCATCTTTTTGCTATAATGCAGACTTCCTTTGATACGGCTTATTGAATACATCCAGAGTTCTTCTCTAGAGACTTGATCCGAACTGAAACGTTTGAGAATTTCCAAGTCCATTGGGTATGGCGGTGTATATGGATACTCCATTATTTCTTATGTACTTCTCTTGGAAACCTCGTTGACACCAGAATGTCTTTTATGTAAAGTTTATTACGATAGTTCTTCTTTTTTTAAGAGAGTGTTTTCCTCTTAACAGTGAAATAGTCTATCAAGGTGGCCTCTTTTTTGGCTGTTGTGTTATAGTGGGTTCCTAACCTCGCCAGTATTAGCATACCCCTGATGTTTAGACGTCCGCCCTCAGCCTTTCTTTGTTAGATAGTGAGAGATAGGTCTATATAAAGATAGAAAAGGAACCACCATCAACTACAGTAACAATTGTGCCTCAATCCCTAAGTAGGCGTGTTTGGCTATATGAATCTCTATATCCATTTGAAACCAATGTTCGTTTAGCTTTGCTGAATTGTTGCTTTTGCTGCAGCTTGGTAATGCTATAATACAACTATAAGCAGTGGAGTTGTGCTCTAAAGTTGCGTATTTTGAATCAACTTACATTGTCACCATTTCTTCATAACTGCAATCCAATAAGACAAGTATGTGGGAACTAACCAAGAAATAAGTTCGTTTTAGTCTGCTTGCTCTTTCTGCATTGAGAGTGTGCCTCGTGACACCAGTCTTACGAGAAACAAATTTGCAGAATGTAGTTACTCTCTTGCATTTATAAGCAAGTGTTACTTTAATCTAACAGCTCCAATTCTGCAGCAGCGTGCTTAGTGTTGATGTCTTATCCTCAACACTCCATCCAGATTGTGCCCCTCTCCTTTTGGAGCTTTAGAGCGAGCACCAGGATGATACGTTGAGAATAGAGGGAGATAGAAGACTAATACAGAAGGATAGTGAACAATTAACATCCCTGAACTTTTATCACATAATGTAGGCGCCAAACATGTGTTTGGGTTCACAACATATGCATATACTTGTATAGAATTATGAATCATGCTTGTTGATTGGAAATTGCATTGTGTTGTTGGAACAAGAGGCCACACAATGAAGTAGATACTCTGAAAAACTGAAAGCTAACAGTTTTAGTAATAAATATTGAAACTTGTGAATGAGCAATAGCTAAACTAAGAGTAAAAAGGTTATAACATTTTTTTTTTAAAAAGGCTCTTCCATCATACATTAAGAATAAGTAAGTGATTTTGGAGATATCAAACTTTCCGTAAAAGCATGTCCACCTTGAATCGTATCACATCGAGGCCATGATTTAAATGGTCTACTGACCATCCAAGATGTGTGCCCTCGAGTTACCCATCGAGGCCATGATCTAAATGATCTACTGACCATCCTAAATGCGTGCCTTCTAGTTTCACGATTCAAGCACCAGCATAGCACTTCACCATCCGCAAACCTATGTCTCGGCGCGGCATAAACATACGGAGTATCTTTTACTACAATTAACGCCATCCAAGATTCCTTGACACCATACTCTTTTAATACCCATACCACAAAAGTAGCATTTGCCGTAAAAAAGAGATTAGAATAAACACAGAGCATTCCTTCCAACACAGAAAGGCCAACAGTGTCAGGGCCTGCCTTCAAGATTAATATTTCATCAGAAAAAGGTATCTCTCCGTACACTCCATTTGAAATATCAAACGAAATCACCACAAAATAGTTTCTTGAAACCTGGATCCAATGAAACGCCGCATGTATAAAAGGCAAAGAGTCTGAGGCATGGAACCAACAGCGAATGGCACGAGGATGTTCATCGATGCTTCTCCAAGAGCAGCCATCTTTCAACGCAAGAATTTCATTAGGACAATAGGGACCTTCTCGGTTCTGGTGCATATGAATGATCTTATACTCATCACTGCTCGAGTCATAACCCAAACCAAACCGAGAACGTCCATCCCCTGGACATCCCAGAGGGGGAAGTACTATTGATTCTCTTATGGAAGGGTTCCACAGCAAATATTTAACGCCATCTTTATCACAAATCTCGAGAATAGCTAAGCCATTGTAACAACAATGGATCAGGATTTTGTTTGGTTTAAGAGTTGAAGGGCAATCGAGTTTGAGTTTTTGTACATCCTTAACCTGTTGAACGGGCGATAAAGGACAACAATATAGGGAGAAGTTAGACACCTTAGGGCCCCATTGGTAGATAAGAAGCTTCTGGGAATCCTGGTCGTTCCTAGCACGATTGAGATGCTTCTTTGTAAAGTAAGGATCTGATATCAACGTTATCCAGAATTTTGAAACACATTTAAATCGAACAAGAGACTGCACAGGTAACCTGGTGAGGATGTTGACGAGTATCTGCTCAGGGAACTGAACCATGGCCTGGAGACAAAACGAGTATTCACTAACAAATACCTAATAGAATTGAATATGAGAATACAGAGAAATGAATTTTACCGAATTACGAACTTCTAGCTGATCGATTGAGGGCGGAGTCTTCTTCCTTAATTTAAGTGAACAATTGTTGTTGATTATAAAGGAGAATAGAGGAAAGAAGATAGCAGCTGCTGCAGAAATGATAAAATTTGCTTTTCCCTTCATCTTCTTCTGCTTCTTACAAGATGAACTCTCTGGTAATTCTCCATCATTCTTCCTTTTTTTCGCCATCGCAATACTCTGATTTGATTTGATTCGATTTGATTTTCTAGTAATTTACTGCTGGTGCTCCTTATTTGTATTTCATTCGAATCGGGTTGGATTCTTCCTTTTTTTCGCCATCGCAATACTCGGATTTGATTTGATTTTCTAGTAATTTACTGCTGGTGCTTCTTATTTGTATTTGATTTGAATCGGTCGGATTCTTCCTTTTTTTCGCCATCGCAATACTCGGATTTAATTTGATTTGATTTTCTAGTAATTTACTGCTGGTGCTTCTTATTTGTATTTAATTCAAATCGGGTTGGATCGGATTTTTTAAAATTTTCAATTTGATTTGGGGTAAAAAAATCATTTTAATATTTCTTACTTTATATGTTTTAGGTTTTTGAAAGAAAAAAAATTAAATAAATGCATGCACGAAAGTTCTTTCTTTTGTTTTTTAGATTATAATAATCGCTTTAATTAATTTTAGTTTTTTATCTTTTGAATTAAATCCATTTTTGCAAAAAAAATAATAAAATTGCAATATTAAAGTAACATCAACATATTTAATGCTACAAATATTATTGAAATATAATGCAGTTAATTGATAAATTGATATAGAATTTTAAGTTGGACAATAACAAATTCTGATGCTACAAAATATTTTTTGAAAAATTCTTGAAAATATTTATTCTCATATTTTATTAACTTTTTTCTTTTGAAAAGAAAAAAAAAAGTAACACGTTACGTTGGTTTTCGAATGGATAATTGACGCATCAAACATAAAACTTAGAAATTCATGGACAATAATTAGTAATTAATTTTAGTTATTTTTTCTTTTCTTGACTTTTTCGATTATTTATTATTTATTATTTTATATATAGAAAAATCTTGAATGGAATGATCAAGGGCAAATATATCTTTAATATCGCCATAAAAAGATAATATTGATTCAAATAAGTCATAATTTTAGAAAGTAATTGTGGTCATTAATTCGTTAACGTCTATATTTAAAATAAAATGTCTAGTTATTTGAATGTTCGAGTTAGCACGTCAAATAAGTACTTCTTGTGTCTATATTTACTTGTCCACAATTGACCAGTGATGGAGCCACATTGTCATTATGGGGTTCGAAATCTCCTTCGGCGAAAAATTATACTATTTTTACATGATTAAAATAATCTTTTAGGTATGTCTTGTAGATGTCGAATCCTCTTCGATTACTTCGTGTGTTTTCTTCAATTTTTGAACTCCTTACTAATATTTTTTTTCTTTTAACATAACATTAAAAGTATCACACAACTTATTTTCAATTTTTCTGCTAAAGGACAACACTAGAAATTGTTTTAATTTGATAGCTGATTAGAGTTAAAATCAACAATCATATTTGCTAAAAAGATACTCAATACAACTCTGTACATTAGAAATTTCATTTACTCTAAAACTATCATCAAGCCAAGTAAACTATTTCTCAGTTTATTGCTTTTAGTTAAAAAAAAAAAATATCAACTAAAACTACTAAGGTTAGTGAACTCCTAAAAATTGAGGACTATCAATTCATTTATGGTACCTTTTATTTTGTTCGCGCTGTATTAAACTCATTCTTTTAGGATGAAAAAAATGGTTAATGATTTCGAAAAAATTCATATCGTCCATTTAAATTGTCTAAATTACAGGCAATCCTTCCTTTGTTTCTTTTCGTAATAAAAAATTATTTTATAATGTATTAAATCATATTAACTTGTATTATATTTTATATTATTTTAATATATCATATTATTTTCCTTCGGTACACACAATCAAACATCAATAATAAACCTAAATTTTTTTTTACGAAAGTAAAGTTACTACTAAAAGTTGAAATTAAAGAAAAAATATAATAATATAAATAAAATCAAAATTAAAAAAATGACGCGATTACACCAAATCATTCTTAACATAATACCAATTTTTTTCTTTATTTACCTAATAATAAATTTAGTAATTAAATTCGCATTCGAAATTTCAAAATAAATAAATAAAAGGAACAGTAATCAAAATAACGACAAAGGAAAAGTAATTTTCCTTTTCTATGTTGGTTTTGGTTTCAACATCTAACATAGTACAGACAAAAACCTAATTCTCTTGCCTATAATTCTATATTAAATAGCCTTGTCGAAACCCATCAACTGGTCGAAGGAAGCTTCAAATTTTCTACTTTGATCTGTAAGTTATTCAATTTTATATTTGTTCTTTTTTATGATTTTGTACCCTCTATGGGTGTTAAAAGGGAAAGAGGATTTTTTTTTCTTGTGGGTGTTTTTTAATTGGCTAATTGATGAAGAATTTGAGCTAAAAATTGGTTTTTGAGAAGTGGGGTTTTGTTATATAGGTGGGTGTTGGTTGATTGTTGGATAATTGATAGAGAATTCGAGCTAAAAATGGTTTTTGAGAAGTGTTTTTGTTATATCTTGGTGTGTGTTGGTTGATTGTTAGATAATTGATAGAGAATTTGAGCTCAAAATTGGATTTTGAGAAGTGGGGTTTTTGTTTTATAGGTGGGAATGGTTGATTGTTGGATAATTGACAGAGAATTTGAGCTAAAAATGGTTTTTGAGAAGTGTTTTTGTTATATCTTGGTGGGTATTGGTTGATTGTTAGATAATTGATAGAGAATTTGAGCTAAAAAATTGGATTTTGAGAAGTGGGGTTTTGTTATATAGGTAGGTTTTGGTTGATTGTTGGATAATTGATAGAGAATTTGAACTAAAAATTGGTTTTTGGGAAATGGGCTTTTGTTATATCTAGGTGGGTATTGGTTGATTGTTAGATAGTGAATTTGAACTAAAAATTGGTTTTTGAGAAGTGGGATTCTGTTATATCTAGGTGAGTATTGGTTTATCGATTGAACACTGGTTGGGGAATCTTAGTAGCTCAGTTGAGCAAACTTTCACCTTGTCGCTTATAGGTGAAGGTTCGATTCCCCATCTTCAAATCCCCTGTGCTAATATTTTTTTTAGAAGTTAGAATCTTGGTTTTACTACTCCTCTTTCAATTTTACAGGCTATAGATTTGCGTTGATAGGAAAAAGAATTTCAAGAATGTAATGTAAAAAGATACTTCCTCCTATTCACTTTGTGGTTGGTTTTGATTAGACATAGAGTTTAAGAAACTAAAGAAGTTTTTTGAATTTTGTGGTCTTAAACTAAAGACATGTAGGATGTACTAAAATCCCCTTTTGATTATAAATGTGTCATGTGGAAAGTGAAAATTAAAGTGTTGCTAGAAAAAAGGAAAAGAGACTTTTTCTTGGAACCGTGAAAAGAAAGTAGGACAAAAAGTCGATCCGAGGGAGTACTAATTTAGAATCAGTAGTGGTTTCCTGAATTTGGAATATTTTTGTTGTTTAACTAGGTAAATATATATTATTGGGAGAAAGGGAAAACCTTGTATTTAAGGTGTAAACAAAATAGAAAGCCTTTAGGGTACTGTACCCTCAGAATGTTCTCGAGATCGCGAACAATTCTTAGTGTATTCCCCTTTTTTTCCAGTGTAGCAGCTTATAGTCAAATACAGATGCAGTGTGAGGGTACCGGGTTCATATGTATCTAATACTTATCACGCGAAGTATAAACTTGTATCCACTAAATTGTGATGAATAGTGGACATGAACCCATAGCTTTAAAAGTAGAATGAGTGTTCAATGATAAGAACATTAAATTTTGAACCCATAAAGCTTAAATCCTGGATCCGCCCTGCTTATAGGTGAATCTTGAAAACGCTGGAACGATAGAATTAACATTGCTGAATCCGATGTTACTCGAACTCTTTATAAATGTCATCGGGTGCTTGTCGGACCCTTCAAAAGTAGTCATTTTTAGGATCCGACATGGGTGCGGCAACATTTTTGGAGTGTCCGAGCAACTTAGGCTGAATCAGTGTCCTTATTGCATGACGCCTGCAGTATATTTTATCTACATAGTTTTTGCAAATTTACAAAAGGAGTCAGAATTATGGATGTTAATTGATGGTTACCTACTTCATTCTGCAGATTGCATAAATCTCAACTTCAAATTGGCTTATTAGTGGACATGATCTATGTTCAAGTAAGATATTAATTTAAAATTCCCTTCTTATTTTTTCTTTTTTTCTTAGGGAAGTATTTAATTACATTGAAATTTCTTTCTCTGACCATGACTTGCATCTTATTGGCTACCCGCTATTTCTAATTGTTGTGTCAAGAATGATATGTTCTGAGAAGATAGTAAAGTAAAATGAAGCTGCAAATCAAATTTATGAAAATCTAAAGAAAAATGTAATGATAACAAACGGAATCATGTCAAATTGCTACTGTAGTGGAGTTCCGTACTTCATGATGTCTTGAGACTAATTTATGCTCAACGGATTGAACAAGACCTGATTACTATTTCTCTGACTGTTAACTGGCTAAACTGTTTTTATCTACACCACTTATTGGGGATTCATCTGTATTACTGACGTGGTAGTTCACTTCAAAAGGATGTGGACAGGCACTTGTTGTTTCTGAATTTGCTGTGTCCTGTTTGATTTTCCAAAGTATACTGTAAACATATTCCCCTCGAGCTGTATAAGACAACTGCCTGGGGTCTTGTTTGAGGTCATACTCGATCAGGCCTTTTTCAGAGCCTAATGATTTGATGGATTGAAACCCGACATCTTTTGTATGTTGTGGTAGATTGATGATTTCAACAATATATTTTTCTTATATATGGTGGGGTTGGAGTCCTTTTTTGAACTGTTTTCCCTTGAGCAGAAGGTCTATTGGAAACATCCTCTCTACCCCCAAGTTTCCCTCCCCTGACGCCACTTTGTGTAATATGTTATTGTTGTTGTTGTATGGTGGGATCGGGAAGAGCCAAAGAAGCTAATGTTGGGTCTCACTGTAGTTTCTGTTTTTTTGGTATCTTTGATAAGTTGATTTTAGTTCGTTGCCCTTCTGGTTCCCGTCATCAGCTTGTTGGGTATGTGATAATCAGAGTCTATTTTCACGTCTTATTAGCAATATCCTCGCGGAAGATTCTTTACACTAAGTGTAATTCATGTTACGTTAATCTGCTGAAGTGGAAACAGAAAAACCCATCTGAGGGTACCTAGTTGATATAACCAAACATCTGTATTGAAGAAGGCGTATAAATGCAGCAACTAAAAGGTTGTAAACTATGCCCGAGTAAGCATGACTTTTTGTAGAAAAATGAACAATTATGATCTTTCTTTGTGAATCTATTATAATATGTCTATGCGAGCAGTTCATTTCTTATTTCAGATTTCTATCACTGCCTGTTGTTTCGCCTCGGTATCTTATTATCTTGCTGTTGTTTCGCCTCGTTATCTTATTATCTTGCTGTTGTTTCCGTTTGTTGCTATTGCCTCTTTTTCACTGTTTGTTCAGCTGTGGGTCTTCCAGAAACTACCTTTTTACATTCTCAAAGGTAGGATTAAGGTTAGCATACACGCTACCCTACTCATATCCCACCTGTGGGATTACACTGGATTTGTTGTTGCAAGCTGTTCATTTATGTTGCTGATCTCTGAAAACCTGTGCCTCATAAATTTCCATTTAGTTTGAGGATTCCTTCCATATCACAACTCCACCGTCAACCTTAGTAGGAAAGAACTTACGGCATTTGACAGCTTGTAATTCAACGCACTATATCTTCCATTGGGTTGCTTGACAGGATGAAAAAGTGGTTGTAAATTTACACACACTTATCATTTCTAAGTTGATCAGACTCGGGTGCAGGTGTCTGATATGGTTGTGAATCTAGAGGTCAAATTTATCATGATCTGAATTTTAAGATTCGGGGATATGAATCTAGGTATGGATTTTCGTGGATTTGGCTAAAATTAATTCAAAAATCTAAAAATAGAGTTATAGAAATTAAATTTAAGAGAACTTGAGGAGAAAATAGTGATAGGTGGAGAATCTTGGAGTGATACTGTTAGAATAGGAATAGGAATAAGAATAATATATACAATGATACATAGAATAGGAATATAATTAGGAAATAGGAATAGTAAATATTATTCTACTTGAAAAAGGATTGTATTGTAGTGTCGTAGTTGGAAAAGGAGTCTAATATAGGGTCTATAAATAGGGTCTTGATGTAATAATGTAGATATACAATTCAATAGTATTTTTCTCTTATACAAGGTTAGTAAGTAGTCGAGCGCTTTGCTTTCCCATTCCCGGATTATAAGTATTAGTCTTTTATTTTTCGTAGTCTTAGATTTCTATTTATTTATATTGATTCCTTAACCTCGATTATTGTACTTTCTTCTTGTTGTTCCTGCTTGTTGCTATGTCGTCTTTTTCATCTGTTTTGAGCCGAGGGTCGATCAAAAAGAGTCTCTCTACCTTTTTAAGAAATAGCGGTAAGATCTGCATACACACTACCCTCCCCAGATCCCATTTGTCGTTGTTGCTATGATAGCTGCTGTTGACTATGATTATTGACCTTTTCTGGCACAAGCTTAAATCCAGAAGCAGCATTTCCTGGATTTTTACCCGTTGAATTATTGCCCCTCACATAGTATATAATTATTAAACCGCTAGTACTTATCGACATGGGATAAACCGTCCCAAGAAATCTGGTTAACTTACTCATCATATAGAATACACGCCCGATTTCTGACTGCTGAATTATTCACCTGAACAAACTTTCTCATTGTTTTCTTGCCCCAGCAGTGATGATGAACCGTTGGCCTTCAAGAAAATGCATGAATTTTCCACAGTGGACGGCTTTGTAGAGATAAGTGAATCCTTGGCGGACATGATAAAGTTCATTGCAAATGAGCCCTCTGTTGGGCTTTTCTATATTCAACAGCATTCCCAGAAAGCAGCCCCCAACCTTGTTAATCTCAAAAACAGTATCGAAGAAAAATCCCGTGAAATGGCACTTCACACTGAAGATTCGGATGATTCCATCACCGTGATAAGGTCGATGAAAGAGTGTGGCCTTCCAATTGCTAATGGTATGATCAAAGATCTCAGACATACCCTGGCTGTCATTTCAAAGAAACAACCAAAAAAAGGATTGATTAGCGGAACCAGTTCTAGCTTCCCAGTAAGTATAGCTACCTCTTGGAGTCCTTCCACCTGGGTTCGTAATACTGTTTCAGAAGAGGATGATAACAGGACAGCTGGATATCTCTCGAATGTTTTTCAGTCTGCAAAACAGAAGGCTAGTAACTTCAAGTGGCCTCAGTTAGAAACCGGAGAATCACTACCAGCCAAGAGTGAACCATCTTCATCAGACAAGGATGAACCATCTGTGACCCATATTAATGACGCGCTATTAGCTGCAGATGTGAGCTCTTCGTCCTCACTTGGACGGACTAACAGTGAAGACTTAACATTGTCAAGTCAAACTGCAAATGAGCTACAACAAGAACAGGTAAACAAAAGCATGTCCTATGACCAACTGCTGTCTTTAACCGAAAACTTTGATGAATTCAAAGCAGATAAAGAAGCGAAACTAGAAGAGTGGTTGGGAGGGACGTTGAAATCATAATGCTGGTCCGGAGAAAAAGGAAAGCTGAAGTCCTTTAAGCTCGATTGAACTCTTAGACATCGACGATACTTTTCTTATGAAGGAAACTCTCTTCCTGTATCATGATTTATATACTTTTATTATACTAGATGAAAAATGTATAAGTGAGAGTCCATTGTACAAGTGGAGTGTCGCGCGCCTTGGCAGCGGTGAAGTTGTCTCTGTGACCTATAGGTTGCTCTGGATAAGCTGTCTACAACACACCCTTTAGAGGTGCAGCCCCCCCTCCCCCCAGTCCTGCGTGAATACAGGGTAGTTAGTGCATCAGACTGCCTTTTCTGTCCTTGTTGTGTTTGTACATTGAGGAATGTATTGTCTGTAAACTGCTTTAGCTTATTATTATGGTGGTCTGAATAATCACTTTCGTCGTCCAAATATGAAACCAAATAATACCAAGGGGTCATTTCGTTCGTATACTTATTTGAATTTTCGAGTTATCACGTTAAATGAGTACTTCCTCCGTCTTTATTTACTTGTCCACAATTGACTAATTAATCACTCTCGGATTTTATGATCACTTAACCTTCTAATTGAGAAGAAAAAATTACTATCTCATTTTGTGCTCAGGTTGACAATCACATTTGTAAGAAAAATGCTCAATACAACTCTGTAAATAAGAAATTTCATTCACTCTAAAACTAACATCAAGCTAAGTAATAATTTTCAGTAATTCTTTACTGCTTTTAGTTACAAAAAATAGCAAAATAAACTGCTAAGGTTAGTGAACTCCTAAAAATTGCTCTATATATACAATGGGATTGAAATCCCAAGAGGATGCATGCCTTTAAGTAAGTTACCTAGTAGTATAACTAGCTCACTAGACAGGACAACTGCAGACTGCAGTATTATAAGATGGAGAAGCAAGAGAGCTTTTTCTTGGCTTAGTCGTTCAACCTCCGGTTTTCAGTTGTAAAATATGCATAGAGCTTGAAGACGAGGAGTATGCAAGTGAAAGGTATCAAGACGACAATCACATCCTAGATTCCCTGTTAAGCACCATTGTTGTGAAAGCTGTCAAGCTGAAAATCACATCATAGATCCCCCGTCAAGCATCATAGTTGCGAAAGGTGTCAAGCTGAAAATCACATCATAGATCCCCCGTCAAGCATCATACTTTCCATATCCCCATCACCTGCAAGCCGGCGTATAAGGGTCAACAATCAGTGAATCAGATAGATGGTAAATTGCAGTGTTTCGTCCTCAAGGCAGCTATATTTACAAGAACTACAATGAAATTTAAGTAGGTTCTTGATAGTCCAGTAAAACATTCTACGTATGCTAGTTTGCTATACGTAAAATGCCATAACAAATCTAAGGAGCATATGGGAGAATGACATGAAGATAAATTATGTATAACAGGCAAGCAAAGAAAAGTGGCTGCTACCATAATTATCTGATGTATGCTGACTAGCCAAATTTCCAGTAGTAGGCGGAACACATGTATCCGTGCTATCATCATATGTATTTCTGGGCATAGGCCCATTACTATTGCTTCCTGTGTTCCCTCCTACATTTAAAAGCGGAGCGGTAGAACTACCCAAATTACCCTCAAACTTGTCACCAATGCTTGCATTGTGAAGCAGGTGTACAGAACTGCCTACAGATTTTGACTCCATGTCGTCATTTACTCGAATATTCAAACTTGGAGAAGCTACAGATCCAATAGCGCAAACTGGTTTAGGTTCCAAGTCAAGGTTCGTCAGAGGTATCGTGGTAGTGCTGCTGCCAACTGCTTTAATCCTGCTGCTAGAAGCAGGGGAAGAAGTGGTTCTATTGCCTCCGCTTACAACTTTAGCCTTCCTGAAATAATTCAGAAACAGCATTCAGAGAAAGCTGAGATTCACTCCTAAACAAACTAGAGATAAAGAGAAAGAGGATGGGTGTTCATACCTAACTATTTTTCGCCTGAGAGTGGTGTCTTTTGACTTCATGACACCTATTTAAGGAAGATTCTTTAGGCTTAAATAAATACATGCCACAGTTTCTAAGAAGGAACAAATGAAGCTACTTGCTCTTTCCTCTATATTGAGAGAGGGAGGAGAATGAAATAAATAAATAGACATACCAGTTTTAAGTGTACCCGGTTTGCGCCTTCCCCTCTCAGCCTTAACTGAAGCAATTATAGAATCAACAGATGGACCCAAACCTTTTCTACCAACCAGTTTCACCCCAAGCTTCTCAGAAAGAAAATTCAGCCTCATCTCATCACCACCTCTGACCTCTCTAAGGTCAAGGGCTTGTTGCTTGGATAACAAAGTATAAACATGAAGCTCGTGCTGGTTATTAAATTGGGACTGAAGCTGCTGAAAGAGTAATTTATTAGAAAGATGTCGACCAGGTCTTATTCCATCATGATTCCGTGTTTGGGGCCCACAGAAGGTCACTCTCAAAATTGCTGGTGACTCGAGATCAGAACTCTTTCTAGCAAAAATTATAGAGAAACTACCAAATTCCAAGTCTGGCTCCCTAAATAAGTCATCCAGAACAGAAGCATAATAATGAGTGCTCTTTGATGGTTTTTTCTCAATCTTCAGACTCATGGTTCTAGCCTTAGCATGGTGGACTATGTTTGCAGCTTCTCTAAGCCCACTAAGAAAAGCTCCGTGCATAGTAGCTGGATAGCGCCTATTTGTGGCCTCACCAGCAAAGAAAAGTCTGCCATCACCCACACTTTCTGCTAATATATCATAGTCATCTCCTGATGACCCCACTGCAACATTAGAGTAAGAACCCAAGCTGAAAGGATCACTTCCCCATCTCGTACATACAGTTTGGATTGGCTCTGGCACTTCAATTCCTTGTGGTTCATATATACCTGAAGCAATGACCGAAACTCTCATTACTACATCAGAAGCAAGAACCTTAACAGCAAGCTCCATGTAACAAGAAAGCCTTTTGAAAAGGGCACAACGTTTTATCTTTTACTGAGATAGAGAGATACGTAACCACATATTTCTATCAAATGCAAAATCTCAAAACAATTGATGAACTCAAGCATAGAGTGTAAGAAGAAAAGAAATAGATTCTTTTTCAAGGTGGTAAAAAAAGTAAGTGGCAGTATGGCAGAAAAGAAACATGGTCTGCAACATATTATGAGAGTTAAGTGGGTAATACACTTTGAGGGACATGTCATTAAAAAATTACATTTAAAGGACACTTTATTGGTTGGAGCAATGAGAAAGAGGAAAGGCAGCCTAGAACACTTTGAAACACTGTCCTTGTATGCATACTCAGGTAGCTTGTGAAGAGGGGATCACTGGCAGTTTTGTAGAAAAAAGAAGATACACTACGTTGTACGAAGTATCCCGCATTGGGAAGTCAAGAGAGTATTGAAGTTTATTAAAGAGCTAGCTCACAATCAATACGTTTGTCACCCGGGTGCTGACTGTAATGGAACTCCATCTGAACCCCAGATTAGAATCACAAGTAAGAAATTTAAAGGTAAGTTAGCTCAAGCTTTAATGATCATGACATTTGACAAACTTATCATCTCGGAAGCCGGTCTTCAAGTAACCATACAATGTGAAAGTGCATCTTTTAAAATACCAGCAATTACACCCAGGATAAGGAGGAATCATCATTTATATAACTAATCGATTTGTATGAAACAAGATCATATTTGATAATGAAGAGAGTTCAGATCATATCATTTTTTATTTTTTATTTTGTAATCAAATGATTGCTCTTTTTTATGGAACTACTTTTATTTTTACATGTTCTCTTTTAATTTAAGCCATTGAGCCCACAAACAGTAGGATTATTCGACACTTCTTCATAGTCCACCTTTTCTGAAGTATCAGCCTAGTGAAAAAATGACTCGAAATTGAGAGCATTGACCATAAAACAGCCACGTCATTGCTTACCAAATTAGTGTTCTTTTCTTCTTGTTATATGCTGATTGGTATCTTATACAACAGACTGAGAAATTAAGCTTCAGGAAGTCAGTCAGTAGCAACAAAAACAGCATTTTACCTTTTAGAATTTGAAGAACCTTTGTCACTGCATCAGTCGGAGGCATGGTCTCAAACTTGTGTGCAGCTTCTCCAGCAACTAGAGCTAACAATAAGGGACCGCCGGCAACAGTTGCATAACTGTAGAACAAAAAGAATTCACCCCTGCTACTAGAATTATCAGTAAGATGCCCAAAGGTATCGAGATCAGTGCCCCAGAATACATATGGGAAAAGCATTGCAACTTTATTTAATAATCCAAATCCCAATCTTTTTATTCCGTCGAGCTTCCGCTGAGGCAATTCTGGCATGAACTTAATAGAACCACCTTTCAGAACTCCAAGAGGAACAGTGCACAGCACCATATCTCCCTCAAATACTTGGGCCCCAGCGCCAACCTGTACTCCATCGGTACCATAACGAATGGTATGCACAATTTTTTCATAAAGAATAGGTACATTTTCCGACAATGCATGAACTAGTTTTCCGTTTCCTCCGGGCAGGAAGCAATGATCCCCTCCCATATCAAAAGGGTCATCTTGGTCCCAAAATGCTAATGAAAGTTTAGAAATCAGACCTGCATTTGCATATTCTAGATTTGCTAGATGCCAATTAAACAAACTCATCTCCTCTTCATTCACGGCATCTTCATAATCCTGACGGAAAGTCTCCAGTGCTGCTCCAAGAGAAACATCCTGAGAAACTTCTCCCATTAACTGCCTAAGCTTGCTTGCCTTCTCCAAAAGCAAATTATAAGCAGTCTCCACCTTGTGATCTAGATCTTGATCAACTGGCTTCCCATCCACACGATAAAGAGGGCATTTCTCTCTGACCTTGTGAAGTGTGCAAGACAGCTGCCGTGCCAAAATACCTAGTGGGTTCCCTAGCGTACCCGTCAACACACTCCCTCCTAAATCAGCAGCAGCTACCTTATTTCCACCTTCCATTTTTTTTGAGTACACCCTTCCACCAGCACGTTTTCTTCCCTCCAAAACTGTAACCTTAAACCCAAACAACATCAACTGTCTCGCTGCAGCTAACCCTGCAAGTCCTGCCCCAATAATGATAACACTAGGCTTACTCGGCTCAGCTGGAATCCTATCCTTAATAGCCGGCACAACTCCAAAATTAATATACCCACGCGATACCAAATAATTATGAGCAGAATCCAGCAAAGCATAACAATGCTTAGGTATAACATCATAAAACATCTCTTTTGTTATCCAAGTCGATACATTTACACGCCATTTCATAAGTATATGGTTTCTAATAAGAATATAATTAACCTGTTCAATACCACCAACTACTGAAACAACCCCAGCTTCAATTTCCTCATCAGTTAAAGAATCAGCTGGAAACCCCGCAGTTAAAGCAATTAACGCCTCCGTCGTTGCCTCTTTGTTTATTACAATAATCTCATCCGAAGCATCAAAAGAAGCAGTATTTTTTCTAGCACTCAAATTACGCACAAGATTCGAATTTTCCACAAGGGTTTTGCTAAACTGAACAAAAGAAGGCTACTATAAATTACCATTAGCATTAAAACTGATCAAAAACTTTAAAAAGTAATTAGGTCAAATTATCATACATACACATATATATATATATACCTGGTCCAAAGACGATGTCGCCGTACTCCGAGGTCTACCTCGTCTCCGTTTCGTCGGAATGGAGAGGGACAGAAGCTGGTCTGAAATTGAATCGGTATGAGGATTCGGATTCGGATTTGGATTCGGGTTCGGATTCGGGTCATGGCTAGGGTTTGAATTTGGAATTGAAGTGAAATTGGGAGTAGAATTGGGCAAATGAATGGTGAATTGAAGGGGATTGTTACTAGTAATATAAGGTAAAGATTGTTGAGAAGAAGGATTGTTATCTGAAGGATCCATGGCTGATTTTCTTCACTTTTTTCTGCAACTTGTAGAAACTAGGGAAGATGAAGAAGAAGAGTTATGGTTACAAAATCGGAATTCAAATCCAAAATCTCTAAGCCAAGATCGGAATTCAAATTTAAAATTTTTAAGCAATTTCGTACTTAAAAAACTCAAATTCGATATTTTTATTATGTTAATATGTGGATGCACACTATATCATTATAGAATTTTAACTTTTTTTCGATATTATAATATCGTTTTTAGTGAGATGAGTCGAAAGATGAAATCTTAATTTTTTCAGGTGAAACTGTTTGTATTTGATTAGTGAAAAATTCTTGTTGAATAAGAAAATATTAAATTAATTTAGATTTGTCGCTAGTGTGTTTATAGTCGTATTATCTCATTAAATAAGGTCTCCACTAAAGTCTTCGCTTATAATTATAACTTCTTTCATCCCGCAAGAATAATGTAAAATCAAATTATTTAAAAGTGAATTTAAATGAATCTTTGAAAATTATAAATGAGATTTGCAAATTATTATTACTCTATTTAAATCTATTTTATGCTCAATCGAAACTTACTATGATCTCGTTCTTTATTTTGAAACTAAGAATGAGTTTATATGACATTATATTATGCTTTCAATATAGTGTTTATAAATTATATCGTTTTACATTTATGTCATACTTGAATGATAAACCTACAAGAAAGTAGGATAGCTTTTATGAAAATGTAGGATAAAAGATGAAATATGATTATTAAATAATAAATAAGGAAAATAAGAAAAAAAATATTGAGATCGCTACATAAAATGAGTTTTTTCTTCATTACCTAACAATGAATTTAAACAATACGATACAATAAAATTTAACTAACAATCAAAATAAATATTTTATGTAAACTAATAATACAATACAATACAATGAATAACAATTATTCAAAAGATGCTAGTCTCCTTTTTTAAATAATCAATAAATCGAATTGAAATTTCAAGCTTTAAACACAGTTACAAAATAGATGGTCTTTTATAATATTTCAATTTTTATTTATATTTTTTTTAAAAAAGCTTTTTTTAGACAACGAAACCAAAAAAAAAGAAAAGAATCCTACGTGTGGAAAAAATAATTTCCATAACGTAGGATCCCTACGGTCAAAGTCTCCATTTTTCACGTCCCTCTACTAAGAGATGCACCATGTTGATAGGAATCGGCAAAGACCTTCTTGTACACGTCCTCGAGGGCAGCATTCATGGCAATCATCACTACTTTCTCCCGAGGGCATGGTATGGCTTTGTTCTTGGTCTTGTTTAATAGATGTCGAGTGCCGGTTTTCCCCGTCTGAGAATCTGCATTTGCCCTAAGTGGGCGCGAGCTAGAATCCTTATGTCAGCTTGATTGTTCAAAAGATTGTCTCTTTACCCCTTGCATCTTCATCTTATCTTAGTTGTTTTTGGACTTCTTAAATATTTAAAAATATTATGAAAAAGAAAAATTTAATAATAAAAATTTTTAGTTAAGTTTTAAGTCCTAAATAAATATAAAAAAATATCAATTAGTAATGTTATGTATGGTAGATTCCTTTAAAAGTTTGGTTCATTCATATACATTAGAGCATTTATATATATATATATATATA
>NC_028647.1:2590987-2593627 GCF_001406875.1 Solanum pennellii
TATATATATATATATATATAATGAGCGGATTTTCATTATTTTGTAATAAATAACTAAGATAAATAATAAATTATTTATTAAAATGTTATTCTTTAATAGTAGCATATTTTTGTTATTTTAATTAACGTTGTTCTTTTATTTACATTTCCCAATTAGTTTCTAAGTTAAGTAGGTTTAGGATTTGCTTCTCAATTATATAATAAGATCAATAGGTTAACATCTTTCTACCTTTAATTTGACTATTTATCATGTTGAAGATTGATAAAGTGTATTCTAATTTGAAATACAAATATGGAGACGTCAAAGTTTGTCAATTATTATCACCAGAAGACGTATGTCGTTAATTATATATGTTTTTGATTGTTATTAATGATTCGTTTTGTTCTTTGTTAAGTCATTCGGTTAAAATTCACGAAAAAACATCTCAAACGCTGATGTGGGACTGAAATCCCATACTTTGCAATGAATTGAATCATAAAAAGTTCACGTACTCCTATATAAAAGTCACGATTATACCTATCGAACAAGAGATATAAAATATGATAAATACCTAACTCCTTAACGTCAGTTAACTTGGTTTCATCATCTATGCTCTTCAACTTTGAATCTACATTAGCCGCTGACTACATTTTTCTACCTTTGTTTGACCACTACGTTGAGATTTTTTTCTACCTTTAATTTGTTTCGTTTGGTATGTCTAACGCTAGTCGCTAAGTATGCTAATTTGAAATACAATAATGATAACGGCAAAAATATAGAACAAGAATGTCTATTCTGTAGCCAAGTCGTAATGCAAATCCAAGTATTTTCGACCCTTGTTACACTCATTATCAATAATTTTATGTACGTTTCAATCATATTATGAATGACAACGTGATAATAATTATCAACAATTTGTTCACCCAAATTTTATCCAGATTATCTTTCATGATATGATAGAATTTATTATGTGACATATATGATTTGTTATGAGATTGATCTTCAAGTTCAAATTTTATGTCTAATGTGGATATTGAAACTAAATCCAATTAAGAGTTGGTCCTTACTAAAGTATTTGATTTTTTGAAAATTATGATTTTATGTTGATATAAAATCATATTATTTAATTTTAAATAGCAATTAAAAATTAAATATATACATTAAGTAATTGATAAATGTGTATAAAAAGATGCATATCTAAAAGTTATGATATATATATACATTACGTAACTGATAAATCTATATAAAAGAGACATATGTCTTATATTTATTGATATTACGTAAACACATTTGTCAAGATAACCACCTTTCCCTCTATATTTTGGTGATGACTTGGTCTATTATTTTAATTTAAAAATAATCGATCCGAAATAAATGCTTAATTTAAATAAAAATCACAAGATCTTTGTCACATTTTTTTTTACTTTTATCATTATTATTGTTATTATTATTAATTGTGTCATTAATAATTCTTTAATACATGAGTGATTATCAAGAAAAACAACATGTTGCTTGCTGTGTTGATAGCCAATTCTGAGGGAAATATACTTGTTGAGCGGTAACTTATTCAATAATTTTGTAACTAATGTCGATATCTTGTTAGTTTTCTAGCTTGTTGTTCTTTCTGTTTGTTATTGTTGTCTTTTTCCATCGCTCGATCAGTTGAATATTTTTCTTTTATCGAAATAGTCTCTCTATCTTTTCAATTTAAAAATAAAATTAATTTGCATACGCTCTATCTTTTCCGAATTAAAATTAATCTGCATACGCTCTATCTTCTCCGAATTCATATATATATATATATATTTTGATGCAGTTTAAATGGAGTTCCAATTGAGGAAACTCTACATTGGAGATCTTTTTTAGTTAGATTGGGGGCAGAAAATCTTAAAGGAGTAAAAAATGAGGAGCTACTTGTAGCTTGTCACAAGTATGTATATTTTGAATTATTTTAATTTATTACCTAAGTTTTTTATAATATAATTTAATAGAATATTGTTGGATTATTATTGATTGCTATTAACTTGTAAATTATCTATTCCTTTCTTCGTTTCAAAATACTTGTAATGTTTCGTTTCTCGAAAGTCAATTTGATTGACTTCTAAAGCTAAATCGGATTAGATTAATTTAATATATTAAAATTATTACTTAGTTATCCAAAAACTACAAGAAAGGTACTATAGCATGCAGTTTTTCTTATATCAATATGACGGAAAATTACGTTTTAAAAAACGTTACTAAGAGATTATATAGTTTGACAAAAAAAAATGTGACAATTAGTTTAAGAGAAACAGAGTGTTTCGTGTAACGTTATTTACTCGATTTAAGCAACAACATCAAGACTTTACGGAGATTTGAGAACGATCGAGTGTTATACTGAAATAAATAAAAGTTCTTCATCTTTAATTATAGGTCTCGAATTTTCCCTTCTTCGGAATGATAATGATTCTAGTAGCTAGTAAGGAGCACTTCCTTTTAATACTCTTACATATATAATGCGAATTCAAAATAGTTAAAAATTCTAAAATAAATATCGAATATCGAGAAACTAATATTATTTAGTATTTATGTTTTTGTTGAATGCCTTGAATCGGACCCGTTACAAACAGAAAGGACGGGGGTCTCGCTGCCCGGTCAGCGAGTCGGGGGGTCCAGGGGGGC
>NC_028647.1:2597951-2600329 GCF_001406875.1 Solanum pennellii
TTCGGAGAATTCAAGTCAAGTTGGAGATTTGTTGAATGCCTTGAATCGGACCCGTTACAAACAGAAAGGACGGGGGTCTACAATGTTATTGTATTGGGCCCTTAATTATCTGTTAATTCTGTATGTTGGGCCCAAGCCTGTTAGGGCGTAGCTTAGCACTATATATAGACGCTATGGCAAACCCTATTCTGTAATTCTGTTCTTGCCTCTCCTTAATAAAACTGCTCTCCCTCTTCCCGTGGACGTAGCCAATTTATTGGTGAACCACGTAAATCTGTTGTCTTATTTTTCGCGTTTATATTTTCTCGTATTATCTCGAATTCCGCATAACAGTTTTCGCACTTCAAATTTTACCCTTTTTTTTTTTCCCTTTTCAGATCAGTGTACGTGGTATACACTGTATTAGGAGGTGTCAGCATTTATGTGGTTGGCAAAGATGAATATGATGAACTTGTTTGTAAGTCTATATGTTATATATTATATACTTTTTACTAATTAATTTCTTTGTTTTACACAAAATCAATTAATACAATTCTTTTATTATATAGTTTATGTGATAATTATTTATTTAATTAATTTTGTGAATTTTCTTAAAGTATCTGAAGTAATATATGTTATTACTTCAATTGTGAGGGATGCATGTGGAAAGGCTCCAAGTGAACGTCTTTTTTTAGACAAATATGGAAAAATTTGCTTGTGTTTAGATGAAATTGTTTGGAAGGTAAGTTTTTTGAAAAATACAATGCAATATATGTAACTTGGTTATGTTACGATGTATTTTATTTAACATATTTGTCGTTTGTATTTTGAAGGGGTTACTCGAAAATACAGAAAAAGACAGAATCAAAAGACTTATAAGGTTGAAACCACCATCAGAAATCTGAGTGCTTAATGATTCAACCTGTTTCTATTAGTTATATCTTGCGTCTTCTAGTGCTTTATCGTATGTATTTTACATAAATGTAACACTTGGAAAGTGTAATTATTAAACTTATTTGCTTTTATATATAGTTTTTTAGCTTAGTTATTTACATATTGTATCTTTTAGCGCTTTAGATTTCACGTATACATTATTGACAACTCTAAGTGTAATTTTATATAATGTGATTGCTATATATCCGCTAACACAAGTTACACATAAATTGTGACTTATTTTGCATAAAATATTATATGAAGATTTCATCAATCAAATATTTTTTTGTTGTCTAGCTACATTATATTTATTGAATCATCAATCCAAAAAAATGATAAAATATAGACATATATCTCGTCTCAAATAACTATATGATCATAAAAGATGTAATGTGATTATGCCAATTGAACAGATGTCTCGTTTTTGGATTATATATATTGTTTGTTGATGAAAAAAATAATTAAAAACTTTATTTGAGAGAATTTTTTTTTTTAATAGCTAATGTCGAGTTACGATTCTTGATCTTATGACTATCTCTAAAAATTTTACTCAAAATTCTTATATATTTTTCATTGAGCTATCTGCTAGATTGAATTTCGACATTAATAATGTTCAGTGAGTTTATTATGACCAAATCGTGTTGATTATTGTAACCATTAAGGATCGATTCACTAATAAATGTTAAACCTCATTGTTTTTCTAATATCAATACTGAAACAACAAATATCTTATAGTGTCATCTTATTAAATTATATTTATCAAATTAAGTATAATATAATATTATATCATGATCTTATTAGAGTAGATAAATAAGATAATATTATGTCATCATAAAACAAATATGAATAAATAAACATACCAACATATTTTTCAAAATTGAATATCAAAGTCTAATAATCTCACGTGTGAGTTACAAAACCTATTTAAATTATGCTGCTTTCAAAATGATTTTCTCCATATTAAAGACTTGAACCCGAGACTTTGGTTAGGAATGACGCAATCTCACCACTGTCCCACTCCATAACAAGAAAAAAAAAACTTAATGTACTCTTAAACTATTCGAAATTGAACAATTTTATCTAAACATTTACTTAAAAGTTTTTATGTTTAATTAAAAAATGATTTCTTAATATAAAAATAAATTCAATACTTGACCAATTTGCCCTATCCATAAGAACTTCTAGACAAACTTTTTTTTTTTTTTTTAAATAAATACCATCATTTAAGAATGTCAATATGAAATAAAAATCTTCTATTGAAGAATTGTCTATGCCTAGAAAATTATTTTGATTGATTTTTTATTAATATATATTTAATTATAATTGTAATTATAATTTAATAAATAATTTAAATAATATTACTAAGTCAGTCCTTAATTAATTTTTAATTTCATCATCATCATCTCCATCTTCCATCTACATCTCCATTTCCATTCTCCAGCTCTGCTCCGGTCGGAGCTCCTCAC
>NC_028647.1:2600797-2613994 GCF_001406875.1 Solanum pennellii
CCCCACCCACCCACCTACCCCAGCACACCGTATCAGTCGTTTCACTGTTGTTTGATCAATTTAGTTCTCGTACTGTTTCTTAGATCCGAACAATATCCTTCTCTGGTACTGCTTTTTTTTCTTTCAAATGCGAAATTTACACAATTTAGATTCATATTATGAGCTATTTGAATTGTCTGTATGACCCCTTTTATTCAATTTTTGTTTTTTTTGGTGATTTCGTACAGTTGAGTATATTGAGATGGGGAAATTTGATCTACTACCCATTCCTAAAGACAAATCGGTGAGTTCAATTTCTTATTTTTAACCTTGAATTTTCACTGGAATTGGAGATTTCTCAGTTGGGTTTTGGAATTTTGATGAATTTAACTAAAAATTTTTAGTCTTTATCACATGCTGCAGCTTACCCTTTTTTCTTCTTCTTACCTTAATTAGATTAGAATCTTTCTGTTCTGGTAACTTGTATTGAAAGTTAGAGCACATTGGATGCAGCTGTTATTTATGTAAGAGTATATAGCTTATATATCTTTTTTTTATTTGAAATTTGGGTTATTTCTGTAGTATTTCTTTGATCATATGCTCTGTGGACTGTGATGAATTACTGAGTTGTTCCTATTTTGGGAACTTTGTAATGAAATTATAGTAATTCTGGTTTATATGTTATGATACTCTTGGGATATTTCTGTGGCGTGTTTTTAGTAAGTAGCTTATGGTCTTCCTATTAGTAATTTGTTCTGAAATATATATTAATTGGGTTGTATCTATTACTAAATCTTTGGTTATTTCTGTAGCATTTGTTTGATCATATGTTTTGTGGTAATTGCAGTACTTGAGGGAGGAACTTGCTAGAGTAGATGAAAACTGGGCTGCTGCTCGCTTTGATTCACTGCCTCATGTTGTTCGTATATTAACCTCGAAAGATCGTGAAGGTGATGTCCAAGTCTTAAAGGAGCAAAGTGAGATTATTGAGGAAGTTGTGGATGAAGTAGTGCATGCCTACCATGGTGGTTTTAATAAAGCTATTCAAAATTATTCTCAGGTGTCTTTTTACATGGTCCCTTATTTGTTGATTTTGTTTAATAGTGAATTTCCTAGATATGCAAATTTCTAGTTTCAAGCAAATGTTTATTTATGTGAACTGTCCTAGAAAGAGATAGGCGCACTCACTTCTGATTTTTGCTTTGGTATTTTTTTTTTTGATCTAAACATTGAGGAATTGAAAAAGATATGAACAGGGAAAGAAAGCTAACTAGTGCAGATACATAAAATCCCGTCATCTTTACTTTCCTCATATTTATGGTGCAGCCAATGACATGTATAGATAATGGAATTGATTTTGTCGAATAGGACTCCTACCCAGTGCTTGAATCCTTCATACAGGGTTTCTTTTATCTTTTTCTTTTTGTCAATAGAAGTTACTTTGTTTCTAGAAAAAAATCGTAAAGAAGAAGAAGTTAAAGCAGTGAGTTTGACATTAGCTCTTCCTTAGTCCAAAAAAGGGAAGAAAATTAAAGAATACAATAACCCAAAAAATTGTTTTCTGTGATAAAGTAGTAATTTATTGATATACTAAAATGAAAGATACTCTTTATTCAAGAATCCAAAAACATAAACCATATATCCATTACTTATGAAACTTGAAGATGATTTTCCT
Source organism: Solanum pennellii (assembly GCF_001406875.1). Classification (NCBI taxonomy): domain Eukaryota; kingdom Viridiplantae; phylum Streptophyta; class Magnoliopsida; order Solanales; family Solanaceae; genus Solanum; species Solanum pennellii. The sequence continues at coordinate 2,602,452 of NC_028647.1, forward strand.
CAATATGTCTTATCAAAAAGTAAAATTCATTGGTTTGCTATTCTCATCTCTAACCAATGCTGTCTGCCAACATAATTTTGAGCTTGGAACAAGAAGTAACTGTTCCTTAAAAAAAAAGAAAAGAGAAACAAGAAAATGTTTTTAGAGCCATAAGCTAGAATAGTTCAACAAATTTTTCATTCTTTCCCTCACCATGGTGAGACTTGAGAGTTATAAATATTTTGACTAGCATTATTCTTGGAGAATATAGGTAAAAGGACACTCTTAATTATTTTATAAGGTCTAGTTATCAGGCTCTGATTTTCTGCATACCTTTTTATGCGTTATCACATTGTCAGGGAACTGTTCTCCCGTTTGCTGCTAGGGTAAAAATTGCAATGGGTGACGTAGCTTTATCTATTTAAGCTAGTTACAGGATACATGACTGCTTGGCCCTAGAACATGTTTATTCATTGACCATCCTTTAACATTTATTATTTTGAGATTCGCTTTAAAGAACCTTGAGCTCTGATTCTCTAATGTACAGTGACTTACTCTTTTCTTGAACAGAAAAACCTTGTGCTCTGATTTAGCTTTTAGGTTATATAAAACAGTAACCTCTTTTTGTATTCTATATATACCTTTGATCAATATGTTTTCTCTTGGCATAGAGTTGCACTTTCAACTGAGTTAACAACCTAATGCTAGTTGTAGAGGTCTCTGTTTTAGATCCTAGACAAAAAATCAGGTGCTTGGTGATAGATGTTGTCTCTTCTATTTGTAACTTAATTTGGTGAATCTTTTTTTTTTTTTGAAGTAGTAAAAAGAAAAATGTAAAAGTTAACCTACCTAAATATTTTGTTAAGTTCACACAGTCTGAAATCAATTGAATTTAAGTTTCTGGTCTTTCTGAAAGAGGCAAACGTTCAAAGGTCTTGTTACAGTTCCTCTATGGCTGTTATGTGAAATAAAGAATGATTTAGAGTGATTGAGTTAGCTGATTGTAAATAACCGATAAGTTTCAAGTGCCTAAACTGATTTTATAAATAAACAATTTATGTGTTTGGATAGACGTGTTGAAACTGATAATAAGCAGTTGTTGCGTTTGGTTTAAGTTGCCGATAAGGTATATTTTGTTAACATGATTAAAATACCCTTAACATTTCCACAAAAATCATAAATTTGGAAGTCCCTTTATAAAGAAAAAGAGAAACTTCCCTATAGATGCAGAAACAATCCTAGGAAGTATTAGAATCATGCTAGGCTTGCTGTTTTTGTTCTTACATTTTCATTATTTTTTTGTAAAGGGATTTTCAGTACTACCTAAGTACAAGTTTATACTACAAATTGTTACCTTCTCAAAAAAATAAAAAGCAAGAAAAGGAGGAACAATGATATGGGATAGTGAGGAGGTTAGCAGTTTTGTTTTGGAAAAGGTATTTTGGGAATTAGTTAAAATATTAAAGATTAAAAAATACTAAAAAACTTTGTCAAACCAAAGGTGCTTATAAGCTGAAACCCTATGAGTCGGGGATGACAAGATTATGACTTTAGGCTGATTGTCTTATAAACACTTTGAGTGTCTAACAAACACATAAATAAGCGGGAAGGATCCTTTAAGTCCGTTTGATCAGCTTAGCCAAACATTTCTTGTATCTGGTAAGTTGATGCTACTTCTGGAGTAAGCACAGAAGAGGGTGTTTCTCAGCACGTTCTGAAACATGGCATGTTGTTTATGTACGTAATTAGTCTAAGCCAGTGCTGAAGTGTAGTTTTATGTTTTTCTTTTGGCTTTTTAATATTCGTCTTATTCTTATATATCAAAGGATATTCATCTTATTCTTTGATTCTACCTTACCTTCAGATTTTGCGGTTATTCAGTGAATCCACCCAAAGTATTGGGGTTTTAAAAGGTGACTTGGCGGAGGCAAAGAAGCTTCTTGGTGCCCGTAACAAGCAGTTGCATCAGTTGTGGTATCGGTCTGTTACATTGCGACATATTATCTCCTTGTTAGATCAAATAGAAGGCATAGCTAAGGTCAGTTATCTTCGTTTATATTTTTTCTACTAGTGTTATTGCTATTATTCTTGCTCCAGTCCCTGCTAATCAGGAAGGGATAGTGGTAGGTGGTCCTGCGGAGCTTTCCGAAAAGGGTAGCCTTGTGTGTGCTGCATTTCTTGCAATGCACTGTCTATGTTAAGAATGAATAGGTGCATACTAGCATTGAAATTAATGGTTAAACTTCTTGTTACCAAGAAAAATGTCTAAACTGCTCTGTTTGGAAGATAATATGGTCTTTTATCTGTAAGTCGTCTCAGAAACAGAAAATTATATATATTTTTTGAAATAGGTAAGGATTTTATAAATAATAGCCAAGCACTAAGACAGTGCTTGCGCTGACATGCTTTTGGATCCCCTTATGCAAAACAAAAAGATGGGTTCCTATCTGTACAAAAAACCCTAATCCTGTCCTGAATTGATGCAATCTAGCACAATGTCGTCATCCTTTACATGTTGAAAGTCGCACCAAAAAGCCAAAAACCATTGACATCTGAAGTTGGATTGTACTTCTTAGCAATTGAAGGATTCAAAAACATGGAATTCCAATATCCCATAAAGAGTAATAATTGTTTTAGTTTGTCGATAAAGCAAACTATCAAATAGCTGATCTGTGTCTCTGCCGCTCCGTGCTATAAATGTGAAGCTATAAGAGGACCTTTTCAGCGTATCCAAGGGTGAGACTTGGAGGTCAATTCCTGTGGAGAGAGAAAAAAATTAGGTGATTTCTTTCCATCCGCCTAAGTTTTGGTGGAAAAAATTACTTATCTGATTCAATGAGAGCCGAGAGGATGTTTACCAGTGGGATAGTCTAGTTGCGCCCAAAAGTTGACACTATAGGTGTGCGAGTAAGAGGGTAGTAGGTGAAATTATATGAATTGAACTTCACCATTATAAAAAAAGAAAAAAGAAAATAGGACGTTTTTAGTAGGTGTTCACATCTTCTTTCTTGTTGATGCATTACCTTGTCTTTTCTACCTCAGGTTCCTGCTCGTATTGAAAAGCTGATCAATGAAAAGCAATTCTATGCTGCCGTGCAGTTGCATGTTCAATCAGCTCTTATGCTTGAACGAGAGGGTCTACAAACGGTGGGTTAATTAAAACATTCATAACTGATTCTACCTTCACACTTCACCTGTGGCTGCTTGAAAGAAGCTGTGGACACAATTTCAGCATACTTAGTTTTTTTCTGACTTGCAGTAGTCGATTTTTTGTATGTTAAAACTGATTTTGTTAAAAGAGGCAGCTTCTTGTTCTATGGTCGACACAGCAACACCAATTTCAAGTTGATAAACAAATTTTTAGCAATAATCTTTTGTGACATTTTTTGTTGCCAATTCTTACTTAGTGCAAAGGATGGCTTAATGTACTTACTGTATATTGTTGGCATCACATAGGTTGGTGCTTTACAAGATGTCAGATCTGAGTTGACGAAGCTAAGAGGAGTTCTCTTCTATAAAGTCTTGGAGGATCTGCATGCCCATCTTTATAATAAGGGTGAATACAGGTACATATTAGTGAGCCTTGGTCTATAAAAACCTTCTTACTGTTTGATGTTGTATACACTTCAAGTCTTTTTTTATAATAAGGGTGAATACAGGTACATATTAAATAGCCTTGGTCTATAAAACCCTTCTTGCTGTTTGAGGTTGTATACATGTCAAGTCTTTCATTGGAGACATTTTTTTTCTATCAATGAATCTGAAGTTTGATATATATACATATATCATGTTGTCCTTATCCACTTAAAATATTGAAGCTGAGGCTACCTCTAGCAATGCAACTCGATATTCTGTTTGTTGAGATACATAATTGGGTGATTAAATAATCTGTTTGTGCTTGCAATTAATGAAGCACGGTCTTGGAGGTGATTCTTCTTGTACTTTGTTATCCTCAACTTTCTGTTGAGAGGAGCCACATATCTTTCATTTAGATTTTAATTTCAGATGTTGCTTTATATTTGCTCAACACTGGTCTTCCTTTTGCAGTTCAACTCTCTTCAGTATCAGTGAAAGAGATGATGAAGTACCAACCACTGTAGCTGTACCATTGTCCATGAACAACTCACAGCCTCTCTCTCGAAGAACTAGGTTACTAAAAGGTGACAATCAGTTTGGTTCATTTGGAGCTGGGGATGGATCTCACAAAACTAGCTCTATTGATGGCAGGTAAGACAAAAAAGAAAATTTTAAGTGATGTGGTTCTGTTGGTAATATCATCCTCAATATTATTGAAGCTGACCACCTGTGATTCTAAACTTACCTCTTCATAGCTTTCATCTTTAAGTGAACTCGATAGCATCCTACATAAACGCCTTTTAGTGATAGTTTAGCTTTATGATTTTTTTGGTAGATTTCTGCATCCGTTCCTCTTTCTGGTACAAGTGAAGTGATAGCAACTGAGTTCCTCTCTTCTGCTTTATTTGCAGCTCCCTAGTAGAAGGTCATGATGATGATGGTGAAGATACTGTGTCAGATGGCAATCCTACCTCTTCAAGGATCAATGGCATTGATGGTGCTTCGAAGGATGTAAAAATTATCACTCATCAAGTTCCGACATGGCTTTCAGATTCTACACCAGATGAATTTGTTGTAAGAAAGATGCCAAACCCAGCTAGTTTGGGTTGTGGCATAGTTGATTGATTGATATAAAGTTGCCTTCTGTGTGCTTGTCAATATTAAATTTTTGATAGTTATTCACAAGAGTTTAATGTGCTCCAATATATCTCAAATGTAGGAAGCAGTCAGGAAAACTGATGCTCCATTGCATGTGAAGTACTTGCAGACCATGGTTGAGTGTCTTTGCATGCTTGGGAAAGTTGCAGCAGCAGGCGCCATAATTTGGTTAGTTCTCATCTTTCATGCTGTTGGTCCAATCAGAAGCAAAGCTCTGATTTGATTGCTGCATACTTCTCAACTTTTCCGGGCAGAGCTATGTTTTAGAATAACCTCGTAGGCTGTGGGATGCAAATAGATGCTAACCTAAAGGATGATCTGTAATTGGAGAGGTCAATTTTCCATCAGAAATGATCTAGGGAAGTTCGTAAATCTCTGCTGGACACTTGAGAGACAGAGGACCTCTTTTAAATTAGTACACAAGCTGGCTAAGATCCAATTTTTCAATACAGGAACATGTCAACTATAGATGCCACTCATGGTCTTAAGCCAGATTTGCTCTTTTGCCCATCGTATTAGCAAATAAACACATTCCGTTTATGCTTGCATACAATGCTAATGGGAACTATGATTCGATCATTGCTCTAAATTGTGATGTTTACACTTGTATACTTTTCATGATGAATTGGTTGAGTCTTACATTTGTTTCTATCTTTCTGTATAGAGGTTATCTTCTTCATGTTTCATTTGTGGTATTTGAATATGCAGTCTCTAATTACTTTTATCTTTATTGTATTTGTTTCAACAGCCAAAGATTACGACCTACTATTCATGAAATAATCACAACAAGGATCAAAGCTCATGCAGAAAATGCTTCACGACCTCGCATTGGCCAGGCTGCTCAAGCAGCCATTACAGGTCTTCACTATCTTAAAGGGCAATTGGAGAGTTTTCAGTCTTCAAAACAGAAGCATCAAAATGGGATATATCTCGCAGTGCTACTAGCAGTCAGCCCTGTTTCACCTGTCATGGCTCCTACAGGAACAGCACAGGCTGCTGCAAAGGAACTCCTTGATTCAACTCTTGATGCTGTTGTTCATATATTTGGTAAGAAATAAGGTCTTGCAAGTTTCTTTTGTCATTTTTGCCTTTTCTTTTCCTTATTGATTTTGCTTCATGTACTCTGCATTCAGCTCAAGAATCTTTTACTTTTGGTTTGTAATTTCAACCGAACAATTTTCAGAGAACCATGTTATTGTTGGAGAACTTCTCGAGTCAAAGTGCTCTCAACAAATTGACTTGAACACGCCTAAGTCTATGCCTACAGACATCAGTTGGAACCCTGATTCAGATGCATCTCATGCCACTGGAGGGTATAACATTGGCTTTTCATTGACCGTCTTACAGGTCAGTTTCTTCCTTGTCAATCATTTGCATTCTGATGCCCAAGATCTCTCTAGTTGGTTAGAGTACAGATAAATGGTGTAGTAATAAAGCAGTGCCTATTCGATTATGGATGATAGAAATAATTCACTAACATTATTGTGCAAATAGAGTGAATGCCAACAACTCATATGTGAGATCCTGCGAGCTACTCCAGAAGCTGCATCCGCAGATGCTGCTGTCCAAACAGCAAGACTTGCAAGCAAGGCCCCTTCAAAGGAAAAGAGGCAAGTTAATGGACTGCTTATCACTGTTGTCTTAAGCTTGTGATCTCTATATTTTATGTTATTTTACTTTCCTGTCTTCTTATATTTTAATTTAACTCAATTAATCTTTAAATGGAAAATCTGTTTACTTTTGCTCCCTTTTCCCGTTTTCTTTATTTATAGGTTGTTCTCTTCTTGTTCTTTTGTTTGGGGTGTTTCCTATGTTAAGGGAGGAATTGTTTGAATTCATGTGCGTTCATTCAGTCAACTTGACTTCAACTAGTCAAGTCCTGTTTTACTTATCTCTTTACACTTGTAATTAAATTGGAAAGGCCTAGATGCTAACTGATGTAGCCCAATTCTCGTAGAGTATCTGGAAAGTGGCAACTACTCATAAACTTAAATCATTCATCTTTTTGTATTATTGCAAATTGTATTTGGTTGGGCTAGTGAGCTAGTGGATTCCAGATTAAAACAGAAAGGACATAAATGGTTGTCCAGCAAGATTCTTTTAATCACAAGGGGGCCTTCGACAAGGACCCAATGTCACCCTTCTTATTTTTGATTGCTATGGAAGGTCTTAATCACTTGATTAGGACAATAAATACTAATGAACGGATCAGGGGTTTTGGCTCTTAATCCACTGTTGGTCTAGAAATCACTCACCATCATGTCTGCTGATGACTCACTAGTTTTATGTGATTCTGATGTGGAGTGGATCAGACATCCCAGAGCAATTTGGACCATCTTCGAGGTCTCGTCTGGCCTTCATGTTAATTGGAGCAGAAGTTCACTCTACCCGGTTAATCAAATCAATGATCTTCAGAATCTAGCATGGAACATAGGCTATCAATTGGGCTCTTTCCGTCTAAATACTTAGGGCTGTCTCTAGGTGCCAAAAACAAGTACAGGAGATCTGGAATGAAGTCTTGGAGAGATGTGTCAAAAAGTTGGCTAGGTGGAAAACCCAATGCCTCTCCTTTAGTGGCAGTGTTACACGTATTAATTCGTTTTTGGATGCTCTTCCCACTATGTCTCTCCTCCCAATTCCCAGAGGAGGAGAGGAAAAGTTTGACAGACCAAGAAGATATTTTAACAAGGAAAAGAGATGCTTCAACCTGGTCAAATGGGACTCACTCACTTTGAACAAGAAGCAGAGTGGACTGGAGATTTAGAATTTGAGGTTGCACAACAAAAGTATGTTGCTGAAATGGCTATGAAGGTTCAACTCAGAGGACATAATGCATTATGGAGAGGATTCATCTCTCAGAAATATGGGATGTTTACTCAATGGATCACAGGGTCCATATGGTACCGGTGTTTGAAGATCTGTTAGAAACTAATGGCATGAATTCTGGGCTAATGTAGATCATAGTTTGTGATGGTAAAGACTACCTTTTGGGAGGATCACGCCATAATAACCTAATAGCCGATATCCTTGACTAATATTCAAATACATGTCGATCAAGTTTGGATTCCTCAAGGCTGGATCTTCATTTCAGAAAAGAAGAGCTCTTAATGGCTGGGAAATGGAAAGCCTAACCAACATGTTCCTATTCTTAGGTTCCTTTAGAGGAACTTCTGCTTATTCTGACAGACTCAAATGGAGATTGAACAACACAGGAACTTTCTCTGTTAAGTCTGTTGTTACTGGACGCTCCCCCCTCGATTGGGTCTTGGCCCTGGAGGCCCATTTGGAAAGTAAAAATACCTTTCAAGATTTCTTGTTTTGGTTGGTTGGTGGCAAGGAAACTTGCTTTGACCAAAGGGAAATTTTAAAGAACAGGTCTTCAAATTTGTGGCACATGTTTCGTGTTTATGGCATAGAACATCTCAGATGCTGGAAGAGTGTAGGGAAGAAAAGTGGTGGTAGATCATCCCCACTTGTGTATGATGAATAATATGAAAGGAAAAGAATTCTAGATATTTTGAGTTACCAGCAGATTCAGAAAATTAGGATGAATTGTCTTAGTCTTTTCTATTTTTGGTGTAATCAAAATATATGTGTGTGTGTGTGGGGGGGGGGTAGAGATAGGTGACCTGGTAGATTTAATAGGAAAAAGTGTAAACTTTTGTTTGTAAAGATCACAGGTCAGCTCCTTTTGTAGCCCAGTTTTACTGTTAATACAACTTGTTACCAACTTCAAAAAAAGAAAATATTTCATTTCTGATGCTTCGGTTATCACATTATTTTGTTGTTGTTACTGATCCTTTTTTTGTTGTTGATAAATGTTAAGTAAGGCTTTCCCTAGTATTTACTATGTCTTCTTTACGTGTGTATTTTCTTTTCATACTGCTTTGATATGCGACCTGGGTCGAGGGTCTTTTGGAAATAGCTTCTCTACCTCCATGAGGTAGGGGTACGAATTTCACTGGGTATGTTGTTGTTGTATGGAAAAGGCATTTTCCACTACTTTTTGTTCTGTTAGATATCATGTGTCAATTTTCTCTCTAGTTGCTATTGTGTGTTAACTTTCACTGTAGTTGATCATGGACCATCTTTGATTTTTATTTGTTTCAGGGATGGGTCAGAAGATGGTCTAACATTTGCATTTCGTTTCACAGATGCTACTGTATCCATTTCAAATCAAGGTATGTCAGGAGAATTACCAAAACAACAAAGTATACTGAGTTCTAGATTCGTTTTTTTTGGGGTTCTGTTACATCATACATGTCTATTTTCCTACCAATCTTGCTATTTAACTAATGAGCAGGCAAGAAAGATTCTTACTGCACCTTCATCTCTTTTCTGGTTTAGCTGAATGATTTAACTCTATAACAATTTAAACTCAGGGGTTGACCTCATTAGGCAAGGATGGGGTAAGAGAGGCTCCAATGTACTCCAAGAAGGTTATGGTACATCAACTATTTTACCTGAGCAGGGAATTTATTTAGCAGCCTCTATATACCGACCTGTTCTTCAGGTTTGATCTAATCATAATGCTATTATCAATCTAATAGTACTGGAAATCTCTCTACTAATATAACTTAACATTCTATCAACAGTTTACAGATAAAGTCGCTTCCATGCTGCCACAGAAGTATTCGCAACTTGGGTAAGCTGGAATATTTTGTACCTTATCTTGTTTGATGGGATTGTGTTCTTATTTCTTATGTGAAATGTAATGGTCATTGATGATAAGTAGCCTTTTTTTCACATGGATCCCACCTCGAAATGATTTGTCTACTATCCCCTCCAAAGTTAAAAAAGGAAACAAGGCTTAATTACATCTTGCCTTGGTAATTCTACTGCTTTGGTAGAGAGAAATCTAATTACTGAAGAAATAGTTAATGATTTATCATATTTTTGTTTGGTGATTACTGTTTGCATTTCCATGTTTCTCTTATAGTATTAAAAGAATTTTCCTAGTGTTATGGAGGAATTTCTTGCCTCTGTATGTTATTTGAAACCTGTATGATTTTCCTTCAAATTTTGATGGATTGATTATATTCACCGAGGGAACATTTGGTCTAGAAGCAAATTATGTGGGGATTAGTAACATAGGAATTATAATGCAAGAGAAGTAATACAAGGAGTAATTATGCAAGGATGTAATGTTGAGATTAGTAATGTAGGGATTGTTATGCAAGAGATGTAATACAAGGAGTAATAATGCAAGGATTATAATGATGGGCTAAGTATTTTGTAGGGATTATTTATTATTGGATGTTTGGTTTATTATTTTAAAAATTATTATACATTGTATATGGAGGTTGGATTAGGGTAGAAGATTAGTAGGTAGTTGAGCGTTGTCTTATTCCCCAGCAGGATAGATTGGTGCATTGTATCTGTTGCCCGATTTTTACTTTTTACCAGTAGTAGTGGTAGCATTTGTCTTGAAATTGGCCTATCTTATGACTTCTGTTATTCCTTTTTTTTTTTACTATTCATAACATTAGTTTGTTATGGTTGTTGCCCCTCTTTGGTATGTTAGGTTATGTTTTCCTTATTATTTTCTATGTCCTCTTTACTTCTGTATTATTCTGTTAGCTGCTTTGGTTTTTGTTACTCGAGCCAAGGGTCTTTTGAAAACAGCCTCTCTACCTCCTCGAGGTAGTGGTAAGGTTTGTGTACACTATAGCCTCCCCAGGCCCCGCTTTTGGGACTATACTGGGTTGTTGTACTCTTCATTCACTTTTACGTATAATTATTGCAGGAATGATGGACTTCTGGCATTTGTGGAGAACTTTGTGAAGGATCACTTCTTACCTGCAATGTTTGTTGATTATCGGAAAGCTGTACAGCAGGCAATATCAAGCAAGTCTCTTTACATGCTACATTTCTATGCTAGCTAATGAGATTTATAGAAGTTGCAATGTGCAATGTCTGTTGGTAAAACTCAAGTTTTGAGCGTGTGCGGCTGCTCCCTAGGGATTTCTCGTTTATCAAAACAAAAAAAATCAGCTAGACTTCTTTAAACTGGTTTTACACAACCTAATTATTCTGTTCTCCTGACAGCTAGACCATATTTAGAGATGGAGTTAATGGTGATGCTTAAAATTCACAATTTTCCTCAAATGCACTCAAAATATAAAATCTGCATACATTGTTGAATTATGTAAATCGATGCTAGGCTATGAAGTTGTGATGCTTAAAGTTCTTTTATAGGCCCAGCGGCATTTCGTCCACGCGCGCATGCTGTAACATCTTATACCCCATTGATTGAAAAAGGTCGGCCAATCCTGCAAGGACTTTTGGCAATAGATTTCTTAGCAAAAGAGGTACAACATATTCATTACTTTTTCTGATAAATCTTTTATGTTTATAATTTCATTATTTTCGAACGGTCAAGTGCCTTAGTTGATCTGTTCTATGCTGTAAGTAAGTATGAGCGATGTTAACACCATAAATTGTTGTATACAAGTGAAGACATTATTTCTATGCTGTATGAGCGATGTTAACACCATAAATTGCTGTATACAAGTGAAGACATTGTTCTATTTGTCCTCTTATGATTTCTCTAGTGTTCCAATTTGATTTGCTCTTCGTCTTTTCTTTCCTTGGGGTGCATCAGCCTGGTTAATATTTTTTCCAGTTTCTTACTTGAATCAGTCTCCAGCATTTAAATGTTTACATTCATACAGGTGCTTGGATGGGCACAAGCAATGCCAAAGTTTGCTGTTGCTCTTGTGAACTATGTACAAACTTTTCTGGAAAGAACATATGAAAGATGTCGCACTTCATACATGGAGGTTTGAGCAATCCTTCTCATTTGATGGCTGTTTGTGTATAGGAGCGGC
>NC_028647.1:2614457-2643747 GCF_001406875.1 Solanum pennellii
GGGGGGGGGGGGGGATCTGATCAACATTTATTGTTGTCTGGAAGATAACCTATGGAATGGAAGCATTAGTTCTCTATTGTTCTTTAATCAGAATGACTATATATCCAGATGAGAAAAGTTTTCTACGAGAAGATTTTTTTACAGTTAATGTCTAAATGAAGAGCTTCTAAACAACAACCAAAACCAGAGAGTTACCTTATGAGAAGGGGAAACTATCATTTTGTGGGGCACAGTTAGAAAATGGAGTAGAGTACAGAAGTAAAATATTATTAGGTTGCCTCAATTTCCTCTTCCCCATATACGCACTTGACAATACTGTATCTTATTTATTCAGGCAGTTCTTGAGAAGCAAAGTTATATGCTCATAGGCAGACATGACATTGAAAATCTGATGCGACGTGATCCAGCTAGTGCATGTTTACCCTGCTCAACTGGTGAGCTTAACACAGAATATGGTGCTGCCAATGGTGAAAATTCAGAGGTTGAAATGGAAATCAGTGACGCATTATTGAATTTGCGACCAATCAGACAGGTATCTTTTTGACGTTTTTTTTGGCGGGCGGGGTGGAGTGTCAGTGGCTATGTAGACAATAGCTAAAGAGGCTTAATATTTGTGTCAGGATGATCAGTATCACTAGAAATGCAACGTTGAAATTCTAATTGTAAATGAATAAGAAGAGGAAGATGAATACTAATGTGAAAAGAGTTAGAATTATTAGTTGGTGCATTACCTCATAAATGAGATGAATCTGAAAATAATGGAGTGACTGATGATAGCATAGAATTGACATTGATTCAGCAAACTTGGCAAGTGAAATATATTGTATATAATTCTCAATGTCAATTATTTTGATATGCTAAGCTAGTTTCCATACATTTTTGCAGGAAAACTTGATTCGTGATGATAACAAGCTAATTTTACTGGCATCTTTAAGTGATTCATTGGAATATATTGCTGACTCAATTGAAAGGCAAGTTCTTAAATCTTTTTGCAGTATTGTTCTTCGTTTCAAATGTTTGCTTTAGTCGGCAGAACAGAGTTTTATATGGGTTCTCACATAGTTCGCGAGAGCACTGCTGCACGGACAAGCATTTTTGAGTAACTGACTCATAACAAGGATTGGCAAAAATATGTGTGTTCATTTAGTTATTGGGCCACTAAATTAGTCAGAGCACACGGTAGATGCCACATATTTACCTATCATTCGTCATTACCAATCAGCAATTAACTAATATTGGACGTCTTACTTTGATACTCCTAACAGACGTCTCACGCTCTCTTCCTCACAAGCTCTTTCCTTTTTCCACGGTGGTTGGCTACATGTATCATTTGTTATTTAGGGGAAGCTTCGACGATTATTGTTTGTATATAATGAAATTTTTGGTACAACTGAACAGGTTCTATTTGAACTTTGAATACCTTTTTATGGCTTGTCAGCTTGTTTCTGATGCAAATTACAGGCTTGGGAAGATTTGCCATAGCACATCTAATCAGGTAGAAGATAATGGGGGGCAGAAAGCTCCAAAGCATTCTAGAACTAGCAGTATGCCTCCCAAGGATTTAGCATCTTTTGCTGAAGAATATAGGAAACTTGCAATTGATTGCCTCAAGGTTCTTCGTGTGGAGATGCAATTGGAGACTATTTTCCATCTGCAGGTTTGTGGGCATGAGTGGTGATTTTGATTAACTTTGTTGTAGAAGAGGGTAGTATTTACGACCAACAGTGTGAGCAACTCTTTTACAGGAAATGACGAGTAAGGAATTCCTGGACGATCAAGATGCAGAGGAGCCAGATGATTATATAATTTCAATAACTTCCCTGGTAAATTTTTCTGCTGTCTGTAGTGTATAATAACTTCTATCATTTTCTGGTAAAGATCTCTTTTCTCACCCTTACAAAGTCTGCTTATGGTAGTAACGATTTGTGGATGTTGTGATCTATCACATGATCTCTTTCTATCTTCTCCTTTTAGATTCAAACTTTGACTTTGTAGATGTGTTAAATTCAAATGCTGACTATTCTCTTGGGAGGGTAGTATGATAATATCATGTTTCATCTATTTTTATTTTTAAATCCCGACTTCATTCCAGGGTCTACCTTCTCGGTGCACCATCTGTCATATTAATTAATAAAGAAATACTCCTTATGTTTCAATTTTTTTGTCTAGTTTCGACTTGAAACGGAGTTAAGAAAGTGAAGAGGACTTCTGAATCTTGTAGTAAGATATGTGGAATGTACCAAAATGCCCTTTAATCTTGTGGTTTACACGTGGACAGTTATAATGAAAGAGTTGCCTAAAAAGGAAAGAGGTAAGACAAACAAACTGAAACAAAGGGAGTAGTAGAAAATTCACTTAGAAGATAAAAGTTTTATACAGTAAGAAAAAGTTCTACACACTTGAAGAGTAACTTAAGCTCTGGGGACCAGCTTATTTGGTGTGAGCTAAAAACATGTGGTCTTTAAAACAAGTAAATGTCATTCAGAGACGTGAATAGCGTGGACTGCAGAGGAGTAAATCACCCCACAATGTTTTGTTGTGTAGCTTTTCAGTAGATTTGAGAAATCATTGAAGCCAGATGACAACACTTCCATTTTTGCTTTTAACATATTACTCGTTCAGAATTAAGTCAATGGTTTGCTTTCTTCCAATTGCTTCTTTTTTAGTTTGTTATCAACTGATTGAAGATTTTAGTGCCCATTACGATTTACTTCTTCATTCTATTAGAATAGAGTTAAAGAACCAAATTACATATTGTTTTTCTCTGGTTTCTGTAATCCAGATAACACGCCGGGATGAGGAAATGGCACCCTTCATTGCAGGATCAAGGCGGAACTATATATTCGGTGGTATATGTAGTGTTGCTTCAAATGGATCAATCAAGGTCTGCATAGAGCGGTTCTGTTGATTAAAATTCTGATATTCATTGAATTTCCGACCACCTGCCATCTTATTCTTCTCTTTGTCGCCTCCTAGGCTTTGGCTGATTTGAAATCTATCAACCTGTTTGGAGTTCAGCAAATATGCCGTAATTCCATTGCACTGGAACAGGTGGTGTCTTTTTCCTTGAAATCTTTAAGGTGGTTCCATTTAGAGAGCTAAATGCTATTCAATTAGTTTGATCTCTAAATTAACATCTCAAGGGAACCAATCTGTCTACTCATTGATTCAATGTAATTTTCATTTTTTCTTTCTAGCTTGGATGCTTGCGTTGTTATTTCTCACACAGCATAACTAATTGTCTTCTTCCAAGTTGTTTAGGCTTTGGCTGCTATCCCCTCAATCGACGGTGAAGCTGTGCAATTGAGATTAGACCGTGTTAGGACGTACTATGAGCTGTTGAACATGCCATTTGAGGTAATCAAGTCTGCAAGTTCACGACGTTGAACTTTCTGATGTTGTTCTTCTGGTTCTTAGTTACAACATCTGTGTAATCATTGGGTTCCTTTTCTCAGGCCCTACTTGCATTTATCGCGGAGCATGAGAACCTTTTTTCATTTGCAGAGTAAGTAGTTTTAATGTTAGTGCAGCTTATCGATGTGGCAATTGGGCTACAAGTGTTGATGAAAACAAACATTCAATGTCTTCTCTTCAGGTACTCTCATCTTCTTAAGGTTCAGGTTCCGGGTAGGGAAATTCCAGCTGATGCACATGATCGTGTAGCTGAAGTACTGCCCCGCTAATTCAAACTGAAGTGCAGAACATTGCCGTTCATTGGAACTTGATAGACAAGAGTGTTTGCAGATTGATTCTTTTTATGTTGCAGAGCTTTGTGAAGTGCAGGCATATGTATAGATGGTTGGAAGTAATTTCATGGAAGAAGCTTAACCTGAATGTTCATAAATGTTCATTGTTTTGGTCAGGGCTGTTAGACTTATTGTTATTATTCTTTTTGTAGTCATATTCTTTAGTGTCCTGCATCATTTTTTGGCAACCTTTAATTTTCATCTTGTTCATATGAAGGGTTTTTCTTTAGTTTGGATGAAATGAATCATGTCTGTAAAATTCTGTATCCAGTAATAAAAGATATTTAGTGGATCGTCTACACACTGGCTAAGAAAAAGTATGCAAGTTATATACCTCACCATCTTGATTGTTCGACGAGATCTTTAAAGCCAGCATGAGAACTAGTTCTGAGTTATATTGCTTGGACTGTAATATTGATCTTTCAAAAATACTTTTTGGAAGATTAGACGCGCACCTAATGACATTTTTAAAGAGTTTCGAGTGGAATGAATAGAGAAGATTCAACTAAATTTTTTATTACATGTGAATCAAGGGCAGATGTAGATCATAACTTATTGATTCATCTCAACACATTTGCTTTTGCTTCGATCTTGCATATATTTAAAGTTCACTATACGTTTCAATCTCTTGCAAATGTGAAAACTAGGTCTCGGATCCATAATGTTCAAATCCTAGATCAACGAGTATTTCTTATTACCATCGATATTGAGATGTTGATAAAATTACAATGTAAATGTATAAGAATGGTATATAATTTACAAAAACATTTATCATAAAGCATCTTAGTTACATTTTGTTGGCCTACATACAGGATTGTTGTAAATACATGTTAGTAAAAGAGGCTACTTCATAATGCTCTACTTCTGTAGACCCAAAAAACTGGGATTTCGTTATATTGGTGAAGTATTGCCTTCACTATGCTTTAATTTGAGCTTTAAATGTAGAACTCAACTTAAGTGTCTTCTTAGCCAAATTGCGTATATCCTCTCGTGAAGATTCGTTTGATATTCGTATAATTTCATCCAATGCTCCACTTGACACAAAATCTCTAGCATTACCCTCTGCCATAGCCATAAGAAGATGCATCACTATTAATAGATATCTTTACTTTGATAGTTTTGTGAAGAATTTCATATTTAGATTTTTGAGGCAGGAGGCATTAGATCCTCAAGAGTAGACCAACACTTGCCAAGGACAAGGTATACGACTACGCCAGAAGGTTTAGCTGTTTTTAGCTCCTAAAATCACAAGAAGAGCTATAACAAGAAATAAGTTTGGATAAGTAGCTAACCATTTTGTGCCAAATGACACAGAGCAAGTTCAATGTGGCGCCTAGTGGAAGAAGAAGTATTGTTAGAGTTGGTTGTCAACCATTTCAGTACGCCATCTTCCATAAGAGTAGAACGGCCTTTCCTATGTCCTGGACAAAGCAATACTAGTCAAGTTTTTGCTCACAGGAAAAACAGTAATTACATCCATGTCTGAACAACACAAACCTTGAATTGTTCCTCGCGATTCACACTTTGCAAAGTTAGCCAATCCTCTGGCAACCTGTGCAATGACTTCAATATTTCCAGATCTAGCCATTTCTAACAATGCTTTGACAGCTCCATCTTCCCTCAATTTAGTGTGTAACTTTTCTGTCATGACATAGATGCTTATCAATGTTCAACATAAATGCACAGTAAACAATTCACACTAGTCAATTCAACAATGCACATCATCATGTGTTCAGGAGTGACTACACATACTACAGCAGATAATGACCTGAACTTACCATTTCCACACAAATTTGCAATTGCTCCTGCTACCATTCGAAGAGTTTGGGCATCTTCAGTTTTGACAGCTGTATTGGCTAAAAGTTGAGCACCTCCTTTGCTTGATATTAATCCTTGATTCATTTCTGAACAGGTTAAAATTTGAAAAATTAAAACACAAGTGAAATTTGATCGATCAGCCCTTAACAACAGATTCATGTGAAACGAGAAAGAAATTTCAGAGGGTTAAAACATCGAGCTGACTGGATAATAGCCAAACTTTGCTTTCCTCCAGAAAGAACATCATGGCGAGCTTAGATCACAGATGCAACTACTCTGATGTTTACACTTTACTCTGAAAAAATCTATTCATAATATGGATGATTATACAGTCTTTGTACAACCTTTATTTGTATATATTATTATATGTTACCTATTTCAAAAAATATGAAAAATTATAAACAGGTTAATGCACAAGATTACTATCACTTGAACGTTCTACAATATATGGTTTAAAGGAGGTTCCTGTGCTTTTTGAAAGTTGAAGAAGGGGATGTAAACAAAGGAGTGTCTATATCCAGAGTGGTTCCGGAGATGGCAACCTCCTTTTGTTTGTCTAATTGTTAGCTTCCTAGAGTATTCTTGCCACCTTTTCAATTGTCCTTGTTTTCTAAATAGACCAGTCAACGACTCGAAGCTCCTTGGCCCAATTAACTGGAAAATTTGGAATTAAGATGACTAAGCATTCATGAATAGCATATTCATACTTATCATTGTGTATAAAGATTTTATTCCTATGACCAGCTCAGAAACATGATTAAGAAGGTTCCAATGAATGATAAAATCCACATCAAGGAAATTCTTAGTCTAAGCCGAGAATGTAATGAAGAAAATTCACAAGTACCATTCATTGCCAAATTGGCAATAGCTCCAGAAGCCACTCTGAGTATAGTTGCATTTTGGGATGATTGTAGCAGCATGAGAAGTGCATCTAAACCACCTTCTTGCACAATCTTTTCCTGATTGCTGTCTGAAATTAGGAAAAAAAGACTCAGGTTTTTCCTCTGCGTATTATCTGTTGATTTCTTTTTTCACAACTGAAATGACAATAACTTGTTCATGTCAGTCTTTTGGTCCTGTGGAGTTGAATCAGATTATGGACATAGTGGAAATGGAAGAGTACATAGAGATATAATGGTGGACTGATATCTCTCATTCACTCTCTTCAATGTCAATTCTGATTGATTAGCTTCCTCTTTTGCGCACAGTTCGCATAACAGATATGTTGAAATTAGGTCTTTACGATTAAAAGCAAATAGATCTGACTGGTTTAAGAATGATTAATTAAGAAGCTAAGAGCCCAAGAAAGCAAAGCAAGCAGAGATTTTCCTGAATTTCTCCAAGTAGCAAAAAAAAAAAAACTTTTACTAGCCTATTCACAGTTGTCACATAACATTAAGCACAAAAATCCTACCTAAAAACCAGAGAAGTAACCTAATGTCGTTCACCTCAAATGCGCACATATCATTTAATGTGTTTAAAGGTTTAGGGGAAGATATTTTACTTTGCAACATAAACTTTATGCCTTAACGCTAATGTCATGGCTTTTTGCAAGTCCCAAGTGGTAATTTAGTTTATCTGGGCAGCCAAAGAACCATCATTTTCAGTTACCATACCAAATAAAGATTTCTATCAAGCTATTCCGTTTAGTGCTATTGACAAACATACCATTGTTTTGACACTTAAATATCACTAAACAATTAGTTATACAGACCTTCAGCTGCAAGATTGGCTACCACCTTCACAGCATGAATTTGGACGTCCAAATCAACTGATGACAACAAAGAGATTATCTTCTGGACACCAACTGAATTGCAAAGTCATTAAACCTAGTTAATTTAAAGAATCCAAAAGATAAATAGAAAGAAATAGACATGATTATGCTATTATATAACAAGAACGACCTGACTTTAGCATTTAAAGAGGTTTACCTTCTTCAATTATCTTTGACATTGTATTCTGATGGGCAAAAATCCTTTCCCTTGATTCAGTTGATCTGTGCATATTGAATGATCTACTGGGTGTATATTGCTTCACATATGACTTCTTCTCCTGTAAATATGAGATGTTAACTCCAATCCACGTTATAGTAGACAAAAGAACCCCAAGACAGGACTTACCTCAAAGCCATCTTCACTCTCAGGCACAAACTTCTTTATATTAAACAGCTCATTTTCAGCAGCTTTCCTTTGCTTTTCCTCCATTAGAAGTGTTTGCCTCACATTGTGAAGTTCGTCATGCAATTCTATCTAAGGGATCATGTTGAGAAAGCGAAGATTATTATAAGTAAATCTTCCACCAACATAAATTATGTTTTTTTGCTTATAAGTAGGGTGAACATTTTTCCTGTCTTGCTGTTATCTTTCACCTTTTTTTTTCTTTTGCAGGAGGGTTGGGAGGGAAGGTGAGCATGGTAAGTTATTTTAAGTGAAATTAACATTAATGAGAACCTTGAGTGGACAAACGTTAAAGTGCTTTACATACCTTTTCTGATAATAGAGCCTGATATTCTGTTTTTAATGCTTGAAGTTCCTTCACAGTTGGCTCATACAGGTGATGCATTTCTTCTAATTTTGATCTAAGTGCATCTGACTCTTTTTCCCTCTGAATCTACATTCCGGAAAAGCAATAGCAATTGAGGCAGAAAAGAACTATAATGTAGAAGATTAAAGCCAAAACTGTTGCAACAACTACTCCTCAGCGTCACCTATATGAATTGTCACTAGCCATATTCCCAGTTTAAATTCATCTCAAGCCAACATTTTACAAAATAAAAATAAAAATAAAATGGAAGTACAAGAAGTTCTCCTATATTTCCTATTGGCCTAAGAATCTCTAATAGGGATTAAAAACTCCTAGAAAACACAGGGCCTACAGTATACGCATTAACATGACAAACATATACTCCCAACTGATTAAAATTACCTATATAAATCTTCTTCTTCATTGTGCCCTATGTTTTGCTAAGTCTGCATTGATTCCAAGATATTATAGGGTTTTCAAGTTTCGAGACAACTTCCTTCCAAATGATTTTCGGTCTACCTCGTCCCCTTTAACACTGTTAAGATGTTAAATGACTACATTATGAGTTGATTAGGATTGTTATTAGAATTCTGATTGTTTAGTTATACACTTAACCAATATTTTACATATTGTAACGACTATAAATCCACAACCAAGCTTATGGGAAATAGTCAAGCTTCCGTTTCAAGTCTCTCTAGTATAACATAGTATCATAGTCAGGTCCATTCTTGTTATTTTATGTCCCAATTTTGGGCCTCAATACTATGTGATGCATACTCTAATTGGCATGCCTGGGCGTGCTGGGATCGGGTATTAGGACACATAAATTGAAGGATTTGTTGTTTGTCTCCTTATATTGTCTTGGACAATCCTTACGTTATGAGCTATTTTATGGTTGAGTTAAGCCCTCAATTTTGAATGCCTTCTTGTTGAGCCTTCACTAGGATTTTTCTACCCCCCTAATTAAAACCATAATTCTTGTCATTTTAGTATGCCTTCAACATTCTCTTGTTGGCTTTATCCTGACTAGCGTGTAAAGTATTTGATGAAAGGGCAGTGGTGTAAACGGCCGCAGTTTTGTCTACTTAAATACCATGTCAAGAATATTGCTCCACTTTATCTATTTATTTATACATTGAGAGGTTGAGAACAAACTGTCTTAATTAAAGTTACCAGTTTCAACAAAATAAAGAACTGTCTTAATTATTTGATTCAAAATTTAGATGCAATATCTTAATATTTAGATGTGTATTCACATGCAAACATCTTAATCCTTATAAAATCAAACGGGCTAAGTCAACTTTGTCAACTGAATAAGAGTGAGAATCATGAAGATGCTTCAGATCGCATCCTATAGATTATCCAAATAGTACAGAGGCTAAATGGTTATTCAGCTTTACCTTTGTTGAGGTTTCATGGTCTGTAAATTGTTCTTCAATTGCATGTAGTTGTTCCTTCGCATTTTCAACACGAGCATGCTCCTCTTTTAGCTGTTGTTCTAATTGTGCTATTTTCTCCTCATACATCAGAGTAGTGTCTGCAAGTTCCTTCTGATACATAGATGCTTCCTTTTGATGGTGCTTTTAGGGACAAAAAAAACAAAAAACAAAAACAAAAACAAAATTAGATACTTTTTCATAGCAACCTAGAACAAATAGAAACTAAAATCGGCTCCTGGTTAGTTTCAGTATGACGAAAAAAGAAAATTAGATTAACTTCACTCCACATATTAGTTATAGGCTTTTAACTAAAGTACGTGTAAGTTGTATTTTCTGGCTTAGAAAACCTGAAAAATTAATCATAGTAGGAGCTATGGATTCAGAAATAGAATCGCAAGTTGATGTCTTATAAAGAAAAAAGAGCATTCCGGTATAAATGGTCCACCTGCATTAATTCCTGAAGGCCAGGTAATTGCTCCTTCATCAGTTCTAATTGTTGTTCAGCACTTTCAGAACGAGCACGCTCATCTTGTAATTGCTTCATCAGATCAGTTATCTTCTTCTCATACATTTGGGTGTTCTCGGCAAGTACTTTCTGATATGACGAATTCTCAGATTGTTGTTGCTACAAACACCAAAACAACAAGATTAGTGACTCAACTGATCCAATGGAAACATGTCCAGTTTATGATAGAAAACTAGATGCGGAGCTACTAAATAATCTCAAAATCATCACCATATAGCAAATTAAGTTTCAAATCTCCAAAACGCCAACTACTTCAAATCATCACATCAAGTAATACTTGCAATTTCCACAAGCACATTTTAAAGAACCTAACTCATCTTAAGTTAAGAAAAATAAACCATTTGACCTTTTAACCGGTGCTTGCTAAGTAGTGGCAATAATAATCTGAACTTTATGAAAGTCGAACCAGAACTTGAATAGGAAAACAAGTAGACACATCTGCAAGGAAACCCATCTCGAAAAGAGTGAGTTGCCTAAAATCCTCCTTGTTGTCTTGCTTGGTTTCGGATAAGAAAGACTATTCACTTTAACCTACCTTCCTAGCTTTAGTTGCTTTAAGGCTTGTCTTTCTTTTAGAACCTTGTTACTTTTAAGCTGTCTTTTTCGCTGAGGCTTCCAGAAAAGAAACATTTCTTACAGGTGACTTATTTATAGCACCTTTGTACAACGTAAAATATTATCCAATGTTGGACACTAATGATACACTATCATGTAGGTACATATGTATCTTAATTGCTAATTCCAACAATTCAACAGAAGGATAGGGAGAGGAGAATACATAAAAGGATAAAGACAGAGCTCTATATAACTTCCAACAGTTGTATGATTGGGCCAGTCTCTTTCAGTAGAGAAGGGGCAAACTCAAAGGAACAAAAAGGTATAATGTCAAGTTGAAATAGTCTGTCAATACAGGTCACAGTATATATTCGAACTTCTGAAGAAGCTAGACCGCCAGACATCAGAAAATCACCTCGACAGTCTCAGTTCTTCTTTACTGAGATGAGTCTACATGGGACTTAGAATATCTAGTATAAATGCTTCCGAAAATACATAGCTCAATTCATTGCCACAGCTTTAAATCTAATTTCAGAAGTATGTTGAATGAGCATAATTGATCGATACTAGATACCTTGCTATGCTTTAAACTCATTTCTAGGCGTGCAACCTCATCCTGCAAGAATTTTTTATGATTTTTGTCTCGGATGATATCTTTCAGTACGTTTTCCAACTCCAATTTCAAACGACCATTCTCTTTCTCCAGAAGCTGAAAATAGACGAGACATATTTAGGAGCTTTAGCCACTGGTATGAGAAATTTAAAAGTTTGTAGAGATTAGGACTCTGCCCATGAACCTTGTTATTCTTCAAATCTGATTCTAGCTTCAAATTCTCATTCTTCATCGAATTGATCTGTTGCTTCTGGAAATTCAACTCCTCCAACAGTTTTTCCATATCTGACACCAGGCGACTATTTTCTTTCTCTAGAACCTGCAGATGAAATAACGCATCCAGGGACATTGAAAGCATGGAAGTAAATAATATCAGTTCACTGCCCCACTAGAATGAGATGAAATATGGAAGGACAATATGCTATAAGGATTTTCTTCTTTTAGCAAGCTCAACCTCAGAGAACGAAGGCGATAGATCCTGAAAGATAGAAAAAAGAGGCCAAAAGATTACCTCGGACCTGGCAACTATACTTCTTTCTGCTTCAGTAAATGACTTTTGACACTCTCTTAGTTTTTTTTCCATAGCCATTCGGTCATTTGCCCTAAACTTTTGCTGCCTATCAACCTCCACAGTGAGGTGCTCCACTTGAGTCTCTAGCTTCCGGCATAAGTTCTCGTAATCAAATTCTTCTCTCAACTTCACCGTGTTAACTATTTTCATGGCCTGTATAAAACAATTAATGCTAGCTCATGTGGCATGAAAGCTTTGAAGTGTCAACTATAAAACAGCACATGTCCAGATATAATATACCAGCAGAAGCGCACAACTTCTGGATCATAAATTGGCAGAGATGTGGTCTGTCATGTCATGGTTAGCAAGGAGTGAAAAAGCAGCCAATGACAATTTTTTGGCAAGAAAAGCTATTAAAAGATTATATTTCTCTTTCATAAGTGCTTAGCTTCTTATAGGAAGGCTCTTTGTACATCAGTTCATATGATAAACAGAAAAAGGAATGCAGCATAGTACATTATGCTTTCAAAACTACTTCTTTCTATAGACAAAAGAGAGCTTAAGCATTCAAAAGAGCGACAATAATCAAGTTGACTGAATCTCTTGTATCGGGATAAGAATTTTTATCCACCACTGGAAGTAGTACTTATTTTTCTCTGTTTTTAAATACAAGTTAGACCAAATGGTGAACACTCTTTAGATATGAGAGATACGGCTTATCGAAACTGCTATTAGATGGAAAGAACAAAGGGAAGTCTAAAGCATGAGACTTTGCGGAATCAGATTAAAGATGAGATGACAGATGCTCAAGTATTCAGTAGGAAAACTGACGACAGTTGAGACTTGAGAGGCCAAAGGACTAAAAAAAAACTGCCACACATAATAAAAGAATAGAAATCTCACCCTTTGTCCAAACATTATTGTGCTTGTGGTCTCTGGATAATGTCGAGAAGATGGTCCAATGGTTATTATGAGTGAAGTTCGTGCAGAACCTGTTTCATTAGCTTATATTAATAAGAAAATACCCATAAAGACAAGAATAGCATTCACATAATACAAACTTACACCCTAGGATTATTTTAGCTTTGAGGAAAGGACGGAACAGATATTAATCACAGGTTATCTGCAGTAGCTACTATTTTTTCACATACAACATACAATCTGAAATCCCATAACCCGTTTCTCTAAACAAAGCTTCTCTATTCCATAGCCACCACAATAAATTTCATTCAACGTAGAAGGTTCACTCTTTCTCATATGCAAGCCCACATATATATTCATTTTACCAATTTTTAGCTTGGATCAACTTTGTTATCATCTTTATGACTTCACAAGGACCATATATTGTTGAAAACGCGGATGTTAACTGAAGAAATCACTAAGGGACAGGTAGTGGTGGAACGGAGTTCTTTTTGTAATGGCAGAGACTACCTCCAACCAACACAAGTACTGACTAACTTTACCCGCCAAGGTATGCAATTCTAAAGAAATTAATTAGTGTTCTTTTTACTCTGTTGCAAATTGAACCCTGGTCTCCCATGGTGGATGTAGGGTAATTATTTGAGGTCATAGTAAAAAAAATCTATTTGAGAGGCTAAATAATAGATTTTTTAAAATTAAATAGAGTATTCAGACCATAATCCTTGGGTCAGGATACGTCTTACTAATGTCTAACTGCATGTAGCAAATGACAAAGTCAATTAAAGATTTAAGATATTACATATTAGTGAAAAGCTAGAAATAACCAACTCCACGCACTGAGAGGTCAAGTAATTCATGTACAAAAAGTCGCACATTAGAGTGAAAGGAAAGGGCATAAGAACATACTTACTTCCAAACAATCACACATAACAGGGAAAGTTCAATGAATAAAAGCACAGTTACTCGCAAACATCCTATGCAAGGTGATGGGCAAATATTTTGAGATCTAAATTAGTTAAATTAAGAACAATAAAAACTAAAGAAAAAACTTTGAATAACCTCCAAATGAATCTCGAAGAAGTCGTGTTAATTTAGAATCTCTTGTAGGTATATGAGGACTGTTCTCAGCCAGTGCATTTATACACTTTCCCAGAGAAGTAAGAGACAGATTAATAAACTTAGCCTCTTCCAACAAGCGACCTTCACTCCCTGCAAGGCAGTCAAATATGATTGTTTATTAATCTAGAGCATGAACCAAAAAAAAGTAAGAGACACATGAACATACATTGCATGCTTCCATACCACATTACCACAATATCCCTACCTCCCAGAAACAGCTTATGTGTGAATACGTCAAATAAGAAATCAAAAAGAACTGGTAAGTGTGAATGATATAATAACAAACCAGATTTGTCTATTCGCTCTGATCCTGCAAGATCAACTATTAGTAGCTTGCTTTTACGAACAATAGGCATCTGATTGCCATGTCTGTCAGTTTTGCTGTCTTTCTCTTGAAAAGATGAGTCGGTTTCTTCATCATTTTTAACAGATTTACGGATGTTAACCTGTAAAAGAAGGAGAATAAGGTTAAATTAATAGACAAGTTACCTGCCTTGTAATAGATTTAATCTTTTTAAAAGCATGCTACAGTTCAACAAACTATGTCACGCACATCCCGTGACCAATATGGGACACTCTAACAACCTCCAAGATACCAGGACAATATTGGAGCGTGGAAAAAATAAAACATGAATCCAAAACTGGACAAACCAAGAAGAAGAATGGATTTATCTGTAAGACCATGTAAGGAAATCAAACTGGTCCTTAACTTAATCCCAAAATAGTTTATGAAATAGAAGTTGACCGAGACCATGTAAAGGAGACAGCCTTGCATTCCTTTACCAATATCGGACACTCTCACACCCTCCCACACACCCAGGGCTAGAAGCTCCCAGACACAAACAAAAGAACATGTGAATCCAACATTGCATAAACCAAAAATAGGAAACGGTCTAATTCCTATGCCATGTAAAGAAAATGGACATTGAACCTAACTCAACCCTACAATTCAAGGTGTGTTTTGTGCAATGAAACAACTCTGGAACTTGTTCTTTTGTCTCACAGAGATCAAGTGGTCAATGCCTGAACATACTGCAGACCTGATGAGCTGCTGGATTAGAAGAGGGGGCAGCAAGAGTCAGAAAAAGTGGAGGATAATACCTTCCTGCATTTGGTGGGCAGTATGGAAGGAGACAAATGGTAGATGCTTTGAAGATAAAATTAAGTCCATTCATGATGTGAAATGGAACTGCATTGTTCCTATATTGTTTTGGCACAAAGAAAATTGTATAGAGGAATTAGATGAGCTTGTAGATTTTTTAGGTGGCTTGTTAATTTGCAACCTTCATATTCTTTCCCTGGAACCTTATATTATGGTCCTAAATGCATGAGAGGGAACAGGAGAACGTCCAAAATTTAGTTGTGTATCCCCAACTTTTTTTTCCATAAGAGAATAGCTTAGGAAATTTTAATTTATACCATAAGAATTGCATGGCTTCGTGATGATTCGGTATTTAACTTAGTATTTGCCGCAAGACGGTTGGCTTCTCCAATTTGCAGAAGTTGCAAGAAATGGTCAAGATCCTGAATCTTAACCACTGTAGCCCCAGGCACAGATACTTCTCCAGTCTTAGCATCTTCGACAATTGGAATGTTTATCTTTTCAGGAGCAAGCAAATCTTGGATAGACTCCATGTACAACTGTTGCGTAAATTATAAATGTTAGTAAGTATTCTGAAGAAACATATGTATGGAAAAATTTACACCACTATTGCTATAACTTTTTCCTGATAGATTTAATGATGTACTATTGACTTTAAAAAGTAAGTGGGTGAAAATATCCTAGGCGGACAATAAGGTACAGTAATGTTGGAAAGTTGCTCTTGACATATTTCTTTTTCTAATTGAAAAGTCTGACCATGTGACAGTACAACCATTTCTAAAGGTTCTTAATCACTATAACAGGACTGGCGTCTCAAATCTTTACGAATTTAAAATAGTTATGATGGGTACTGGACATCTCTCTATACTAACATGTAAAACTTGACGAATCAATTCATTCAAAAGGTTACTTATGCATTCAATTTAATGGATCCTGAATGTCTGTAGAGTTCATAGCCTAAAGATCAACATGAAATTTATAGTGACCACTCTATCAAATATTGAACCTCAAAAGCTAGGATTGGTCATCAGTCATCAAGCTACACAATTGAGAAGTGTAAGCATATGAACCTTGTGTCTAACTCAACCCAAAAACTAGACCCTAAAGGGAGGATTGGTCAAGTCCATATTAACAGACGACTAGTTCATTCCCCAATCGATGTGGGACTTTTACACCCCTTTTCATGCCAAGACTTAACTAGAGTGTGGACAATATAACATTGAGACCCAAACAAGGAAGGACCTGGCTCTAATATCATGTAAATGACCTTGAGACTAACTCAGCGGCCAAAAGCTAACTCATGCTTCATGTGATATTTATAAGGATTAGGACTGACAAAATTACCACTTATTTCAGCATGGACCATCATCAACAGGTCCACCAACCAGAACAATATCTTTTAATCTTTAACTCCCAACAGAACTTAGCATTGGACAACAACAACATAATCTGTGTAGTCCCACAAGTTGGGTCTAGGGAGGGAGGATGTACACAAACCTTACCCCTACCTTTGTGGAGGTAGAGTAATTGTTTCTGATAGACCCTCTGCTCAAAGAGAAGTTTTTGTGAAAAAGAGAAATACGATAGAAAAATAGCAAAATACAAAGCAAATGAAACAGAGATAGTACCATACATTGAAGAATAAGAAACTACGCGATCACTAACTACTACTACTAATTTAAGGGGAGGGTATGAGGCTAGCCACCTGCCTCTCCCACATAAAGTAGCGACAACACACGGCTAACTACTAACTGTCTACTTTAATCCTTGACATTCATACCTTCCTATCTAGGGTCATGTCTTCGGTAAGTTGGAGTTGGGTCATGTCCTATCTAATAACCTCCCCCTAGTTTTTCTTTGACCTACATCAACCTGTCCTAGCTCCGTTTATAGCCAACCTCTCACACCTCCTTACCGGAGAAGTATCTGCTCATTGAAGAATAGTTTAAAGATAATGCTTTTTCTTGAGAATAGTAACAATATTATATACGAGTAGCAAAATTTCAAGATAATGCTATCACATGAACTTGCTTTGTAGATCTATGTGTAAGCCTTAACCAATTCGAAAGAATATGAGGACTTTAAACAAGTATTGTGTTGTTAAGGGAAATCCACCTGTCGGCCAATTCCCTTACATGTTTCCCTTCTCCTGATCAGATGCAATGGCTACATCCTAATGCCAAGGTCAGACAACCTTTCTCTAGAGTTGGGCAGTAGAAGGAGAAATTTTGCCTCTAAGAAGAAATCAGGGATGTCAAGAAGACAATAGAAACATCTGATGTTGGTTATCACTAATACACCAACAGTGTCGAATGTGACATTAGCAGTTAAAATTCAAGTTATTCAACAAAATTTATGCCAAATGAACAAGCATTGTGTTTAAATTTTTCAAATGCAAATGCGAACTGCTCAATAAAACCTACTAACATCATTAAAGATCCACATTCTTGCATTTTTCTTTGCTTTTTCTCTCAGTGTGCATGGATGCAATAATTTGCATCAATGCATGTCTGTATCTTCATAAGTTTAAATGTAGTGGTCTACTACACAAGACGCAACAATAGATACTTATACAAACAAATTTCATCAAGTTAACCCATACGAATACCTGCAAAAAGGACATTTCCACACTATCAGATGAGGGGGTTGTATTGACAATAATGTCCTCCAAAGCTCTAACCATGATGCCACGCTCTGATACATCATCTTTACCCAATCTACCAACTGTATAAGTCTTGCCAGTACCTGTTTGACCATAAGCCATAACTGTCCCATTATACCCATTCAACACGCTCTGCAAAATTAATCAATTTTTTTTTGCAGATTAAACACGTAAAAATAGTTAGAAACAAAATCCAACAACGGTTTGCTTTCTTAAAATGTAAAATTAAAAAAAAAGGGAAGAGATCATAGCTGTATCACATAAATAAAGGTTCTGTAGGTTTTATTCAAATAGACAGCCACATAAACCCTGCTAATAATAGATTTCATGTTTTACTGCTCCTTGAATATTGAGATCGAGGAATGTAGCATATTTTTCACCAACATTAGTTCACAACATTAATATCTAATAGACCTTTAATTGATCACTTTGACATGTATTTAGGATGACATAAACTTTAAGAGATGCAAATCACTTTGACAATCAACTAAACTGAACAATCTTTAGAACTTCTCCACATTCTTTTCTAGCTGAACATAAATACCATTCAACTCTGACTATTATCAATCTACCTCAATTAAGTTCAAAATAAAGTCTATATAAGTTAATAATAGTGACAAAATATTAGTAAACAAAAAGAAAGTAGCCAGAGCACGTCTCACAGAACAGGAGCATGATATTGATGTCTGTCTTGGGGAAGGGATATGTCTTATGGAAAGGCAGAGAAGCAAGTGCTCTGTCTTGAGGTAAATGTTTCCGGGAAATTCAGTTTCTGTTCTTTGGGGGCTTTTGGACCCCTCTTGATCTTTTTCGTGGTTGGAAAGAATGAATCTCAAAAAGGCCAGGAATGACTATCACTTGGCAGGTTTCAATAAAATGCCTACATGAAAGACTGATATCGCTTTCCAGGGCTATGAAGCTTAGCTTGCTTTAACAGCCACGTGATGATTCAAGTTCGTGTTGCACGAAGCTGCACCTTACTTTCTTTTTTCTTTTCAATAAGTTTTTTCTAACGCCTAGTTAACTAATGGGGCATTCAGAGATCTGATTAGAAACTGGAAGCTATTACAACAGATAATGTCCATCGTGGTAAAACTCAATGGCATAATTATTGAATACAAGAGTGAAGAGTAAACTATGTCTTCCCAAGTCAAGTGAATTATATGCATAACTAACTACATCTCATAGCCGAGCTATTATTACTCATCATCAACAAAACCAAATAACATAAATGCTCCAATAAAAATATATCACAACACTCATAATCAAAAGTTACTAGCTTTCATGACTGAATTATCACCAAGAAGTTTTATGGACATTAATGAGAGATTCTTTCTGTGAAAGCATAATACACTTCTACATATAGTTCAACTGATTATCGTTGTCACTGTACCACTTACCTCAACTACAGGCTTTGCAACTGTCTCATATATGCGCTTTTGTGATGCACTTTCAGCAAAAACTTCATCAAACTTGTAAAACTCAGAATTCCAGTTATTTTTTCTCAACTTTAACTTCTTGAGCTGCATAATTTGGGAAGTAGTTTGATTGATTTAGTAAGTTATTATGAATTACAAAGATAGAGGGGAAGATAAACAGCCATGCAAATGCACTCTAGAGGTTAATCACCTCAGGCTGCAGTTCAACGCAATCCGCATAATCAGCATCTGAAAGCTCCTGGGAATTTCTTGGTCGAACTCTGATGGCAACTCTAACTCTTCCAGGTTCTAGGAAATTTGTTACATTTGCTTAAAATGTGTTGTGTGATTTTGAAAATGATCAAACTTAATGATGGCATAAAGTAATATACAACAAGTAAAACATATCTTACAATTGCATACTTATTACAATCCCCACAAAAGAATTTGGATGAGATCATCATTGCATATAACAACTCTAAAATAGAAATGTGACATGGTATAAAAGCGGGTTGTAAAGTAGATAATTTTAAATATCCTAATGTGGGTTTTCAGAGGTAGATTCGTGCAAAAGCTGATTTTCTTCTGCACAGTACTTGGTTTGTAGATCATCCATGTATTCCTACCAATCAAACCTTAAAAGTTCCTTTATTAGTCATGCCAAAGTGGGCACAAGGTGAACCTTAGAAGCGGAAGATAAGCAAATCTATATTATCTGGAAAAAAGATATTACGCAGCTAACAAGTACATTCCCGAGTAAACTGTAGCCTTTTAATTGGAACCTGAAAACAACAAAATGATTCTTCTTTTGATAATTTAGAAGATGACCAAATTTTTGCCAATAAACTGACATTCTCCTATCTGCTATCCACAACTAAAAATTACATTCAAATAGTCTCCACATTAAATCATCAACCTCGTGTGTATTCGGAAGAGGAGGCCATATCTTGCTCCTATTATGATTTTCGTGTGCAATAGAAGAGCCTTATCAGAAGTGTGATGAAAAAACTACTCCCTCTGTCACATTTTATGCGGCACCATTTGACTTGGCACTGTGTTTAAGGAAAAAGGAAGACTTTTGAAACTTGTGGTCTAAACAATCTTTAAATATTGTGTGGCGGTAAATCATTTCGATACCGGTAAAATGAAAATGTTAAATTTAAATTATTTCCAGTTATAGTAAGGTGACATTCTTTTTGGAACGGAGTAAAAAGTAAAGGGTGCCACATAAAATGGGATAGAGGGAGTACTTTTTTTCCTGAAATTACAATCTGTTTTAGCATCCACTGTAACATTTAACGGACAATAGTATTACCCTCAATAGAGAGGAAGAATAAAAAAAGAGTTCATATACTCGATACAAACTAGTTTGAGATTGAGGTACAGTTGATTCATTGATCCCTAAATTTTTCAGCACATTTACTTGCACCAATAAAGTGAGCAGAATTATCATGCGTTAAATGACTACTCCACTTTACAGATTTTCCAAAATTTGCTAATCAAAATACATATCATCACCCAAATCTAGCTGGAGAACAACTATCTTCAAACACTTCAAATCTAACGTGCAGATAAAACAAAAACAAAAAATCATATTCACATCCCAAATTCAACTTAGCTTTTCTGCTTTCTTTTTTTCCCCTTTTTTCAGACATGAAGGACCCTTTTTTCTGAAAAAAAAATATGATACAACTGTCACACCACCAACTTCATTTCTGAATATTCAAGAACATCACAACTCAATCCTGGGTCTACTGGAAACAGCCTCTCTACCTCCCAAGCAGACGCTGCGCCAGCTCACTGATTGTGGATTCAGCCAAACACATTAGCTTTCCTCCAAATTCTGTATTTACTATTAAAAGAACTTTTGAATATATACAAATTATACATTTAGAACCCAGTAACTACTTTAAAGAACTAGAATCTCAAACTCATAAATTCTAAATCCTGGCTTCACCTCTGCTCTCGAGGCGGAGGTAACGTCTGCTTACACTCTACCTCCCCCGAACCAGACCCCACTTATGGAACTACACCGGATATCTCGTCATTGTTGTTGATTACAACTCATTCCTCAATATCTATAAAACTAAACAAAAACCACAAAGTTCTAGAAACACAAAAAAATTCAATCTTTCCACAAAAAACAACAACAAAATTCAAAATTCAAAAATCATAAACACAATCTAACCATCAAAGCATTAAAACAACTAAAATCAAAACCTGGATCATTCTCCTGAGGTGGAGACCGATTTCTTGAAGTGGGTGTAACAGAACGCCTTGAATTAGCTGATACATTTTTCGAACGCAAATTTTGCGAATGCTGCTGCTGTTGTTGGTTATTAACACTAAAATTAGCAACCCCATTTCTTCCAGAACCATGATTATTTGAACCATGATTAGGAGGTAACCTTTCAGACCTATGTGAAGATGATGGTCTACCAGTAGTAGCACCAGAAGTCGCCATTTTTTTCAAGAAAAAAACAACACCCAGAAACCAAAAAATGGTGAAAATGATACAGAAATTGATGAAGAAGATTGTAGAAAGAGGGATTCACGTTTGTAGAAGAGAAAAAAAAGTACTTGTTAATGGAGAAATTGAGAAGGAAGAGGCCGGCACGTACAATTTGACAAAGTACTATAAAAGGAGAGTTGAGATAAAAATTGAATCTTTTTCTCCTTTTTACCTTTTCTTGAAACTCCCGCCTTGTGTTACTCTCTCCCTCTCTTTTTCCGTCGAGGGTCGTCGTGAAGTGGTAAATAATCGATTCAATTTTTATTCGGCATAGAGTCATGAGTTGTCTTTGTTAAAAGACGTTTTATTTCGAATAGACTCTTTTATTAGATTAAGATTTATATTTACTCGAGTCTCAAGATTTGTTGTAGGGTGGTTACTGATTAATAGTACCTGAAATTTTGGATTCGAATTATGTTGGATATGGAGTCGCGGGTTGTCGTTATCTAGAATCGTTTTTATTTCAATGTGAGATTTTTTTTAGTCGAGTTCGAAGGTTTGTGATGAAATAATTAATATTCTAGAGATTTTGGGTTTGAAGTTAACTGAATGAAGAGTTGTGAGTCGATTTTGTTAGGGCGTGCATGTGATAATTGTTCTTTTTTACGTAAAATTCAAATAGTCAAGCTACATTACGGATACCGAACAGGAAAAATATCGAAATAAATTGATAAATATAGGTGTTTATATCAAATTGATGATAAAGTCATATTTGATATGTATATATTTTTTTCACTTGATACTAGTTAATTATTAAAAATATAAATTATTAACTCATTGAATTATGTTAATATGAGTTGATAAAAATATCGAATGTAAATAAATTTTTAGATATTTTATGTGGGGTACCTTAATTAAATGGAACTTAATCTTGTAAAGTGATATTTTTTCTTTTTCTTTCTATTTTCGTCCACGTACTAATCTATTAAAGAGTTTGGTGAAAATCTTTAGATTTGATTGAAATTAAGTACTTTACTACCTTTTTTGTTTGGTATTAAAACTTTATTATGATATATTAGTTGATTAATCTTACACAATGATAATCTTTTTGAAAAAAATATCTTATTTGAATTCGTTCTGATAATAAATATTTTTCTAAGACGAGATATTTAGAATCCGTTTACTAACTCTTAAAAGTACTTGAATTATTTGTTCTTTACATAACAATTCAAAAAGATTAAAAAAAAGTTTACCTTTTTTTTTTATTGTTGGAAAAGGAAAAAAGGATATTATTACCTTTTTATGATGAAATCTATACAAATCTTTTTCCAAAGATTTGACTATAGATTGATGCAAGTAAAACAATTATTACCAACTTTACATGATCACTTTTTAATTACCATTCATAAATTATCTAAAAATTTAAAAGTATTTTAATTATCAAACTAATAATATATACAATGTAAATTTTTAAATAAAATCTAAAAAAATTATATATTTAGATTATTTTCGATGAACGATCAAATCAGCAAATAGTATGAAATAAATAGAAGTATTGCATAATAGAAGAATGTTTTGTCATTTTTTTAATAAGTATTAATAATTTATATAGAAAACATGTGAATTTAACATGGGTTGCCGGCCTAAGCCAGCTTGTATACATTAATATGTGAAATATACATTAATATGTCACCATCCTTTGCTATTTTCACCAATAATTCAAACTATTCTCCACTATTTATTTTTTTTGTCTTGTTTGAATTATTTTATTCAATGAAAAAGTAGAAGATTAAATTTTTCGTTCTTTATCGTGAGTTCATTCACATTGTCGATTCCATGCTCAGATAAAGAGAAGAATTGTCGAACGTCAATCGAAGATAACATCTCTAGCTAGTACCAATAGAAGTAAGAGTGTTGTTATTCTTGTTGTACTTTGGGATCGTTTGGTACGCGATATATTATTTTGATAGTATAAAAAATAATTTGTTATACCAATAATAATTAATAATGTATGAAATTTAAACTCTTTTTGAGTTATCCTTAAATAGACAGAAAAAGGACAAAAGAATAAAGAGTGAGATCCAAGAAGGTTCTATTTATGTTTTAATATTATTTTAATTTAATTAAACTTTTTTTTATAAAGTTTATGAATCTTTATGTTCCATATTTTGTGGGCAATAATAAAAGAATGGCCATCAGGTCCATGTGGTTTCTTAGTTTGGACATTCCTTCTTCCATGTTCAAGTCAACAGTATCTTTTACTAACATGATTGACTAATGACGGAATCATAATTTTCACCGAGGGTATTCAACACCAACGAGGTTCAACACCTATTGTATATACCATGACCAATCTCACTTGAATCAACAGTGTACAATAACCAAGGATACACAATATCATCTCAAGTTCGAATAAGCATTTTACCCTTCAAGGTATATTTTCCGACATGAATTCAGATTAGTTGGTCCCCACGTGTAGCGTCGGGTGAAAATGAACAAAGATATCAGTGTACAAGTAAACCAAATCAAAGATTGAACTACAAGACAAGAAACATACATTGCTGGCAAGAAACATAACCTGAATCATTTCCTTCAATCATGTAAACTCTTTCACTAAAAACAACATAGCCTCATATCCAAACAAATTCAACTTGGCCACACACACACACCATAACAAAAAAAGAAGATGAGTTCCCTGTGTTCATATGTTCCATTTGGCTCAACAATTCTTGTATAATTGGACATTTCATTCATCAATAACATAACTGTGCTATCTACAATCTTACAGACCTGTTGCTTGTTAATTGGCAATAGGCAGAGAGATGTAATCAATGGAGGTAAATAAAGCACCCAATTTTGGGAATATTTACTGTTGACAGTTGACATATGAGGTGCACTCGTTTTGCACGGACTAAAACCTTATACCTTATCAGATCTGCAAGATTTGGAACGGAACATGCATAAGTGAGTGCTACTAACCAGTCACTGTCTAATTTTTCTTCATAATCCCCGATTCTTATGCCCATTCGATGCATGCATGCTGTTTTTGGTTCTGATCTCATCCAACTTTAACTCTTCCAACCCAATGCCTTCAGATTAGCTTGATTTAACTCAACATGCTTGCCAAGCCTGCATAATTTTAAGAATTTAACATTGCCATACTATAGCAAGTAAGGAACACTAAGAAATGCCACCCAGAGGACAATTGATTTAAGGAACCAATGGAATTAAGTGAATAGTACAAATTCCTAACCACTAGGCTTATGTATGTATCAGTTGTGGAACTTGGTAAGTTTTTAGCCTAGATAGATATAGGAGACAGGAGAGCTAATATTTAAATATTTGAGGCCTTATGGATGGACAGCAAAAGCATTCTATGCAGCAGAGAACACTGACAATATCAGCTTCTAGAGGGTACACCCAACCACCCCTCTGTCTTCCTTGCTTCGTTAGCTTGCTGCTTTGACAGCAAGCATCTGAGACACAGCCTGCATGAGTATGTGCAGAAGATATAGAGATGACCTCAGCTCAAAGCAAAAACAGAGAGCAAATGGTAATTTTAGGCTTCAAATAGCAGCAGCAAGCTGAGTTCAAGATGAGTCCAAACACAATATTTGGCCAGTCTAGACTGCACAGACTCCCCACACTTACTAATGATGAATACTGACTAACTAAATAACTCAAGACACAAGTTCTTCTTAGCCTTCGGGAAGACCTACAGGAGGGCACCCACTCTGTGTTAAGGTGTGGCATACTTCACAATTAGAGAGCTTTAAATATGTGTTGTCAAACTAGACTGAACAAATCAGCTTTTATACAGATTGAAGTTGTAATATACATTACAACATGACCTTCTTTATCATAGTACTGCTTCACCAAAAAAAAGTTCACAAAGAACTACTGCAAACTTACGCAAGATCTGCGGGGAGCCTGAAACCACCTATACGTATACGCTTCAGTGCACGCAACTGAAATACATAAAAGAAGCAGAGTTGAGGTCAACACAAGTAACATCAGAAAATTAAGAACAAAACTGAACATAGCAAGCAAGTAGCAACAATTAATCTGGCGCAACACTGAAAGAAATAATGCTGGACAGAATGAAGAATGAAGTTGACCCATTAATAATACATCCAGGGATATTTTTGGAAGTGAAGCTAAAACAAGTGAGCATGTAAGCTTCCAACAACCAAAAGTTGAACATGTCTAATAGCTACACCTCAGTATATAATAATATGAACTCGATTTTTCAGATATAGAGTTATCTTTGCACAAACACATCAATTTCTTTAGCTCTCACTAAGATTTGATCCATTATGGCATTATGTAAGAACACGTATGCTGGCCAGAATAAACTCTTTAGAACCAAACTACCTGAAGTCCAGCAATTTTCACAAGTTCACGAACTTCATGATTCCGTCCTTCATGAACCTATATTATTACGAAAAGAAGAAATTTAGGTCCACTCAAGCAATTTCTCATGTGGATAGAACATCAAAACAGAGAATAGGAACACTTCCATCAGGGTAGGTTTTCTACATCACACCCCTTAAGGTGCGCTCTTCCTCGAACCCTGCGTATATGCAGGATGCTTCGAGTGTCGGGATGTCCTTTCTATTTTACTAATAGTAAACAGCAGATTGGAGGAACTAGGATATACAAGGTCTAATGAACAAGTATACTTGCATCAGTTCAGGCTAGACTGGTCTATCTTGTAGAACATACTTTATTGTAGGACATTGTTTATAACAAAGTGAATACAGTAACTCTAACAGCTCAGTAGAACCCACTTAAAAGCGGCCAAAATCAGCAAGAAGAAATGGAATGTGCACTTTTATCTATCCTTCGTAAATTACGTGGTCTGATACTTTAGCCTATCCTAGACAGGTAAGACCCAACTTCTGCTCAAACCCTAAACATACATGCACAAGACAAGAACTGAACTAGTTACAAGTGCATTTACATGCATATTATTCAAGGAAAACTAAGTTATATTCCAATTATACAGCACAACGACAAAAAGTACTGGGTAGAAAGAATAAGATTGTCAAATTTTTTTTGACCAGTATCGCCACTAAAATAAGCATAATAAAACTTAGCTTCTGCTCATTTGCTCTAGAATCCTACTCAAATAAATGTGTAGCAAGAAATAAACAGAAATTTTTCAATAGAATACCCTATATTATTCACGATTTTAAGAGAACAACATGGAACTAGGTCTCTCTTCTAATAGACAAACAAAGATAAGTGACTGAACAGTAAACAGTACCACAATGCGCAGACGAGGTCTTGATAAGTCAGGCTGCCCTGGTAGTAGTTCAACATTATCTGGGGTGCAATGGACACCGTCAATAATTGTTCCCTCACTAATGGCTATCAAGTGTCGCTTATGAACTTCACCGTCGATAGTTGCAATGTATCTAGAACAGTATCATCTGGTGAGTGACGATCATAGCAGAAAGACTGATGATTAAATTTTAACTATACACATGTTTTGAAGAAAAAAAGAACAACTAATTGCAGATGACAAGTTCAGTAAATGTCAAAAAAAATATCATCAAATTGTACAGACAACAGTGTATGTTACCCCAAAAAGCAAAGCAAAGCATATAGACTTAAAGAGGGAAATAATCATAAGAACATACTCCTTTGACAAATTAGATGAAGGATGTGAAATCTGGTGCGTGAACTCCCCTGAAAGAGAAACATAAACCAGATTACTATGTAGGTAGCTTTTTAAATGAACCTTATGGAGGTTATCTTTTCTTATAAGATCTCTGTGAGGTCACAAATAACATGTGCTTTGGTATTATAAAAGAAAATGTCATCTGTACCATCATTGGTCACAATAATCAAGCCAGTCGTGGCAACATCAAGTCTGCCAACTGTAAAGAGCCGAGGTTTTGGTTGTCCAGGATGCCTTTTATCCTTTAAAAAACAAGGCACACAAAATATAAAAAGTCAAGAGTATAGTACATGCAATGCTATTCAAAATCAAGAGATTCTCTTTGTGGACACAAGTCCGCAACTTTTAGAATTATCTGTGCAAGTAACACAATTCCTACAAATTAGCTCTACAAAACAGCTCATTACTCGCAAGACAGTTTTCCCAAAGACAAACATTTTAAGAAGACCCATACAAGCAGAAGACATCGTACCCAACTCTTTATAAAATCATCAAAAAGGGACATGACTGACTTAGTTTCTTTCTCCCCGGATGAGCATATGTACCTGTAATTTTGTTAAACCTGAATCAATTCAACTAACAGATATAACAAACAAAAGTCCAAACTCCTCCACTGTCATTGATAAAGAGAGAAGGATAGACACACCCTTTTGGCTTGTTTAGTGCAAGATAGACCTTTGTAGGCAATTTCTTAGGAAGGCGATTTCCGTTGACATAAATTACATCCCTAGCTGGATCAACTTTAGTCTGCCAACAAGCAGAATAGATGTCAACTATCTATTCAAACCAAAAATAAAAATGCACCGGCTTCAAAACCTGACACTTTTGCAATATGGGAGCATTTCTGAACTTGACCTGTGGAGTTTTGCAAACAGAACCATTCACAGTGACCCGCCCTTGAAAAATCAGCTCTTCACTGCTCCGTCTGGATGCCACTATAAAACAAATCCTCAATTTTAGATAATCTACTAGCATTGCCTTGTTCTTAATATGCTCTCTCATAATTATAACATCTCATTAGTAGCACATACATAAACTACAGAGCAAGCCCTGTAAATTAAAAAATATACTTTCTATATCCTAGCACCAGTAACATCCAAATGAGTTCTAAATATTATTGCCAGCCCCTCAACACAACTCACAACCTATGGCACCAGCAACTATCTGTCTACAAGTTAAGATATTGATTATGCCACTTCAATTCTCTTCAAAAATATTGCATAACGCAATCTGTGGCATCGGGAATTAGCAAGGCACAAATTTTTAGTCACTTCTCTCAATTCTTTTAGTCTAGCCTCATTTAATGATTATTGAGCTGAAATGGTACCAAAAATATATCACCCCAACTAGTTTGGTATAAAGACCCATTCATGCCGTGGTTATCAACATCTATAGTATGTTCCCTCTTGCAGAATGCATATATAGGATTCATATAGCCAACCTAAAAATTCCAGATTGAGGCATAATTGCTGTCATTGTCTCTGATTTAACATAATGGTGAAAAGGGTACCATTATAGCTTGTTTGGACTTTGAATGGTTGATACCTGATATATTGTATATGTTGTTAGTTTGAATATAACGTCCGAGTGATCGTTACTTTTCATATAATTCTGTCCTCCAAATACGATACAATCTATCCAAACATTGTAATACATAAATCGTATTGTTAGCGATGCTAAAGTTACCTCCAGCAGCAGCAAGGACTTTACTGAGGCGTTGAGGGGGGTCTCTAAAGTTCTCATTGTAGAACCGGCGAGCTGCCTTTGAATGCTTAGGCTCAGGAGTAGGAACCACCGTGGCAGCTTTGGAAGCAACCTCTTTTCCCTTCTTCTTTTTCTTACCAGTGCTTGCATTAGCCATCTCATGGAGTAGACGTGCAGGAGGTGTAGATTGAAGAGTGAGATTGCCCTTTTCATCACGAACAATCCAAGGTATATAGAGCTGGTCACCAACTTCAGCATCTAAGTTCGGAACCGAATCGGAGTTGGAGTCGGAGTCGGAGTTGGGGTTTATTATGGGAATTGCTGGTTCTGGTTTGGTTTTGGGTTTGGGTTTTGGTGGAGCAAAAGTGATGTTGAATTTAGTTGAGGAAGATGAGAGTGATGAAGTGATGAAGGTACGAATGTGGCGGCGCGTGTAGGAAGTTGCGCGAGTGAGGTGGAGGGAAGTGAAAGCGGAGGTCGCCGCCGCTACGGCGG